>NW_027478385.1:2727272-3030303 GCF_051014685.1 Ptiloglossa arizonensis
GTTTCTCAACCATTCCTTAACTTCAAACTCCCATATCTCGCGAACGGATAGACGAACTCGAGAAATTCCTGTTGCATCTGAAAGTAGAAAATCGCACGGTTACAACGGTGTGTGTACGCTTCCCCTAGGCCATTCCAGTTATTTGTTTCGAGTATCAGACTTGCGAAAATTTTGATGGTTTCTCAACCATTCCTTAACTTCAAATCCCCATATTTCGCGAACGGATTGACGAACTCGAGAAATTCCTGTTGCATTTGAAAGTAGAAACTCGCCCGATTAATATGGTGTGTGTAGTTTTCCCCTAGGCCATTGTAGTTATTGGTTTCGAGTATCAGACTTGCGAAAATTTTGATGGTTTCTCAACCTTTCCTTAACATCAAACTCCCATATCCCGCGAACGGATTGACGAACTCGAGAAATTCCTGTTGCATCTGAAAGCAGAAACTCGCCCGATTACAATGGTGTGAGTATTTTTCCCCTAGGCCATTCCAGTTATTGGTTTCGAGTATCAGACTTGCGAACATTTTGATGGTTCCCCAACCAATCCTTAACATCAAACTTCCATATCTCGCGAACGGATAGACGAACTCGAGAAATTCCTGTTGCATCTAAAAGTAGAAACTCGCCCGGCTAATACGATGTGTGTAGTTTTCCCCTAGGCCATTGTTGTTATTGATTTCGAGTATCAGACTTGCGAAAATTTTGATGGTTTCTCAACCACTCCTTCACATCAAACTCCCATATCCCGCGAACGGATTGACGAACTCGAGAAATTCCTGTTGCATCTGAAACTAGAAGCTCGCCCGATTATAACGCTGTGTTTACTTTTCCCCTAGGCCATTGCAGTTATTGGTTTCGAGTATCAGACTTGCGAAAGTTTTGATGGTTTCGCAACCATTCCTTAATTTCAAACTCCCATATCTCTCGAACGGATAGACGAACCCGAGAAATTCTTGATGCATCTGAAAGTAGAAACTCGCACCATTAATATGGTGTGTGTACTTTTCCCCTAGGCCATTGTAGTTATTGGTTTCGAGTATCAGACTTGCGAAAATTTTGATGGTTTCTCAACCATTACTTAACTTCAAACTCCCATATATCGCGAACGGATTGACGAACTCGAGAAATTCCAGTTGCATCTAAAAGTAGAAACTCGCCCGGCTAATACGATGTGTGTAGTTTTCCCCTAGGCCATTGTTGTTATTGGTTTCGAGTATCAGACTTGCGAAAATTTTGATGGCTTCTCAACCATTCCTTAACTTCAAACTTCCATATATCGCGAAGGGATTGACGAACTCGAGAAATTCCTGTTGCACCTGAAAGTAGAAACTCGCCCGATTACAACGGTATGTGCGTTTTTCCCCTAGGCCGTTGTAGTTATTGGTTTCGAGTAACAGACTTGCAAAAAGTTTGATGGTTTTTCAACCATTCCTTAAGTTCAAACTCCCATATCTCGCGAACGGATTGACGAACTCGAGAAGTTCCTGTTGCATCTGAAAGTAGAAACTCGCCCGATTAATATGCTGTGTGAACTTTTCCCCTAGGCCATTGTAGTTATTGGTTTCGAGTATCAGAATTGCGGAAATTTTGATGGTTTCTCAACCATTCCTTAACTTCAAACTCCAATATCTCGAGAACGGATTGACGAACTCGAGAAATTCCTGTTGCATCTGAAAGTAGAAACTCGCCCGATTACAACGGTGTGGGCATTTTTGCCCTAGGCCATAGTAGTTATTGGTTTCGGGTATCAGACTTGCGAAAACTTTGATGGTTTCTCAACCATTCCTTAACTTCAAACTCCCATATCTCGCGAACGGATTGACGAACTCGAGAAATTCCTGTTGCAAATGAAAGTAGAAACTCGCCCGATTAATATGCTGTGTGTACTTTTCCCCTAGGCCATTGTAGTTATTGGTTTCGAGTATCAGACTTGCGAAAACTTTGATGGTTTCTCAACCATTCCTTAACTTCAAACTCCCATATATCGCGAACGGATTGACGAACTCGAGAAATTCCTGTTGCAAATGAAAGTAGAAACTCGCCCGATTAATATGCTGTGTGTACTTTTCCCCTAGGCCATTGTAGTTATTGGTTTCGAGTATCACACTTGCGAAAAGTGTGATGGTTTCTAAACCATTCCTTAATTTCAAACTCCCATATCTCGCGAACGGATAGACGAACTCGAGAAATTCCTGATGCATCTGAAAGTAGAAACTCGCCCCATTAATATGGTGTGTGTACTTTTCCCCTAGGCCATTGTAGTAAATGGTTTCGAGTATCAGACTTGCGAAAAGTTTGATGGTTTCTCAACCATTCCTTGACTTCGAACTCCCATATCTCGCGAACGGATTGAGGAACTCGAGAAATTCCTGTTGCACCTGAAAGTGGAAACTCGCCCGATTAATATGGCGTGTGTACTTTTCCCCTAGGCCATTGTAGTTATTGGTTTCGAGTATCAGACTTGCGAAAACTTTGATGGTTTCTCAACCATTCCTTAACTTCAAACTCCCATATCTCGCGAACGGATTGACGAACTCGAGAAATTCCTGTTGCAAATGAAAGTAGAAACTCGCCCGATTAATATGCTGTGTGTACTTTTCCCCTAGGCCATTGTAGTTATTGGTTTCGAGTATCACACTTGCGAAAAGTGTGATGGTTTCTAAACCATTCCTTAACTTCGAACTCCCATATCTCGCAAACGGATTGGCGAACACGAGAAATTCCTGTTGCATCTGAAAGTAGAAGCTCGCCCATTACAATGGTGTGTGTACTTTTCCCCTAGGCCATTGCAGTTATTGGTTTCGAGTATCAGGCTTGCGAAAGTTTTGATGGTTTCTCAACCATTCCTTAACTTCAAACTCCCATATCTCGCGAACGGATTGACGAACTCGAGAAATTCCTGTTGCAAATGAAAGTAGAAACTCGCCCGATTAATATGCTGTGTGTACTTTTCCCCTAGGCCATTGTAGTTATTGGTTTCGAGTATCACACTTGCGAAAAGTGTGATTGTTTCTAAACCATTCCTTAATTTCAAACTCCCATAACTCGCGAACGGATTGGCGAACACGAGAAATTCCTCTTGCATCCGAAAGTAGAAACTCGCCCGATTAATATGGTGTGTGTACTTTTCCCCTAGGCCACTGTAGTTATTGGTTTCGAGTATCAGACTTGCGAAAATTTTGATGATTTCTCAACCATTCCTTAACTTCAAACTCCAATTCCTCGCGAACGGATTAACGAACTCGAGAAATTTCTGTTGCATCTCAAAGTAGATACTCGCCCGATTACAACGGTATGTGTATTTTTCCACTAGGCCGTTCCAGTTATTGGTTTCGAGTAACAGACTAGCGAGAATTTAGATGGTTTTTCAACCATTCCTTAACTTCAAACTCCCATATCTCGCGAACGGATAGACGAACTCGAGAAATTCCTGTTGCATCTGAAAGTAGAAACTCGCCCGATTAATATGGTGTGTACTTTTCCCCTAGGCCATTGTAGTTATTGTTTTCAAGTATCAGACTTGCGAAAATTTTGATGGTTTCTCAACCATTCCTTAATTTCAAAATCCGATATCTCGCGAACGGATTGACGAACTCGAGAAATTCCTGTTGCATCTGAAAGTAGAAACTCGCCCGATTCATATGGTGTGTACTTTTCCCCTAGGCCATTGTAGTTATTGTTTTCAAGTATCAGACTTGCGAAAATTTTGATGGTTTCTCAACCATTCCTGAACTTCAAACTCCCATATCTCGCGAACGGATTGACGAACTCGAGAAATTCCTCTTGGATCCGAAAGTAGAAACTCTTCCGATTACAACGGTATGTGTATTTTTCCCCTAGGCCTTTGTAGTTATTGGTTTCGAGTATCAGACTTGCGAAAATTTTGATGGTTTCTCAACCATTCCTTACCTTCAAACTCCCATATCTCGCGAACGGATTTACGAACTCGAGAAATTCCTGTTGCATCCGAAAGAAGAAACTCTTCCGATTACCACGGTATGTGTATTTTTCCCCTAGGACTATGTAGTTATTGGTTTCGAGTATCAGACTTGCGAAAATTTTGATGGTTTCTCAACCATTCCTGACCTTCAAACTCCCATATCTCGCGAACGGATTGACGAACTCGAGAAATTCCTGTTGCATTTGAAAGTAGAAGCTCTCCCGATTGCAATGGTGTGTGTATATTTCCCCGAGGCCATTGTAGTTATTGGTTTCGAGTATTAGACTTGCGAAAAGTTTGATGGTTTCCCAACCATTAATTAATTCAGACTCCCATATCTCGCGAACGGATTGACGAACTCGAGAAATTCCTCTTGCATCCGAAAGTAGAAACTCGCACGATTACAACGCTATGTGTATTTTTCCCCTAGGCCGTTCCAGTTATTGGTTTCGCGTTACAGTTTTGCGAGAGTTTAGATGGTTTCTCAACCATTCCTTAACTTCAAACTCCCATATCTCGCGAACGGTTTGACGAACTCGAGAAATTCCTGTGGCATCTGAAGGTAGAAACTCGCCCGATTACAATGGTGTGTGTACTTTCCCCCTAGGCCATTCCAGTTATAGGTTTCGAGTATCAGACTTGCGAAAATTTTGATGGTTTCTCAACCATTCCTTACCTTCAAACTCCCATATCTCGCCAACGGTTTGACGAACTCGAGAAATTCCTGTTGCATATGAGAGTAAAAACTCGCCCGATTACAACGGTATGTGTATTTTTCCCCTAGGCCTTTGTAGTTATTGGTTTCGAGTATCAGACTTGCGAAAATTTTGATGGTTTCTCAACCATTCCTTATATTCAAACTCCCATATCTCGCGAACGGATCGACGAACTCGAGAAATTCCTGTTGCATCTGAAATTAGAAACTCGCCCGATTACAATGGTGTGTGTACTTTTCCCCTTGGCCATTCTAGTTATTGGTTTCGAGTATCAGACTTGCGAGAATTTTGATCGTTTCTCAACCATTCCTTATCTTCAAACCCCCATATCTCGCGAACGGATTGACGAACTCGAGAAATTCCTGTTGCATTTGAAAGTAGAAGCACTCCCGTTCGCCATGGTGTGTACATTTCCCCGAGGCCATTCTTGTTATTGGTTTCGAGTATCAGACTTGCGAAAATTTTATGGTTTCTCAACCATTCCTTAACTTCAAACCCCCATATCTCGCGAACGGATTGACGAACTCGAGAAATTCCTCTTGCATCTGAATGTAGAAACTCGCCCGATGACAACGGTATGTGTGTTTTTCCCCTAGGCTTTTGTAGTTATTCGTTTCGAGTATCAGACATTCGAAAATTTTGATGGTTTCTCAACCATTCCTTAACTTCAAAATCCCATATCTCGCGAACGGATTGACGAACTCGAGAAATTCCTGTTGCATTTGAAAGTAGAAGCTCTCCCGATTACAATGGTGTGTGTACATTTCCCCTAGGCCATTCTAGTTATTGGTTTCGAATATCAGACTTGCGAAAATTTTGATAGTTTCTCCACCATTCCTTAAGATCAAACTCCCATATCTCGCGAACGGATTGACGAACTCGAGAAATTCCTCATGCATCCGAAAGTAGAAACTCTTCCGATTACAACGGTATGTGTATTTTTCCCCTAGGCCTATGTAGTTATTGGTTTCGAGTATCAGACTTGCGAAAATTTTGATGGTTTCTCAACCATTCCTTATCTTCAAACTCCCATATCTCGCGAACGGATTGACGAACTCGAGAAATTCCTGTTGCATTTGAAAGTAGAAGCTCTCCCGATCGCCATGGTGTGTACATTTCCCCGAGGCCATTCTTGTTATTGGTTTCGAGTATCAGACTTGCGAAAATTTTGATGGTTTCTCAACCATTCCTTAACTTCAAACTCCCATATCTCGCGAACGGATTGACGAACTCGAGAAATTCCTGTTGCATCTAAAAGTGGAAACTCGCCCGATGACAACGGTATGTGTATTTTTCCCCTAGGCCTTTGTAGTTATTGGTTTCGAGTATCAGACTTGCGAAAATTTTGATGGTTCCTCAACCATTCCTTAACTTCAAATACCAATATATCGCGAACGGATTGACGAACTCGAGAAATTCCTGTTGCATTTGAAAGTAGAAGCTCTCCCGATTACAATGTTGTGTGTACATTTCCCCTAGGCCATTCTAGTTATTGGTTTCGAGTATCAGACTTGCGAGAATTTTGATGGTTTCTCAACCATTCCTTAACTTCAAACTCCCATATCTCGCGAACGGATTGACGAACTCGAGAAATTCCTCATGCATCCGAAAGTAGAGACTCTTCCGATTACAACGGTATGTGTATTTTTCCCCTAGGCCTTTGTAGTTATTGGTTTCGAGTATCAGACTTGCGAAAATTTTGATGGTTTCTCAACCATTCCTTAACTTCAAAATTCCATATCTCGCGAACGGATTGACGAACTCGAGAAATTCCTGTTGCATTTGAAAGTAGAAGCTCTCCCGATTACAATGGTGTTTGTACATTTCCCTTAGGCCATTCTAGTTATTGGTTTCGAGTATCAGACTTGCGAGAATTTTGATGGTTTCTCAACCATTCCTTAACTTCAAACTCCCATATCTCGCGAACGGATTGACGAACTCGAGAAATTCCTCATGCATCCGAAAGTAGAAACTCTTCCGATTACAACGGTATGTGTATTTTTCCCTTAGGCCTTTGTAGTTATTGGTTTCGAGTATCAGACTTGCGAAAATTTTGATGGTTTCTCAACCATTCCTTACATTCAAACTCCCATATCTCGCGAACGGATTGACGAACTCGAGAAATTCCTGTTGCATCTGAAAGTAGAAGCTCTCCCGATTGCAATGGTGTGTGTACATTTCCCCGAGGCCATTCTTGTTATTGGTTTCGAGTATCAGACTTGCGAAAATTTTGATGGTTTCTCAACCATTCCTTACATTCAAACTCCCATACCTCGCGAACGGATTGACGAACTCGAGAAATTCCTGTTGCATCTGAAAGTAGAAACTCGCCCGATGACAACGGTATGTGTATTTTTCCCCCAGGCCGTTCCAGTTATTGGTTTCGAGTTACAGACTTGCGAGAATTTAGATGGTTTCTCAACCATTCCTTAACTTCAAACCCCCATATCTCGCGAACGGATTGACGAACTCGAGAAATTCCTGTTGCATCTGAGAGAAGAAACTCGCCCGATGACAACGGTATGTGTGTTTTTCCCCTAGGCTTTTGTAGTTATTGGTTTCGAGTATCAGGCTTGCGAAAATTTTGATGGTTTCTCAACCATTCCTTAACTTCAAACTCCCATATCTCGCGAACAGATTGACGAACTCGAGAAATTCCTCATGCATCCGAAAGTAGAAGCTCTTCCGATTACAACGGTATGTGTATTTTTCCCCTAGGCCTTTGTAGTTATTGGTTTCGAGTATCAGTTTTGCGAAAATTTTGTTGGTTTCTCAACCATTTCTTACCTTCAAACTCCCATATCTCGCGAACGGATTGACGAACTCGCGAAATTCCTGTTGCATTTGAAAGTAGAAGCTCTCCCGTTTGCAATGGTGTGTGTACATTACCCCGAGGCCATTCTTGTTATTGGTTTCGAGTAACAGACTTGCGAAAATTTTGATGGTTTCTCAACCATTCCTTAACTTCAAACTCCGATATCTCGCGAACGGATCGACGAACTCGAGAAATTCCCCTTGCATCCGAAAGTAGAAACTCTTCCGATTACAACGGTATGTGTATTTTTCCCCTAGGCCTTTGTAGTTATTGGTTTCGAGTATCAGACATGTGAAAATTTTGATAGTTTCTCAACCATTCCTTACCTTCAAACTCCCATACATCGCGAACGGATTGACGAACTCGAGAAATTCCTGTTGCATCTGAAAGTAGAAACTCTTCCGATTACAACGGTATGTGTATTTTTCCCCTAGGCCTTTGTAGTTATTGGTTTCGAGTATCAGACATGCGAAAATTTTGATGGTTTCTCAACCATTCCTTACCTTCAAACTCCCATACCTCGCGAACGGATTGACGAACTCGAGAAATTCCTGTTGCATCTGAAAGTAGAAACTCGCCCGATGACAACGGTATGTGTGTTTTTCCCCTAGGCTTTTGTAGTTATTGGTTTCGAGTATCAGGCTTGCGAAAATTTTGATGGTTTCTCAACCATTCCTTAACTTCAAACTCCCATATCTCGAGAACGCATCGACGAACTCGAGAAATTCCTCTTGCATCCGAAAGTAGAAACTCTTCCGATTACAACGGTATGTGTATTTCTCCCCTAGGCCTTTGTAGTTATTGGTTTCGAGTATCAGACATGCGAAAATTTTGATGGTTTCTCAACCATTCCTTACCTTCAAACTCCCATACCTCGCGCACGGATTGACGAACTCGAGAAATTCCTGTTGCATCTGAAAGTAGAAACTCGCCCGATGACAACGGTATGTGTATTTTTCCCCCAGGCCGTTCCAGTTATTGGTTTCGAGTTACAGACTTGCGAGAATTTAGATGGTTTCTCAACCATTCCTTAACTTCAAACCCCCATATCTCGCGAACGGATTGACGAACTCGAGAAATTCCTGTTGCATCTGAGAGAAGAAACTCGCCCGATGACAACGGTATGTGTGTTTTTCCCCTAGGCTTTTGTAGTTATTGGTTTCGAGTATCAGGCTTGCGAAAATTTTGATGGTTTCTCAACCATTCCTTAACTTCAAACTCCCATATCTCGCGAACAGATTGACGAACTCGAGAAATTCCTCATGCATCCGAAAGTAGAAGCTCTTCCGATTACAACGGTATGTGTATTTTTCCCCTAGGCCTTTGTAGTTATTGGTTTCGAGTATCAGTTTTGCGAAAATTTTGTTGGTTTCTCAACCATTTCTTACCTTCAAACTCCCATATCTCGCGAACGGATTGACGAACTCGCGAAATTCCTGTTGCATTTGAAAGTAGAAGCTCTCCCGTTTGCAATGGTGTGTGTACATTTCCCCGAGGCCATTCTTGTTATTGGTTTCGAGTAACAGACTTGCGAAAATTTTGATGGTTTCTCAACCATTCCTTAACTTCAAACTCCGATATCTCGCGAACGGATCGACGAACTCGAGAAATTCCCCTTGCATCCGAAAGTAGAAACTCTTCCGATTACAACGGTATGTGTATTTTTCCCCTAGGCCTTTGTAGTTATTGGTTTCGAGTATCAGACATGTGAAAATTTTGATAGTTTCTCAACCATTCCTTACCTTCAAACTCCCATACATCGCGAACGGATTGACGAACTCGAGAAATTCCTGTTGCATCTGAAAGTAGAAACTCTTCCGATTACAACGGTATGTGTATTTTTCCCCTAGGCCTTTGTAGTTATTGGTTTCGAGTATCAGACATGCGAAAATTTTGATGGTTTCTCAACCATTCCTTACCTTCAAACTCCCATACCTCGCGAACGGATTGACGAACTCGAGAAATTCCTGTTGCATCTGAAAGTAGAAACTCGCCCGATGACAACGGTATGTGTGTTTTTCCCCTAGGCTTTTGTAGTTATTGGTTTCGAGTATCAGGCTTGCGAAAATTTTGATGGTTTCTCAACCATTCCTTAACTTCAAACTCCCATATCTCGAGAACGCATCGACGAACTCGAGAAATTCCTCTTGCATCCGAAAGTAGAAACTCTTCCGATTACAACGGTATGTGTATTTCTCCCCTAGGCCTTTGTAGTTATTGGTTTCGAGTATCAGACATGCGAAAATTTTGATGGTTTCTCAACCATTCCTTACCTTCAAACTCCCATACCTCGCGCACGGATTGACGAACTCGAGAAATTCCTGTTGCATCTGAAAGTAGAAACGCGCCTGATGACAACGGTATGTGTATTTTTCCCCTAGGCCGTTCCAGTTATTGGTTTCGAGTTACAGACTTGCGAGAATTTAGATGGTTTCTCAACCATTCCTTAACTTCAAACCCCCATATCTCGTGAACGGATTGACGAACTCGAGAAATTCCTGTTGCATCTGAAAGTAGAAACTCGCCCGATGACAACGGTATGTGTGTTTTTCCCCTAGGCTTTTGTAGTTATTGGTTTCGAGTATCAGACTTGCGAAAATTTTGATGGTTTCTCAACCATTCCTTAACTTCAAAATCCCATATCTCGCGAACGGATTGACGAACTCGAGAAATTCCTGTTGCATTTGAAAGTAGAAGCTCTCCCGATTACAATGGTGTGTGTACATTTCCTCGAGGCCATTCTTGTTATTGGTTTCGAGTATCAGACTTGCGAAAATTTTGATGGTTTCTCAAACATTCCTTAACTTCAAACTCCCATATCTCGCGAACGGATTGACGAACTCGAGAAGTTCCTCTTGCATCCGAAAGTAGAAACACGCCCGATGACAACGGTATGTGTGTTTTTCCCCTAGGCCGTTCCAGTTATTGGTTTCGAGTTACAGACTTGCGAGTATTTAGATGGTTTCTCAACCATTCCTTAAATTCAAACTCCAATATCTCGCGAACGGATTGACGAACTCGAGAAATTCCTGTTGCATCTGAAAGAAGAAACTCGCCCGATAACAACGGTATGTGTGTTTTTCCCCTAGGCTTTTGTAGTTATTGGTTTCGAGTATCAGGCTTGCGAAGATTTTGATGGTTTCTCAACCATTCCTTAACTTCAAACTCCCATATCTCGCGAACGGATTGACGAACTCGAGAAATTCCTCATGCATCCGAAAGTAGAAACTCTTCCGATTACAACGGTATGTGTATTTGTTCCCCTAGGCCTTTGTAGTTATTGGTTTCGAGTATCAGTCTTGCGAAAATTTTGTTGGTTTCTCAACCATTTCTTACCTTCAAACTCCCATATCTCGCGAACGGATTGACGAACTCGCGAAATTCCTGTTGCATTTGAAAGTAGAAGCTCTCCCGATTGCAATGGTGTGTGTACATTTCCCCGAGGCCATTCTTGTTATTGGTTTCAAGTATCAGACTTGCGAAAATTTTGATGGTTTCTCAACCATTCCTTAACTTCAAACTCCCATATCTCGCGAACGGATCGACGAACTCGAGAAATTCCTCTTGCATCCGAAAGTAGAAACTCTTCCGATTACAACGGTATGTGTATTTTTCCCCTAGGCCTTTGTAGTTATTGGTTTCGAGTATCAGACATGCGAAAATTTTGATAGTTTCTCAACCATTCCTTACCTTCAAACTCCCATACCTCGCGAACGGATTGACGAACTCGAGAAATTCCTGTTGCATCTGAAAGTAGAAACTCGCCCGATGACAACGGTATGTGTATTTTTCCCCTAAGCCGTTCCAGTTATTGGTTTCGAGTTACAGACTTGCGAGAATTTAGATGGTTTCTCAACCATTCCTTAACTTCAAACCCCCATATCTCGCGAACGGATTGACGAACTCGAGAAATTCCTGTTGCATCTGAAAGTAGAAACTCGCCCGATGACAACGGTATGTGTATTTTTCCCCTAGGCCGTTCCAGTTATTGGTTTCGAGTTACAGACCTGCGAGAATTTAAATGGTTTCTCAACCATTCCTTAACTTCAAACCCCCATATCTCGCGAACGGATTGACGAACTCGAGAAATTCCTGTTGCATCTAAAAGTAGAAACTCGCCCGATGACAACGGTATGTGCATTTTTCCCCTAGGCCTTTGTAGTTACTGGTTTCGAGTATCAGACTTGCGAAAATTTTGATAGTTTCTCAACCATTCCTTAACTTCAAACCCCCATATCTCGCGAACGGATTGACGAACTCGAGAAATTCCTGTTGCATCTGAAAGTAGAAACTCGCCCGATGACAACGGTATGTGTATTTTTCCCCTAGGCCGTTCCAGTTATTGGTTTCGAGTTACAGACTTGCGAGAATTTAATGGTTTCTCAACCATTCCTTAACTTCAAACTCCCATATCTCGCGAACGGATCGACGAACTCGAGAAATTCCTCTTGCATCCGAAAGTAGAAACTCTTCCGATTACAACGGTATGTGTATTTTTCCCCTAGGCCTTTGTAGTTATTGGTTTCGAGTATCAGACATGCGAAAATTTTGATAGTTTCTCAACCATTCCTTACTTTCAAACTCCCATACCTCGCGAACGGATTGACGAACTCGAGAAATTCCTGTTGCATCTGAAAGTAGAAACTCGCCCGATGACAACGGTATGTGTATTTTTCCCCTAAGCCGTTCCAGTTATTGGTTTCGAGTTACAGACTTGCGAGAATTTAAATGGTTTCTCATCCATTCCTTAACTTCAAACTCCCATATCTCGCGAACGGATTGACGAACTCGAGAAATTCCTCTTGCATCAGAAAGTAGAAACTCTTCCGATTACAACGGTATGTGTATTCTTCCCCTAGGCCTTTGTAGTTATTGGTTTCGAGTATCAGACTTGCGAGAATTTTGATGGTTTCTCAACCATTCCTTAGCTTCAAACTCCCATATCTCGCGAATGGATTGACGAATTCGAGAAATTCCTGTTGCACCTGAAAGTAGGAACTCGCCCGATGACAACGGTATGTGTATTTTTCCCCTAGGCCGTTGCAGTTATTCGTTTCGAGTTACAGACTTGCGAGAATTTAGATGGTTTCTCAACCATTCCTTAACTTCAAACTCCCATATCTCGCGAACGGATTGACGAACTCGAGAAATTCCTCATGCATCCGAAAGTAGAAACTCTTCCGATTACAACGGTATGTGTATTTTTCCCCTAGGCCTTTGTAGTTATTGGTTTCGAGTATCAGTCTTGCGAAAATTTTGTTGGTTTCTCAACCATTTCTTACCTTCAAACTCCCATATCTCGCGAACGGATTGACGAACTCGCGAAATTCCTGTTGCATTTGAAAGTAGAAGCTCTCCCGATTGCAATGGTGTGTGTACATTTCCCCGAGGCCATTCTTGTTATTGGTTTCAAGTATCAGACTTGCGAAAATTTTGATGGTTTCTCAACCATTCCTTAACTTCAAACTCCCATATCTCGCGAACGGATCGACGAACTCGAGAAATTCCTCTTGCATCCGAAAGTAGAAACTCTTCCGATTACAACGGTATGTGTATTTTTCCCCTAGGCCTTTGTAGTTATTGGTTTCGAGTATCAGACATGCGAAAATTTTGATAGTTTCTCAACCATTCCTTACCTTCAAACTCCCATACCTCGCGAACGGATTGACGAACTCGAGAAATTCCTGTTGCATCTGAAAGTAGAAACTCGCCCGATGACAACGGTATGTGTATTTTTCCCCTAAGCCGTTCCAGTTATTGGTTTCGAGTTACAGACTTGCGAGAATTTAGATGGTTTCTCAACCATTCCTTAACTTCAAACCCCCATATCTCGCGAACGGATTGACGAACTCGAGAAATTCCTGTTGCATCTGAAAGTAGAAACTCGCCCGATGACAACGGTATGTGTATTTTTCCCCTAGGCCGTTCCAGTTATTGGTTTCGAGTTACAGACCTGCGAGAATTTAAATGGTTTCTCAACCATTCCTTAACTTCAAACCCCCATATCTCGCGAACGGATTGACGAACTCGAGAAATTCCTGTTGCATCTAAAAGTAGAAACTCGCCCGATGACAACGGTATGTGCATTTTTCCCCTAGGCCTTTGTAGTTACTGGTTTCGAGTATCAGACTTGCGAAAATTTTGATAGTTTCTCAACCATTCCTTAACTTCAAACCCCCATATCTCGCGAACGGATTGACGAACTCGAGAAATTCCTGTTGCATCTGAAAGTAGAAACTCGCCCGATGACAACGGTATGTGTATTTTTCCCCTAGGCCGTTCCAGTTATTGGTTTCGAGTTACAGACTTGCGAGAATTTAATGGTTTCTCAACCATTCCTTAACTTCAAACTCCCATATCTCGCGAACGGATCGACGAACTCGAGAAATTCCTCTTGCATCCGAAAGTAGAAACTCTTCCGATTACAACGGTATGTGTATTTTTCCCCTAGGCCTTTGTAGTTATTGGTTTCGAGTATCAGACATGCGAAAATTTTGATAGTTTCTCAACCATTCCTTACTTTCAAACTCCCATACCTCGCGAACGGATTGACGAACTCGAGAAATTCCTGTTGCATCTGAAAGTAGAAACTCGCCCGATGACAACGGTATGTGTATTTTTCCCCTAAGCCGTTCCAGTTATTGGTTTCGAGTTACAGACTTGCGAGAATTTAAATGGTTTCTCATCCATTCCTTAACTTCAAACTCCCATATCTCGCGAACGGATTGACGAACTCGAGAAATTCCTCTTGCATCAGAAAGTAGAAACTCTTCCGATTACAACGGTATGTGTATTCTTCCCCTAGGCCTTTGTAGTTATTGGTTTCGAGTATCAGACTTGCGAGAATTTTGATGGTTTCTCAACCATTCCTTAGCTTCAAACTCCCATATCTCGCGAATGGATTGACGAATTCGAGAAATTCCTGTTGCACCTGAAAGTAGGAACTCGCCCGATGACAACGGTATGTGTATTTTTCCCCTAGGCCGTTGCAGTTATTCGTTTCGAGTTACAGACTTGCGAGAATTTAGATGGTTTCTCAACCATTCCTTAACTTCAAACCCCCATATCTCGCGAACGGATTGACGAACTTGAGAAATTCCTGTTGCATCTGAAAGTAGAAACTCGCACGATGACAACGGTATGTGTGTTTTTCCCCTAGGCTTTTGTTGTTATTGGTTTCGAGTATCAGACTTGCGAAAATTTTGATGGTTTCTCAACCATTCCTTAACTTCAAACTCCCATATCTCGCGAACGGATTGACGAACTCGAGAAATTCCTCATGCAACCGAAAGTAGAAACTCTTCCGATTACAACGGTATGTGTATTTTTCCCCTAGGCCTTTGTAGTTATTGGTTTCAAGTATCAGTCTTGCGAAAATTTTGATGGTTTCTCAACCATTCCTTACCTTCAAACTCCCATATCTCGCGAACGGATCGACGAACTCGAGAAATTCCTCTTGCATCCGAAAGTAGAAACTCTTCCGATTACAACGGTATGTGTATTTTTCCCCTAGGCCTTTGTAGTTATTGGTTTCGAGTATCAGACTTGCGAAAATTTTGATGGTTTCTCAACCATTCCTTACATTCAAACTCCCATACCTCGCGAACGGATTGACGAACTCGAGAAATTCCTGTTGCATCTGAAAGTAGAAACTCGCCCGATGACAACGGTATGTGTATTTTTCCCCTAGGCCGTTCCAGTTATTGGTTTCGAGTTACAGACTTGCGAGAATTTAGATGGTTTCTCAACCATTCCTTAACTTCAAACCCCCATATCTCGCGAACGGATTGACGAACTCGAGAAATTCCTGTTGCATCTGAAAGTTGAAACTCGCCCGATGACAAAGGTATGTGTGTTTTTCCCCTAGGCTTTTGTAGTTATTGGTTTCGAGTATCAGACTTGCGAAAATTTTGATGGTTTCTCAACCATTCCTTACCTTCAAACTCCCATATCTCGCGAACGGATTGACGAACTCGAGAAATTCCTGTTGCATTTGAAAGTAGAAGCTCTCCCGATTGCAATGGTGTGTGTACATTTCCCCGAGGCCATTCTAGTTATCGGTTTCGAGTATCAGACTTGCGAAAATTTTGATGGTTTCTCAAGCATTCCTTAACTTCAAACCCCCATATCTCGCGAACGGATTGACGAACTGGAGAAATTCCTCTTGCATCCGAAAGTAGAAACTCTTCCGATTACAACAGTATGTGTATTTTTCCCCTAGGCCTTTGTAGTTATTGGTTTCGAGTATCAGACTTGCGAACATTTTGATGGTTTCTCAACCATTCTTTAACTTCAAACTCCCATATCTCGCGAACGCATTGACGAACTCGAGAAATTCCTGTTGCATCTGAAAGTAGAAACTCGCCCGATGACAACGGTATGTGTATGTTTCCCCTAGGCCGTTCCAGTTATTGGTTTCGAGTTACAGACTTGCGAGAATTTAGATGGTTTCCCAACCATTCCTTAACTTCAAACCCCCATATCTCGCGAACGGATTGACGAACTCGAGAAATTCCTGTTGCATCTGAAAGTAGAAACTCGCCCGATGACAAAGGTATGTGTATTTTTCCCCTAGGCCGTTCCAGTTATTGGTTTCGAGTATCAGACATGCGAAAATTTTGATGGTTTCTCAACCATTCCTTACCTTCAAACTCCCATACCTCGCGCACGGATTGACGAACTCGAGAAATTCCTGTTGCATCTGAAAGTAGAAACGCGCCCGATGACAACGGTATGTGTATTTTTCCCCTAGGCCGTTCCAGTTATTGGTTTCGAGTTACAGACTTGCGAGAATTTAGATGGTTTCTCAACCATTCCTTAACTTCAAACCCCCATATCTCGTGAACGGATTGACGAACTCGAGAAATTCCTGTTGCATCTGAAAGTAGAAACTCGCCCGATGACAACGGTATGTGTGTTTTTCCCCTAGGCTTTTGTAGTTATTGGTTTCGAGTATCAGACTTGCGAAAATTTTGATGGTTTCTCAACCATTCCTTAACTTCAAAATCCCATATCTCGCGAACGGAATGACGAACTCGAGAAATTCCTGTTGCATTTGAAAGTAGAAGCTCTCCCGATTACAATGGTGTGTGTACATTTCCTCGAGGCCATTCTTGTTATTGGTTTCGAGTATCAGACTTGCGAAAATTTTGATGGTTTCTCAAACATTCCTTAACTTCAAACTCCCATATCTCGCGAACGGATTGACGAACTCGAGAAGTTCCTCTTGCATCCGAAAGTAGAAACACGCCCGATGACAACGGTATGTGTGTTTTTCCCCTAGGCCGTTCCAGTTATTGGTTTCGAGTTACAGACTTGCGAGTATTTAGATGGTTTCTCAACCATTCCTTAACTTCAAACTCCAATATCTCGCGAACGGATAGACGAACTCGAGAAATTCCTGTTGCATCTGAGAGTAGAAACTCGCCCAATTAATATGGTGTGTGTACTTTTCCCCTAGACCATTCCAGTTATTGGTTTCGAGTATCAGACTTGCGAAAATTTTGATGGTTTCTCAACCATTCCTTACATTCAAACTCCCATACCTCGCGAACGGATTGTCGAACTCGAGAAATTCCTGTTGCATCTGAAAGTAGAAACGCGCCCGAAGACAACGGTATGTGTATTTTTCCCCTAGGCCGTTCCAGTTATTGGTTTCGAGTTACAGACTTGCGAGAATTTAGATGGTTTCTCAACCATTCCTAAACTTCAAACCCCCATATCTCGCGAACGGATTGACGAACTCGAGAAATTCCTGTTGCATCTGAAAGAAGAAACTCGCCCGATGACAACGGTATGTGTGTTTTTCCCCTAGGCTTTTGTAGTTATTGGTTTCGAGTATCAGGCTTGCGAAGATTTTGATGGTTTCTCAACCATTCCTTAACTTCAAACTCCCATATCTCGCGAACGGATTGACGAACTCGAGAAATTCCTCATGCATCCGAAAGTAGAAACACTTCCGATTACAACGGTATGTGTATTTTTCCCCTAGGCCTTTGTAGTTATTGGTTTCGAGTATCAGTCTTGCGAAAATTTTGTTGGTTTCTCAACCATTTCTTACCTTCAAACTCCCATATCTCGCGAACGGATTGACGAACTCGCGAAATTCCTGTTGCATTTGAAAGTAGAAGCTCTCCCGATTGCAATGGTGTGTGTACATTTCCCCGAGGCCATTCTTGTTATTGGTTTCAAGTATCAGACTTGCGAAAATTTTGATGGTTTCTCAACCATTCCTTAACTTCAAACTCCCATATCTCGCGAACGGATCGACGAACTCGAGAAATTCCTCTTGCATCCGAAAGTAGAAACTCTTCCGATTACAACGGTATGTGTATTTTTCCCCTAGGCCTTTGTAGTTATTGGTTTCGAGTATCAGACATGCGAAAATTTTGATAGTTTCTCAACCATTCCTTACCTTCAAATTCCCATACCTCGCGAACGGATTGACGAACTCGAGAAATTCCTGTTGCATCTGAAAGTAGAAACTCGCCCGATGACAACGGTATGTGTATTTTTCCCCTAAGCCGTTCCAGTTATTGGTTTCGAGTTACAGACTTGCGAGAATTTAGATGGTTTCTCAACCATTCCTTAACTTCAAACCCCCATATCTCGCGAACGGATTGACGAACTCGAGAAATTCCTGTTGCATCTGAAAGTAGAAACTCGCCCGATGACAACGGTATGTGTATTTTTCCCCTAGGCCGTTCCAGTTATTGGTTTCGAGTTACAGACTTGCGAGAATTTAAATGGTTTCTCAACCATTCCTTAACTTCAAACCCCCATATCTCGCGAACGGATTGACGAACTCGAGAAATTCCTGTTGCATCTAAAAGTAGAAACTCGCCCGATGACAACGGTATGTGCATTTTTCCCCTAGGCCTTTGTAGTTACTGGTTTCGAGTATCAGACTTGCGAAAATTTTGATAGTTTCTCAACCATTCCTTAACTTCAAACCCCCATATCTCGCGAACGGATTGACGAACTCGAGAAATTCCTGTTGCATCTGAAAGTAGAAACTCGCCCGATGACAACGGTATGTGTATTTTTCCCCTAGGCCGTTCCAGTTATTGGTTTCGAGTTACAGACTTGCGAGAATTTAAATGGTTTCTCAACCATTCCTTAACTTCAAACTCCCATATCTCGCGAACGGATCGACGAACTCGAGAAATTCCTCTTGCATCCGAAAGTAGAAACTCTTCCGATTACAACGGTATGTGTATTTTTCCCCTAGGCCTTTGTAGTTATTGGTTTCGAGTATCAGACATGCGAAAATTTTGATAGTTTCTCAACCATTCCTTACTTTCAAACTCCCATACCTCGCGAACGGATTGACGAACTCGAGAAATTCCTGTTGCATCTGAAAGTAGAAACTCGCCCGATGACAACGGTATGTGTATTTTTCCCCTAAGCCGTTCCAGTTATTGGTTTCGAGTTACAGACTTGCGAGAATTTAAATGGTTTCTCATCCATTCCTTAACTTCAAACTCCCATATCTCGCGAACGGATTGACGAACTCGAGAAATTCCTCTTGCATCAGAAAGTAGAAACTCTTCCGATCACAACGGTATGTGTATTCTTCCCCTAGGCCTTTGTAGTTATTGGTTTCGAGTATCAGACTTGCGAGAATTTTGATGGTTTCTCAACCATTCCTTAGCTTCAAACTCCCATATCTCGCGAATGGATTGACGAATTCGAGAAATTCCTGTTGCACCTGAAAGTAGGAACTCGCCCGATGACAACGGTATGTGTATTTTTCCCCTAGGCCGTTGCAGTTATTCGTTTCGAGTTACAGACTTGCGAGAATTTAGATGGTTTCTCAACCATTCCTTAACTTCAAACCCCCATATCTCGCGAACGGATTGACGAACTTGAGAAATTCCTGTTGCATCTGAAAGTAGAAACTCGCACGATGACAACGGTATGTGTGTTTTTCCCCTAGGCTTTTGTTGTTATTGGTTTCGAGTATCAGACTTGCGAAAATTTTGATGGTTTCTCAACCATTCCTTAACTTCAAACTCCCATATCTCGCGAACGGATTGACGAACTCGAGAAATTCCTCATGCAACCGAAAGTAGAAACTCTTCCGATTACAACGGTATGTGTATTTTTCCCCTAGGCCTTTGTAGTTATTGGTTTCAAGTATCAGTCTTGCGAAAATTTTGATGGTTTCTCAACCATTCCTTACCTTCAAACTCCCATATCTCGCGAACGGATCGACGAACTCGAGAAATTCCTCTTGCATCCGAAAGTAGAAACACGCCCGATGACAACGGTATGTGTGTTTTTCCCCTAGGCCGTTCCAGTTATTGGTTTCGAGTTACAGACTTGCGAGTATTTAGATGGTTTCTCAACCATTCCTTAACTTCAAACTCCAATATCTCGCGAACGGATAGACGAACTCGAGAAATTCCTGTTGCATCTGAGAGTAGAAACTCGCCCAATTAATATGGTGTGTGTACTTTTCCCCTAGACCATTCCAGTTATTGGTTTCGAGTATCAGACTTGCGAAAATTTTGATGGTTTCTCAACCATTCCTTACATTCAAACTCCCATACCTCGCGAACGGATTGTCGAACTCGAGAAATTCCTGTTGCATCTGAAAGTAGAAACGCGCCCGATGACAACGGTATGTGTATTTTTCCCCTAGGCCTTTGTAGTTATTGGTTTCGAGTATCAGTCTTGCGAAAATTTTGTTGGTTTCTCAACCATTTCTTACCTTCAAACTCCCATATCTCGCGAACGGATTGACGAACTCGCGAAATTCCTGTTGCATTTGAAAGTAGAAGCTCTCCCGATTGCAATGGTGTGTGTACATTTCCCCGAGGCCATTCTTGTTATTGGTTTCAAGTATCAGACTTGCGAAAATTTTGATGGTTTCTCAACCATTCCTTAACTTCAAACTCCCATATCTCGCGAACGGATCGACGAACTCGAGAAATTCCTCTTGCATCCGAAAGTAGAAACTCTTCCGATTACAACGGTATGTGTATTTTTCCCCTAGGCCTTTGTAGTTATTGGTTTCGAGTATCAGACATGCGAAAATTTTGATAGTTTCTCAACCATTCCTTACCTCCAAACTCCCATACCTCGCGAACGGATTGACGAACTCGAGAAATTCCTGTTGCATCCGAAAGTAGAAACTCGCCCGATGACAACGGTATGTGTATTTTTCCCCTAAGCCGTTCCAGTTATTGGTTTCGAGTTACAGACTTGCGAGAATTTAGATGGTTTCTCAACCATTCCTTAACTTCAAACCCCCATATCTCGCGAACGGATTGACGAACTCGAGAAATTCCTGTTGCATCTGAAAGTAGAAACTCGCCCGATGACAACGGTATGTGTATTTTTCCCCTAGGCCGTTCCAGTTATTGGTTTCGAGTTACAGACTTGCGAGAATTTAAATGGTTTCTCAACCATTCCTTAACTTCAAACCCCCATATCTCGCGAACGGATTGACGAACTCGAGAAATTCCTGTTGCATCTAAAAGTAGAAACTCGCCCGATGACAACGGTATGTGTATTTTTCCCCTAGGCCTTTGTAGTTACTGGTTTCGAGTATCAGACTTGCGAAAATTATGATAGTTTCTCAACCATTCCTTAACTTCAAACCCCCATATCTCGCGAACGGATTGACGAACTCGAGAAATTCCTGTTGCATCTGAAAGTAGAAACTCGCCCGATGACAACGGTATGTGTATTTTTCCCCTAGGCCGTTCCAGTTATTGGTTTCGAGTTACAGACTTGCGAGAATTTAAATGGTTTCTCAACCATTCCTTAACTTCAAACTCCCATATCTCGCGAACGGATCGACGAACTCGAGAAATTCCTCTTGCATCCGAAAGTAGAAACACGCCCGATGACAACGGTATGTGTGTTTTTCCCCTAGGCCGTTCCAGTTATTGGTTTCGAGTTACAGACTTGCGAGTATTTAGATGGTTTCTCAACCATTCCTTAACTTCAAACTCCAATATCTCGCGAACGGATAGACGAACTCGAGAAATTCCTGTTGCATCTGAGAGTAGAAACTCGCCCAATTAATATGGTGTGTGTACTTTTCCCCTAGACCATTCCAGTTATTGGTTTCGAGTATCAGACTTGCGAAAATTTTGATGGTTTCTCAACCATTCCTTACATTCAAACTCCCATACCTCGCGAACGGATTGTCGAACTCGAGAAATTCCTGTTGCATCTGAAAGTAGAAACGCGCCCGATGACAACGGTATGTGTATTTTTCCCCTAGGCCTTTGTAGTTATTGGTTTCGAGTATCAGTCTTGCGAAAATTTTGTTGGTTTCTCAACCATTTCTTACCTTCAAACTCCCATATCTCGCGAACGGATTGACGAACTCGCGAAATTCCTGTTGCATTTGAAAGTAGAAGCTCTCCCGATTGCAATGGTGTGTGTACATTTCCCCGAGGCCATTCTTGTTATTGGTTTCAAGTATCAGACTTGCGAAAATTTTGATGGTTTCTCAACCATTCCTTAACTTCAAACTCCCATATCTCGCGAACGGATCGACGAACTCGAGAAATTCCTCTTGCATCCGAAAGTAGAAACTCTTCCGATTACAACGGTATGTGTATTTTTCCCCTAGGCCTTTGTAGTTATTGGTTTCGAGTATCAGACATGCGAAAATTTTGATAGTTTCTCAACCATTCCTTACCTTCAAACTCCCATACCTCGCGAACGGATTGACGAACTCGAGAAATTCCTGTTGCATCTGAAAGTAGAAACTCGCCCGATGACAACGGTATGTGTATTTTTCCCCTAAGCCGTTCCAGTTATTGGTTTCGAGTTACAGACTTGCGAGAATTTAGATGGTTTCTCAACCATTCCTTAACTTCAAACCCCCATATCTCGCGAACGGATTGACGAACTCGAGAAATTCCTGTTGCATCTGAAAGTAGAAACTCGCCCGATGACAACGGTATGTGTATTTTTCCCCTAGGCCGTTCCAGTTATTGGTTTCGAGTTACAGACTTGCGAGAATTTAAATGGTTTCTCAACCATTCCTTAACTTCAAACCCCCATATCTCGCGAACGGATTGACGAACTCGAGAAATTCCTGTTGCATCTAAAAGTAGAAACTCGCCCGATGACAACGGTATGTGTATTTTTCCCCTAGGCCTTTGTAGTTACTGGTTTCGAGTATCAGACTTGCGAAAATTTTGATAGTTTCTCAACCATTCCTTAACTTCAAACCCCCATATCTCGCGAACGGATTGACGAACTCGAGAAATTCCTGTTGCATCTGAAAGTAGAAACTCGCCCGATGACAACGGTATGTGTATTTTTCCCCTAGGCCGTTCCAGTTATTGGTTTCGAGTTACAGACTTGCGAGAATTTAAATGGTTTCTCAACCATTCCTTAACTTCAAACTCCCATATCTCGCGAACGGATCGACGAACTCGAGAAATTCCTCTTGCATCCGAAAGTAGAAACTCTTGCGATTACAACGGTATGCGTACTTTTCCCCTAGGCCTTTGTAGTTATTGGTTTCGAGTATCAGACATGCGAAAATTTTGATAGTTTCTCAACCATTCCTTACTTTCAAACTCCCATACCTCGCGAACGGATTGACGAACTCGAGAAATTCCTGTTGCATCTGAAAGTAGAAACTCGCCCGATGACAACGGTATGTGTATTTTTCCCCTAAGCCGTTCCAGTTATTGGTTTCGAGTTACAGACTTGCGAGAATTTAAATGGTTTCTCATCCATTCCTTAACTTCAAACTCCCATATCTCGCGAACGGATTGACGAACTCGAGAAATTCCTCTTGCATCAGAAAGTAGAAACTCTTCCGATTACAACGGTATGTGTATTCTTCCCCTAGGCCTTTGTAGTTATTGGTTTCGAGTATCAGACTTGCGAAAATTTTGATGGTTTCTCAACCATTCCTTAGCTTCAAACTCCCATATCTCGCGAATGGATTGACGAATTCGAGAAATTCCTGTTGCACCTGAAAGTAGGAACTCGCCCGATGACAACGGTATGTGTATTTTTCCCCTAGGCCGTTGCAGTTATTCGTTTCGAGTTACAGACTTGCGAGAATTTAGATGGTTTCTCAACCATTCCTTAACTTCAAACCCCCATATCTCGCGAACGGATTTACGAACTTGAGAAATTCCTGTTGCATCTGAAAGTAGAAACTCGCACGATGACAACGGTATGTGTGTTTTTCCCCTAGGCTTTTGTTGTTATTGGTTTCGAGTATCAGACTTGCGAAAATTTTGATGGTTTCTCAACCATTCCTTAACTTCAAACTCCCATATCTCGCGAACGGATCGACGAACTCGAGAAATTCCTCTTGCATCCGAAAGTAGAAACTCTTGCGATTACAACGGTATGCGTACTTTTCCCCTAGGCCTTTGTAGTTATTGGTTTCGAGTATCAGACATGCGAAAATTTTGATAGTTTCTCAACCATTCCTTACTTTCAAACTCCCATACCTCGCGAACGGATTGACGAACTCGAGAAATTCCTGTTGCATCTGAAAGTAGAAACTCGCCCGATGACAACGGTATGTGTATTTTTCCCCTAAGCCGTTCCAGTTATTGGTTTCGAGTTACAGACTTGCGAGAATTTAAATGGTTTCTCATCCATTCCTTAACTTCAAACTCCCATATCTCGCGAACGGATTGACGAACTCGAGAAATTCCTCTTGCATCAGAAAGTAGAAACTCTTCCGATTACAACGGTATGTGTATTCTTCCCCTAGGCCTTTGTAGTTATTGGTTTCGAGTATCAGACTTGCGAAAATTTTGATGGTTTCTCAACCATTCCTTAGCTTCAAACTCCCATATCTCGCGAATGGATTGACGAATTCGAGAAATTCCTGTTGCACCTGAAAGTAGGAACTCGCCCGATGACAACGGTATGTGTATTTTTCCCCTAGGCCGTTGCAGTTATTCGTTTCGAGTTACAGACTTGCGAGAATTTAGATGGTTTCTCAACCATTCCTTAACTTCAAACCCCCATATCTCGCGAACGGATTTACGAACTTGAGAAATTCCTGTTGCATCTGAAAGTAGAAACTCGCACGATGACAACGGTATGTGTGTTTTTCCCCTAGGCTTTTGTTGTTATTGGTTTCGAGTATCAGACTTGCGAAAATTTTGATGGTTTCTCAACCATTCCTTAACTTCAAACTCCCATATCTCGCGAACGGATCGACGAACTCGAGAAATTCCTCTTGCATCCGAAAGTAGAAACTCTTGCGATTACAACGGTATGCGTACTTTTCCCCTAGGCCTTTGTAGTTATTGGTTTCGAGTATCAGACATGCGAAAATTTTGATAGTTTCTCAACCATTCCTTACTTTCAAACTCCCATACCTCGCGAACGGATTGACGAACTCGAGAAATTCCTGTTGCATCTGAAAGTAGAAACTCGCCCGATGACAACGGTATGTGTATTTTTCCCCTAAGCCGTTCCAGTTATTGGTTTCGAGTTACAGACTTGCGAGAATTTAAATGGTTTCTCATCCATTCCTTAACTTCAAACTCCCATATCTCGCGAACGGATTGACGAACTCGAGAAATTCCTCATGCATCCGAAAGTGGAAACTCTTCCGATTACAACGGTATGTGTATTTTTCCCCTAGGCCTTTGTAGTTATTGGTTTCAAGTATCAGTCTTGCGAAAATTTTGATGGTTTCTCAACCATTCCTTACCTTCAAACTCCCATATCTCGCGAACGGATCGACGAACTCGAGAAATTCCTCTTGCATCCGAAAGTAGATACTCTTCCGATTACAACGGTATGTGTATTTTTCCCCTAGGCCTTTGTAGTTATTGGTTTCGAGTATCAGAATTGCGAAAATTTTGATGGATTCTCAACCATCTCTTATCTCCAAACTCCGATGTTTCGCGAACGGATTGACGAACTCGAGAAATTCCTGTTGCATCTGAAAGTAGAAACTCGCCCGATTACAATGGTGTGCGTACTTTTCCCCTAGGCCTTTACAGTTATTGATTACGAGAACAAGACTTTCAAAAATTTTGATGGTTTCTCAACCATTCCTTAACTTCAAACTACCATATCTCGCGAACGGATTGATGAACTCAAGAAATTCCTATTGCATCTGAAAGTAGAAACTCTCCCGATCACAACGGTATTTGTATTTTTCCCCTAGGCCACTGCAGTTATTGGTTTCGAGTACCAGACTTGCGAAAATTTTAATGGTTTCTCAACCATTCCTTAACTTCAAACTCCCATATCTCGCGAACGGATTGACGAACTCGAGAAATTCCTGTTGCATCTGAAAGTAGAAACTCACCCGATTACAATGGTGTTTGTACTTTTCCCCTAGGCTATTCCAGTTATCGGTTTCGAGTATCAGACTTGCGAAAATTTTGATGGATTCTCAACTATCTCTTATCTCCAAACTCCGATGTTTCGCGAACGGATTGACGAACTCGAGAAATTCCTGTTGCATCTGAAAGTAGAATCTCGCCCGATTACAATGGTGTGTGTACATTTCCCCTAGGCCATTCAAGTTATTGGTTTCGAGTATCAGACTTGCGAAAATTTTGTTGGATTCTCAACTATCTCTTATCTCCAAACTCCGATATTTCGCGAACGGATTGATTAACTCGAGAAACTCCTGTTGCATCTGAAAGTAGAATCTCGCCCGATTACAATGGTGTGTGTACTTTTCCCCTAGGCCGTTCCAGTTAATGGTTTCGAGTATCAGAATTGCGAAAATTTTGATGGATTCTCAACCATCTCTTATCTCCAAACTCCGATGTTTCGCGAACGGATTGACGAACTCGAGACATTCCTGTTGCATCTGAAAGTAGAAACTCGCCCGATTACAATAGGTGTGCGTACTTTTCCCCTAGGCCATTCCAGTTATTGATTTCGAGAACCAGACTTGCGAAAATTATGACGGTTCCTCAACCATCTCTTAGCTCCAAACTCCGATATTTCGCTAACGGGTTGACGAATCCGAAATCTTTCTGTTGCATCTGAAAGCAGAAACTCGCCCGATTACAACGGTATGTGTATTTTTCCCCTAGGCCATTGTAGTTATTGGTTTCGAGTATCAGACTTGCGAAAATTTGGATGGTTTCCCAACCATTCCTTAACTTCAAACTCCCATATCTCGCGAACGGATTGACGAACTCGAGAAATTCCTGTTGCATCTGAATGTAGAAACTCGCCCGATTTCATTGGTGTGCGTACTTTTCCCCTAGGCCTTTACAGTTATTGATTTCGAGAACCAGACTTGCAAAAATTTTGATGGTTTCTCAACCATTCCTTAACTTCAAACTACCATATCTCGCGAACGGATTCATGAACTCAAGAAACTCCTGTTGCATCTGAAAGTAGAAACTCGCCCGATTACAAAGGTTTTCGTGCTTTTCCCCTAGGCAATTCCAGTTATTGATTTCGAGAACCAGACTTGCGGAAATTTTGATGATTCCTCAACCATCTCTTAACTCCAAACTCCGATATTTCGCTAACGGATTGACGAATCCGAAATGTTTCTGTTGCATCTGAAAGTCGACACTCTCTCGATTACAACGGTATGTGTACTTTTCCCCTAGGCCGTTCCAGTTAATGGTTTCGAGTATCAGAATTGCTAAAATTTTGATGGATTCTCAACCATCTCTTATCTCCAAACTCCGATGTTTCGCGAACGGATTGACGAACTCGAGAAATTCCTGTTGCATCTGAAAGTAGAAACACGCCCGATTACAACGATGTGCGTACTTTTCCCCTAGGCCTTTACAGTTATTGATTACGAGAACAAGACTTTCAAAAATTTTGATGGTTTCTCAACCATTCCTTAACTTCAAACTACCATATCTCGCGAACGGATTGATGAACTCAAGAAATTCCTATTGCATCTGAAAGTAGAAACTCTCCCGATCACAACGGTATTTGTATTTTTCCCCTAGGCCACTGCAGTTATTGGTTTCGAGTACCAGACTTGCGAAAATTTTAATGGTTTCTCAACCATTCCTTAACTTCAAACTCCCATATCTCGCGAACGGATTGACGAACTCGAGAAATTCCTGTTGCATCTGAAAGTAGAAACTCGCCCGATTACAATGGTGTTTGTACTTTTCCCCTAGGCTATTCCAGTTATCGGTTTCGAGTAGCAGACTTGCGAAAATTTTGATGGTTCCTCAGCCATTCCTTAACTCCAAACTCCCATATCTCACGAACGGATATACGAACTCGAGAAATTCCTATTGCATATGAATGCAGAAACTCGCCCGATTACAAAGGTATGTGTATTTGCCCCCTAGGCCATTGTAGTTATTGGTTTCGAGTGTCAGACTTGCGAAAATTTTGATGGTTTCTCAACCATTCCTTAACTTCAAACTCCCATACCTCGCGAACGGATTGACGAACTCGAGAAATTCCTGTTGCATCTGAAAGTAGAAACTCGACGGACAACAATGGTGTGTGTACTTTTTCCCTAGGCCATTCCAGTTATTGATTTCGAGAACCAGACTTGCGAAAATTTTGACGGTTCATCAACCATCTCTTAACTCCAAACTTCGATATTTCGCTAACGGATTGACGAATCCGAAATGTTTCTGTTGCATCTGAAAGTCGACACTCTCTCGATTACAACGGTATGTGTACTTTTCCCCTAGGCCGTTCCAGTTAATGGTTTCGAGTATCAGACTTGCGAAAATTTTGATGGATTCTCAACTATCTCCTATCTCCAAACTCCGATGTTTCGCGAACGGATTGACGAACTCGAGAAATTCCTGTTGCATCTGAAAGTAGAATCTCGCCCGATTACAATGGTGTGTGTACATTTCCCCTAGGCCATTCAAGTTATTGGTTTCGAGTATCAGACTTGCGAAAATTTTGTTGGATTCTCAACTATCTCTTATCTCCAAACTCCGATATTTCGCGAACGGATTGATTAACTCGAGAAATTCCTGTTGCATCTGAAAGTAGAATCTCGCCCGATTACAATGGTGTGTGTACTTTTCCCCTAGGCCGTTCCAGTTAATGGTTTCGAGTATCAGAATTGCGAAAATTTTGATGGATTCTCAACCATCTCTTATCTCCAAACTCCGATGTTTCGCGAACGGATTGACGAACTCGAGACATTCCTGTTGCATCTGAAAGTAGAAACTCGCCCGATTACAATGGTGTGTGTACTTTTCCCCTAGGCCATTCCAGTTATTGGTTTCGAGTATCAGACTTGCGAAAATTTTGATGGTTTCTCAACCACTCCTTAAATTCAAACTCCCATATCTCGCGAACGGATTGAAGAACTCGACAAATTCCTGTTGCATCTGAAAGTAGAAACTCGCCCGATTACAATAGGTGTGCGTACTTTTCCCCTAGGCCATTCCAGTTATTGATTTCGAGAACCAGACTTGCGAAAATTATGACGGTTCCTCAACCATCTCTTAGCTCCAAACTCCGATATTTCGCTAACGGGTTGACGAATCCGAAATCTTTCTGTTGCATCTGAAAGCAGAAACTCGCCCGATTACAACGGTATGTGTATTTTTCCCCTAGGCCATTGTAGTTATTGGTTTCGAGTATCAGACTTGCGAAAATTTGGATGGATTCTCAACCATTCCTTAACTTCAAACTCCCATATCTCGCGAACGGATTGACGAACTCGAGAAATTCCTGTTGCATCTGAAAGTAGAAACTCGCCCGATCACAATGGTGTGCGTACTTTTCCCCTACGCCTTTACAGTTATTGACTTCGAGAACCTGACTTGCAAAAATTTTGATGGTTTCTCAACCATTCCTTAACTTCAAACTCCCATATTTCGCGAACGGATTGACGAACTCGACAAATTCCTGTTGCATCTGAAAGTAGAAACTCGCCCGATTACAA
Source organism: Ptiloglossa arizonensis (assembly GCF_051014685.1). Taxonomy (NCBI): domain Eukaryota; kingdom Metazoa; phylum Arthropoda; class Insecta; order Hymenoptera; family Colletidae; genus Ptiloglossa; species Ptiloglossa arizonensis. The sequence goes on from NW_027478385.1 coordinate 2,756,573, forward strand.
TGGTGTGTGTACTTTTCCCCTAGGCTATTCCAGTTATTGGTATCGAGTAGCAGACTTGGGAAAATTTTGATGGTTTCTCAACCATTCCTCAACTCCAAACTCCCATATCTCACGAACGGATAGACGAAGTCGAGAAATTCCTGTTGCATCTGAAAGTAGAAACTCGACCGACAACAATGGTGTGTGTACTTTTCCCTTAGGCCATTCCAGTTATTGATTTCGAGAACCAGACTTGCGAAAATTTTTACAGTTCATCAACCATCTCTTAACTCCAAACTCCGATATTTCGCTAACGGATTGGCGAATCCGAAATGTTTCTGTTGCATCTGAAAGTCGACACTCTCTCGATTACAACGGTATGTGTACTTTTCCGCTAGGCCATTGTAGTTATTGGTTTCGAGTACCAGACTTGCGAAAATTTTGATGGTTTCGCAACCGTTCCTTAACTTGAAACTCCCATATCTCGCGAACGGATTGACGAACTCGAGAAATTCCTGTTGCATCTGAAAGTAGGAACTCGCCGCGATTACAATGGTGTGCGTACTTTTCCCCTAGGCCGTTCCAGTTATTGTTCTCGAGAATCAGACTTGCGAAAATTTTGATGATTTCTCAACCATTCCTTAACTTCAAACTCCCATATCTCGCGCACGGATCGACGAACTCGAGAAATTCCTGTTGCATCTGAAAGTAGAAACTCGACCCGCAACAATGGTGTGTGCACTTTTCTCCTAAGCCATTCCAGATATTCGTTTCTAGCGTCAGAATTGTGAAAATTTTTATGGTTTCTCAACCATATCTTAACTCCAAACTCCGATATTTCGCGAACGGATTGACGGACTCGAGAAATTCCACTTGCATCTGAAAGTAGAAACTCGCCCGATTACAATGGTGTGTGTACTTTTCCCCTACGCCATTCCAGTTAATGGTTTAGAGTATCAGAATTGCGAAAATTTTGATAGTTTCTCAACCATCTCTTAACTCCAAACTCCGATATTTCGCGAACGGATTGACGAATACGAAAAATTTCTGCTGCATCTGAAAGTAGAAACCCTCCCGATTCCAACAGTATGTGTATTTTTCCCCTAGGCTATAGTAGTTATTGGTTTCGAGTATCAGACTTGCGAAAATTTTGATGGTTTCTCAACCATTCCTTAACTTCAATGTCCCATATCTCGCGAACGGATTGACGAACTCGAGAAATTCCTGTTGCATCTGAAAGTAGAATCTCGCCCGATTACAATGGTGTGTGTACATTTCCCCTAGGCCATTCAAGTTATTGGTTTCGAGTATCAGACTTGCGAAAATTTTGTCGGATTCTCAACTATCTCTTATCTCCAAACTCCGATATTTCGCGAACGGATTGATTAACTCGAGAAATTCCTGTTGCATCTGAAAGTAGAATCTCGCCCGATTACAATGGTGTGCGTACTTTTCCCCTAGGCCGTTCCAGTTAATGGTTTCGAGTATCAGAATTGCGAAAATTTTGATGGATTCTCAACCATCTCTTATCTACAAACTCCGATGTTTCGCGAACGGATTGACGAAATCGAGACATTCCTGTTGCATCTGAAAGTAGAAACTCGCCCGATTACAATGGTGTGTGTACTTTTCCCCTAGGCCATTCCAGTTATTGGTTTCGAGTATCAGACTTGCGAAAATTTTGATGGTTTCTCAACCACTCCTTAAATTCAAACTCCCATATCTCGCGAACGGATTGAAGAACTCGACAAATTCGTGTTGCATCTGAAAGTAGAAACTCGCCCGATTACAATAGGTGTGCGTACTTTTCCCCTAGGCCATTCCAGTTATTGATTTCGAGAACCAGACTTGCGAAAATTATGACGGTTCCTCAACCATCTCTTAGCTCCAAACTCCGATATTTCGCTAACGGGTTGACGAATCCGAAATCTTTCTGTTGCATCTGAAAGCAGAAACTCGCCCGATTACAACGGTATGTGTATTTTTCCCCTAGGCCATTGTAGTTATTGGTTTCGAGTATCAGACTTGCGAAAATTTGGATGGTTTCTCAACCATTCCTTAACTTCAAACTCCCATATCTCGCGAACGGATTGACGAACTCGAGAAATTCCTGTTGCATCTGAAAGTAGAAACTCGCCCGACTACAACGGTGTGCGTACTTTTCCCCTAGGCCGTTCCAGTTATTGTTTTCGAGTGTCAGACTTGCGAAAATTTTGATGGTTTCTCAACCATTCCTTAACTTCAAACTCCCATATCTCGCGAACGGATTGACGAACTCGACAAATTCCTGTTGCATCTGAAAGTAGAAACTCGCCCGATAACATTGGTGTGTGTACTTTTCCCCTAGGCCATTCCAGTTAATGGTTTCGAGTATCAGAATTGCCAAAATATTGATGGTTTCTCAACCATCTCTTAATTCCAAACTCCGATATTTCGCGAACGGATTGACGAATACGAAAAATTTCTGCTGCACCTGAAAGTAGAAACCCTCCCGATTCCAACAGTATGTGTATTTTTCCCCTAGGCCATTGTAGTTATTGGTTTCGAGTATCAGACTTGGGAAAATTTTGATGGTTTCTCAGCCATTCCTTAACTTCAAACTCCCATATCTCGCGAACGGATTGACGAACTCGAGAAATTCCTGTTGCATCTGAAAGTCGAAACTCGCCCGATTATAATGGTGGGTGTACTTTTCCCCTAGGCCATTCCAGTTAACGGTTTCGAGTATCAGACTTGCGAAAATTTTGATGGTTTCTCAACCATCTCTTAAATCCAAACTCCGATATTTCGCGAACAGATTGAAGAATCCGAAAAATTTCTGTTGCATCTGAAAGTCGAAACTCTCCCGATTACAACGGTATGTGTATTTTTCCCCCCGGCCATTGTAGTCATTGGTTTCGAGTATCAGACTTGCGAAAATTTTGATGGTTTCTCAACCATTCCTTAACTTCAAACTCCCGTATCTCGCGAACGGGTTGACGAAATCGAGAAATTCCTGTTGCATCTGAAAGTAGAAACTCGCCCGATTACAATGGTGTGTGTACTTTTCCCCTAGGCTATTCCAGTTATTGGTTTCGAGTACCAGACTTGCGAAAATTTTGATGGTTTCTCAACCATTCCTTAACTACACACTCCCGTATCTCGCGAACGGATTGACGAACTCGAGAAATTCCTGCTTCATCTGAAAGTAGAAACTCGCCCGGTTACAATGGTGTGTGTACTTTTCCCCTAGGCTATTCCAGTTATTGGTTTGGAGTATCAGACTTGCCAAAATTTTGATGGTTTCTCAACCATCTCTTAACTCCAAACTCCGATATTTCACGAACGGATTGACGAATACGAAAAATTTCTGCTGCATCTGAAGGTAGAAACCCTCCCGATTCCAACAGTATGTCTATTTTTACCCTAGGTCATTGTAGTTATTGGTTTCGAGTATCAGACTTGCGAAAATTTTGATGGTTTCTCAGCCATTTCTTAACTTCAAACTCCCATATCTCGCGAACGGATTGACGAACTCGAGAAATTCCTGTTGCATCTGAAAGTAGAAACTCTCCCGATTACAATGGTGTGTGTACTTTCACGCTAGGCCATTCCAGTTATTGGTTTCGTGTATCAGACTTGCAAAAATTTTGACTGTTTCGCAATCATTCCTTAATTTCAAACTCCCATACCTCGCGAACGGATTGACTAACTCCAGAAATTCCTGTTGCATCTGAAAGTGGAAACTCGCCCGATTACAATGGTGTGCGTACTTTTCCCCTAAGCCGTTCCAGATATTCGTTTCTAGCATCAGAATTGCGAAAATTTTGATGGTTTCTCAACTATCTCTTAACTCCAAACTCCGATATTTCGCGAACGAATTGACGAATCCGAAAAATTTCTGTTGCATCTCAAAGTAGAAAATCTCCCGATTACAACGGTATGTGTATTATTCCCCTAGGACATTCCAGTTATTGCTTTCGAGTATCAGACTTGCGAAAATTTTGATGGTTCCTCAACCATTCCTTAACTTCAAACTCCCATATCTCGCGAACGGATTGACAGACTCGAGAAATTCCTGTTTCCTCTGAATGCATAAACTCGCCCAATTACAATGGTATGTGTATTTTTCCCCTAGGCCAGTCCAGTTATTGGTTTCGAGTATCAGAATTGCGAAAATTTTGATGGTTTCTCAACCATTCCTTAGCTTCAAACTCCCATACCTCGCGAACGAAATGACGAACTCGAGAAATCGATGTTGCACCTGAAAGCAGAAACTCGCCCGATTACAATGGTATGTGTACTTTTCCCCTAGGGCATAGTAGTTATTGGTTTCGAGTATCAGACTTGCGAAAATTTTGATGGTCTCTCAACCATTCCTTAACTTCAAACTCCCATATCTCGCGAACGGATTGACGAACTCGAGAAATTCCTGTTGCATCTGAAAGCAGAAACTCGCCCGATTACAACTGTTTGTGTATTTTTGCCCTGGGCCATAGTTGTTATTGGTTTCGGATATCAGATTTGCGAAAATTTTGATGGTTTCTCAACCATTCCTTAAGTTCAAACTCCCATATATAGCGAACGGATTTACGAACTCGAGAAATTCCTGTTGCATCTGAAAGCAGAAACTCGCCCGATTACAACGGTATTAGTATTTTTGCCCTAGGCCATAGTAGTTATTGCTTTCGAGTATCAGACTTGCGAAAGTTTTGATGGCTTCTCAAACATTCCTTAACTTCAAACTCCGATATCTCGCGAACGGATTGAGGAACTCGAGAAATTCCTGTTGCACCTGAAAGTAGAAACTCGCCCGATGTCATCGGTATGTCTATTTTTGCCCTAGGCCATAGTAGTTATTGCTTTCGAGTATCAGACTTGCGAAAATATTGATCGTTTCTCAACCATTCCTTAACTTCAAACTCCTATATCTCGCGAACGGATTGACGAACTCGAGAAATTCCCGTTGCATGTGTAAGTAGAGACTCGCCCGATTACAATGGTGTGTGTACTTTTCCCCTAGGCCATTCCTGTTATTGGTTTCGAGTATCAGACTTGCGAAAATTTTGATGGTTTCTCAACCATTCCTTAACTCCACACTCCGATATTTCGCGATCGGTTTGACGAATCCGAAAAATTTCTGTTGCATCTGAATGTAGAAACTCTCCCAATGACAAGGGTATGTGTATTTTTCCCCTAGGCCATTCCAGTTATTGGTTTCGAGTATCAGACTTGCGAAAATTTTGATGGTTTCTCAACCATTCCCTAACTTCAAACTCCCATATCTCGCGAACGGATGACGAACTCGAGAAATTCCGGTTGCATCTGAAAGTAGAAACTCGCCCGATTACAATGGTTTGTGTACTTTTCCCCTAGGCCATTCCTGTTATTGGTTTCGAGTATCAGACTTGCGAAAATTTTGATGGTTTCTCAACCATTCCCTAACTTCAAACTCCCATATCTCGCGAACTGATTGACGAACTCGAGAAATCGATGTTGCAACTGAAAGCAGAAACTCGCCCGATTACAATGGTATGTGTACTTATCCCCAAGGCCATTCCAGTTATTGGTTTCGAGTATCAGACATGCGAAAATTTTTATGGTTTCTCAACCATTCCTTAACTTCAAACTCCCATATCTCGCGAACGGATTGACGAACTCGAGAAATTCCTATTGCATCTGAAAGCAGAAACTCGCCCGATTACAACGGTATGTGTATTTTTGCCCTAGGCCATAGTAGTTATTGCTTTCGAGTATCAGACTTGCGAAAGTTTTGATGGTTTCTCAAACATTCCTTAACTTCAAACTCCGATATCTCGCGAACGGATTGAGGAACTCGAGAAATTCCTGTTGCACCTGAAAGTAGAAACTCGCCCGATGTCATCGGTATGTCTATTTTTGCCCTAGGCCATAGTAGTTATTGGTTTCGAGTATCAGACTTGCGAAGATTTTGATGGTTTCTCCACCATTCCTTAACTTCAAACTCCTATATCTCGCGAACGGATTGACGAACTCGAGAAATTCCCGTTGCATGTGTAAGTAGAGACGCGCCCGATTACAATGGTGTGTGTACTTTTCCCCTAGGCCATTCCTGTTATTGGTTTCGAGTATCAGACTTGCGAAAATTTTGATGGTTTCTCAACCATTCCTTAACTCCACACTCCGATATTTCGCGATCGGTTTGACGAATCCGAAAAATTTCTGTTGCATCTGAATGTAGAAACTCTCCCAATTACAAGGGTATGTGTATTTTTCCCCTAGGCCATTCCAGTTATTGGTTTCGAGTATCAGACTTGCGAAAATTTTGATGGTTTCTCAACCATTCCCTAACTTCAAACTCCCATATCTCGCGAACGGATGACGAACTCGGGAAATTCCGGTTGCATCTGAAAGTAGAAACTCGCCCGATTACAATGGTTTGTGTACTTTTCCCCTAGGCCATTCCTGTTATTGGTTTCGAGTATCAGACTTGCGAAAATTTTGATGGTTTCCCAACCATTCCCTAACTTCAAACTCCCATATCTCGCGAACTGTTTGACGAACTCGAGAAATCGATGTTGCAACTGAAAGCAGAAACTCGCCCGATTACAATGGTATGTGTACTTATCCCCAAGGCCATTCCAGTTATTGGTTTCGAGAATCAGACATGCGAAAATTTTTATGGTTTCTCAACCATTCCTTAACTTCAAACTCCCATATATAGCGAACGGATTTACGAACTCGAGAAATTCCTGTTGCATCTGAAAGCAGAAACTCGCCCGATTACAACGGTATGTGTATTTTTGCCCTAGGCCATAGTAGTTATTGCTTTCGAGTATCAGACTTGCGAAAGTTTTGATGGCTTCTCAAACATTCCTTAACTTCAAACTCCGATATCTCGCGAACGGATTGAGGAACTCGAGAAATTCCTGTTGCACCTGAAAGTAGAAACTCGCCCGATGTCATCGGTATGTCTATTTTTGCCCTAGGCCATAGTAGCTATTGGTTTCGAGTATCAGACTTGCGAAGATTTTGATGGTTTCTCCACCATTCCTTAACTTCAAACTCCAATATCTCGCGAACGGATTGACGAACTCGAGAAATTCCCGTTGCATGTGTAAGTAGAGACTCGCCCGATTACAATGGTGTGTGTACTTTTCCCCTAGGCCATTCCTGTTATTGGTGTCGAGTATCAGACTTGTGAAAATTTTGATGGTTTCTCAACCATTCCTTAACTCCACACTCCGATATTTCGCGATCGGTTTGACGAATCCGAAAAATTTCTGTTGCATCTGAATGTAGAAACTCTCCCAATTACAAGGGTATGTGTATTTTTCCACTAGGCCATTCCAGTTATTGGTTTCGAGTATCAGACTTGCGAAAATTTTGATGGTTTCTCAACCATTCCCTAACTTCAAACTCCCATATCTCGCGAACGGATGACGAACTCGGGAAATTCCGGTTGCATCTGAAAGTAGAAACTCGCCCGATTACAATGGTTTGTGTACTTTTCCCCTAGGCCATTCCTGTTATTGGTTTCGAGTATCAGACTTGCGAAAATTTTGATGGTTTCTCAACCATTCCCTAACTTCAAACTCCCATATCTCGCGAACTGATTGACGAACTCGAGAAATCGATGTTGCAACTAAAAGCAGAAACTCGCCCGATTACAATGGTATGTGTACTTATCCCCAAGGCCATTCCAGTTATTGGTTTCGAGCATCAGACATGCGAAAATTTTTATGGTTTCTCAACCATTCCTTAACTTCAAACTCCCATATCTCGCGAACGGATTGACGAACTCGAGAAATTCCTATTGCATCTGAAAGCAGAAACTCGCCCGATTACAACGGTATGTGTATTTTTGCCCTAGGCCATAGTAGTTATTGCTTTCGAGTATCAGACTTGCGAAAGTTTTGATGGTTTCTCAAACATTCCTTAACTTCAAACTCCTATATCTCGCGAACGGATTGACGAACTCGAGAAATTCCCGTTGCATGTGTAAGTAGAGACTCGCCCGATTACAATGGTGTGTGTACTTTTCCCCTAGGCCATTCCTGTTATTGGTTTCGAGTATCAGACTTGCGAAAATTTTGATGGTTTCTCAACCATTCCTTAACTCCACACTCCGATATTTCGCGATCGGTTTGACGAATCCGAAAAATTTCTGTTGCATCTGAATGTAGAAACTCTCCCAATTACAAGGGTATGTGTATTTTTCCCCTAGGCCATTCCAGTTATTGGTTTCGAGTATCAGACTTGCGAAAATTTTGATGGTTTCTCAACCATTCCCTAACTTCAAACTCCCATATCTCGCGAACGGATGACGAACTCGAGAAATTCCGGTTGCATCTGAAAGTAGAAACTCGCCCGATTACAATGGTTTGTGTACTTTTCCCCTAGGCCATTCCTGTTATTGGTTTCGAGTATCAGACTTGCGAAAATTTTGATGGTTTCTCAACCATTCCCTAACTTCAAACTCCCATATCTCGCGAACTGATTGACGAACTCGAGAAATCGATGTTGCAACTGAAAGCAGAAACTCGCCCGATTACAATGGTATGTGTACTTATCCCCAAGGCCATTCCAGTTATTGGTTTCGAGTATCAGACATGCGAAAATTTTTATGGTTTCTCAACCATTCCTTAACTTCAAACTCCCATATCTCGCGAACGGATTGACGAACTCGAGAAATTCCTGTTGCATCTGAAAGTCGAAACTCGCCCGATTATAATGGTGGGTGTACTTTTCCCCTAGGCCATTCCAGTTAACGGTTTCGAGTATCAGACTTGCGAAAATTTTGATGGTTTCTCAACCATCTCTTAAATCCAAACTCCGATAATTCGCGAACAGATTGAAGAATCCGAAAAATTTCTGTTGCATCTGAAAGTCGAAACTCTCCCGATTACAACGGTATGTGTATTTTTCCCCCCGGCCATTGTAGTCATTGGTTTCGAGTATCAGACTTGCGAAAATTTTGATGGTTTCTCAACCATTCCTTAACTTCAAACTCCCGTATCTCGCGAACGGGTTGACGAAATCGAGAAATTCCTGTTGCATCTGAAAGTAGAAACTCGCCCGATTACAGTGGTGTGTGTACTTTTCCCCTAGGCTATTCCAGTTATTGGTTTCGAGTACCAGACTTGCGAAAATTTTGATGGTTTCTCAACCATTCCTTAACTACACACTCCCGTATCTCGCGAACGGATTGACGAACTCGAGAAATTCCTGCTTCATCTGAAAGTAGAAACTCGCCCGGTTACAATGGTGTGTGTACTTTTCCCCTAGGCTATTCCAGTTATTGGTTTGGAGTATCAGACTTGCCAAAATTTTGATGGTTTCTCAACCATCTCTTAACTCCAAACTCCGATATTTCACGAACGGATTGACGAATACGAAAAATTTCTGCTGCATCTGAAAGTAGAAACCCTCCCGATTCCAACAGTATGTGTATTTTTACCCTAGGTCATTGTAGTTATTGGTTTCGAGTATCAGACTTGCGAAAATTTTGACTGTTTCGCAATCATTCCTTAATTTCAAACTCCCATACCTCGCGAACGGATTGACTAACTCCAGAAATTCCTGCTGCATCTGAAAGTGGAAACTCGCCCGATTACAATGGTGTGCGTACTTTTCCCCTAAGCCGTTCCAGATATTCGTTTCTAGCATCAGAATTGCGAAAATTTTGATGGTTTCTCAACTATCTCTTAACTCCAAACTCCGATATTTCGCGAACGAATTGACGAATCCGAAAAATTTCTGTTGCATCTCAAAGTAGAAAATCTCCCGATTACAACGGTATGTGTATTATTCCCCTAGGACATTCCAGTTATTGCTTTCGAGTATCAGACTTGCGAAAATTTTGATGGTTCCTCAACCATTCCTTAACTTCAAACTCCCATATCTCGCGAACGGATTGACAGACTCGAGAAATTCCTGTTTCCTCTGAATGCATAAACTCGCCCAATTACAATGGTATGTGTATTTTTCCCCTAGGCCAGTCCAGTTATTGGTTTCGAGTATCAGAATTGCGAAAATTTTGATGGTTTCTCAACCATTCCTTAGCTTCAAACTCCCATACCTCGCGAACGAAATGACGAACTCGAGAAATCGATGTTGCACCTGAAAGCAGAAACTCGCCCGATTACAATGGTATGTGTACTTTTCCCCTAGGGCATAGTAGTTATTGGTTTCGAGTATCAGACTTGCGAAAATTTTGATGGTCTCTCAACCATTCCTTAACTTCAAACTCCCATATCTCGCGAACGGATTGACGAACTCGAGAAATTCCTGTTGCATCTGAAAGCAGAAACTCGCCCGATTACAACTGTTTGTGTATTTTTGCCCTGGGCCATAGTTGTTATTGGTTTCGGATATCAGATTTGCGAAAATTTTGATGGTTTCTCAACCATTCCTTAAGTTCAAACTCCCATATATAGCGAACGGATTTACGAACTCGAGAAATTCCTGTTGCATCTGAAAGCAGAAACTCGCCCGATTACAACGGTATGTGTATTTTTGCCCTAGGCCATAGTAGTTATTGCTTTCCAGTATCAGACTTGCGAAAGTTTTGATGGCTTCTCAAACATTCCTTAACTTCAAACTCCGATATCTCGCGAACGGATTGAGGAACTCGAGAAATTCCTGTTGCACCTGAAAGTAGAAACTCGCCCGATGTCATCGGTATGTCTATTTTTGCCCTAGGCCATAGTAGTTATTGGTTTCGAGTATCAGACTTGCGAAGATTTTGATGGTTTCTCCACCATTCCTTAACTTCAAACTCCTATATCTCGCGAACGGATTGACGAACTCGAGAAATTCCCGTTGCATGTGTAAGTAGAGACTCGCCCGATTACAATGGTGTGTGTACTTTTCCCCTAGGCCATTCCTGTTATTGGTTTCGAGTATCAGACTTGCGAAAATTTTGATGGTTTCTCAACCATTCCTTAACTCCACACTCCGATATTTCGCGATCGGTTTGACGAATCCGAAAAATTTCTGTTGCATCTGAATGTAGAAACTCTCCCAATTACAAGGGTATGTGTATTTTTCCCCTAGGCCATTCCAGTTATTGGTTTCGAGTATCAGACTTGCGAAAATTTTGATGGTTTCTCAACCATTCCCTTACTTCAAACTCCCATATCTCGCGAACGGATGACGAACTCGGGAAATTCCGGTTGCATCTGAAAGTAGAAACTCGCCCGATTACAATGGTTTGTGTACTTTTCCCCTAGGCCATTCCTGTTATTGGTTTCGAGTATCAGACTTGCGAAAATTTTGATGGTTTCCCAACCATTCCCTAACTTCAAACTCCCATATCTCGCGAACTGTTTGACTAACTCGAGAAATCGATGTTGCAACTGAAAGCAGAAACTCGCCCGATTACAATGGTATGTGTACTTATCCCCAAGGCCATTCCAGTTATTGGTTTCGAGCATCAGACATGCGAAAATTTTTATGGTTTCTCAACCATTCCTTAACTTCAAACTCCCATATATAGCGAACGGATTTACGAACTCGAGAAATTCCTGTTGCATCTGAAAGCAGAAACTCGCCCGATTACAACGGTATGTGTATTTTTGCCCTAGGCCATAGTAGTTATTGCTTTCGAGTATCAGACTTGCGAAAGTTTTGATGGCTTCTCAAACATTCCTTAACTTCAAACTCCGATATCTCGCGAACGGATTGAGGAACTCGAGAAATTCCTGTTGCACCTGAAAGTAGAAACTCGCCCGATGTCATCGGTATGTCTATTTTTGCCCTAGGCCATAGTAGTTATTGCTTTCGAGTATCAGACTTGCGAAAATATTGATCGTTTCTCAACCATTCCTTAACTTCAAACTCCTATATCTCGCGAACGGATTGACGAACTCGAGAAATTCCCGTTGCATGTGTAAGTAGAGACTCGCCCGATTACAATGGTGTGTGTACTTTTCCCCTAGGCCATTCCTGTTATTGGTTTCGAGTATCAGACTTGCGAAAATTTTGATGGTTTCTCAACCATTCCTTAACTCCACACTCCGATATTTCGCGATCGGTTTGACGAATCCGAAAAATTTCTGTTGCATCTGAATGTAGAAACTCTCCCAATTACAAGGGTATGTGTATTTTTCCCCTAGGCCATTCCAGTTATTGGTTTCGAGTATCAGACTTGCGAAAATTTTGATGGTTTCTCAACCATTCCCTAACTTCAGACTCCCATATCTCGCGAACTGATTGACGAACTCGAGAAATCGATGTTGCAACTGAAAGCAGAAACTCGCCCGATTACAATGGTATGTTTACTTTTGCCCTAGGCCATAGTAGTTATTGGTTTCGAGTATCAGACTTGCGAAGATTTTGATGGTCTCTCCACCATTCCTTAACTTCAAACTCCCATATCTCGGAACGGAATGACGAACTCGAGAAATTCCTGTTGCCTCTGAATGCAGAAACTCGCCCGATTACAATGGTATGTGTACTTTTGCCCTAGGGCATAGTAGTTATTGGTTTCGAGTAACAGACTTGCGAAAATTTTGATGGTCTCTCAACCATTCCTTAACTTCAAACTCCCATACCTCGCGAACGAGTTGACGAACTCGAGAAATCGCTGTTGCACCTGAAAGCAGAAACTCGCCCGATTACAATGGTATGTGTACTTTTGCCCTAGGGCATAGTAGTTATTGGTTTCGAGTATCAGACTTGCGAAAATTTTGATGGTCTCTCAACCATTCCTTAACTTCAAACTCCCATATCTCGCGAACGTATTGACGAACTCGGGAAATTCCTATTGCATCTGAAAGCAGAAACTCGCCCGATTACAACGGTATGTGTATTTCTGCCCTAGGCCACAGTAGTTATTGGTTTCGAGTATCAGACTTGCGAAAATTTTTATGGTTTCTTAACCATTCCTTAACTTCAAACTCCCATATCTCGCGAACGGATTGACGAACTCGAGAAATTCCTGTTGCATATGAAAGCAGAAACTCGCCCGATTACAATGCTGTGTGTACTTTTCCCCAAGGCCATTCCAGTTACTGGTTTCGAGTATCAGACTTGCGAAAATTTTGATGGTTTCTCAACCATTCCTTAACTTCAAACTCCCATATCTCGCGAAAGGATTGACGAACTCGAGAAATTCCTGTTGCATCTGAAAGCATAAACTCGCCCTATTACAACGGTATGTGTATTTTTCCCCTAGGCCAGTCCAGTTATTGGTTTCGAGTATCAGACTTGCGAAAATTTTAATGGTTTCTCAACCATTCCTTAACTTCAAACTCCCATATCTCGCGAACGGATTGACGAACTCGAGAAATTCCTATTGCATCTGAAAGCAGAAACTCGCCTGATTACCACGGTATGTGTATTTTTGCCCTAGGCCATTGTAGTTATTGGTTTCGTGTATCAGACTTGCGAAAATTTTGATGGTTTCTCAACCATTCCTTAACTTCAAACTCCCATATCTCGCGAAAGGATTGACGAACTCGAAAAATTCCTGTTGCATCTGAAAGCAGAAACTCGCCCTATTACAACGGTATGTGTATTTTTCCCCTAGGCCAGTGCAGTTATTGGTTTCGAGTATCAGACTTGCGAAAATTTTAATGGTTTCTCAACCATTCCTTAACTTCAAACTCCCATATCTGGCGAACGGAATGACGAACTCGAGAAATTCCTGTTGCATCTGAAAGCAGAAACTCGCCCGATTACAATGGTGTGTGTACTTTTCCCCTAGGCCATTCCTGTTATTGGTTACGAGTATCAGACTTGCGAAAATTTTGATGGCTTCTCAACCATTCCTTAACTCCACACTCCGATATTTCGCGATCGGTTTGACGAATCCGAAAAGTTTCTGTTGCATCTGAATGTAGAAACTCTCCCAATTACAAGGGTATGTGTATTTTTCCCCTAGGCCATTCCAGTTATTGGTTTCGAGAATCAGACTTGCGAAAATTTTGATGGTTTCTCAACCATTCCCTAACTTCAAACTCCCATATCTCGCGCACGGATTGACAGACTCGAGAAATTCCTGTTTCCTCTGAATGCATAAACTCGCCCAATTACAATGGTATGTGTATTTTTCCCCTAGGCCAGTCCAGTTATTGGTTTCGAGTATCAGAATTGCGAAAATTTTGATGGTTTCTCAACCATTCCTTCACTTCAAACTCCCATATCTCGGAACGGAATGACGAACTCGAGAAATTCCTGTTGCCTCTGAATGCAGAAACTCGCCCGATTACAATGGTATGTGTACTTTTGCCCTAGGGCATAGTAGTTATTGGTTTCGAGTAACAGACTTGCGAAAATTTTGATGGTTTCTCAACCATCTCTTAAATCCAAACTCCGATATTTCGCGAACGGATTGAAGAATCCGAAAAATTTCTGTTGCATCTGAAAGTAGAAACTCTCCCGATTACAACGGTATGTGTATTTTTCCCCTAGGCCATTCTAGTTATTCGTTTCGAGTATCAGACTTGCGAAAATTTTGATGGTTTCTCAGCCATTCCTTAACTTCAAACTCCCATATCTCGCGAACGGATTGACGAACTCGAGAAATTCCTGTTGCATCTGAAAGTAGAAACTCTCCCGATTACAATGGTGTGTGTACTTTCACGCTAGGCCATTCCAGTTATTGGTTTCGTGTATCAGACTTGCGAAAATTTTGACTGTTTCGCAATCATTCCTTAATTTCTAACTCCCATACCTCGCGAACGGATTGACTAACTCCAGAAATTCCTGTTGCATTTGAAATTGGAAACTCGCCCGATTACAATGGTGTGCGTACTTTTCCCCTAGGCCGTTCCAGTTTTTGGTTTCGAGTATCAGACTTGCGAAAATTTTGATGATTTCTCAACCATTCCTTAACTTCAAACTCCCATATCTCGCGAACGGATTGACGAACTCGACAAATTCCTGTTGCATCTGAAAGTAGAAACTCGCCCGATTACAAGGGTGTGTGTACTTTTCCCATAGGCTGTTCCAGTTATTGGTTTCGTTTAGCAGACTTGCGAAAATTTTGATGGTTTCTCATCCATTCCTTAACTTCAAACTCCCATATCTCGCGAACGGATTGACGAACTCGAAAAATTCCTGTTGCATTTGAAAGTAGAAACTGGCCCGATTACAATGGTGTGTGTAATTTTTCCCTAGGCAATTCCAGTTATTGGTTTCGAGTATCAGACTTGCGAAAATTTTGATGGTTTCTCAACCAATCCTCAATTCCAAATTTCCATATCTCGCTAAAGGATTGACGAACTCGAGAAATTCCTGTTTCATCTGAATGTAGAAACTCGCCCGATTACAATGGTGTGTGTACATTTCCCCTAGGCCGTTCCAGTTAATGGTTTCGAGTATCAGACTTGCGAAAATTTTGATGGTTTCGCAACCATTCCTTAACTTCAAACTCCCATATCTCGCTAACAGATTGACGAACTCGAGAAATTCCTGCTGCATCTGAAAGTAGAAACTCTCCCGATTACAACGGTATGCGTATTTTTCCCCCCGGCCATTGTAGTTATTGGTTTCGAGTATCAGACTTGCGAAAATTTTGATGGTTTCTCAACCATTCCTTAACTTCAAACTCCCGTATCTCGCGAACGGGTTGACGAACACGAGAAACTCCTGTTGCATCTGAAAGTAGAAGCTCGCCCGATTACAATGGTGTGTGTACTTTTCCCCTAGGCTATTCCAGTTATTGGTTTCGAGTATCAGACTTGCGAAAATTTTGATGGTTTCTCAACCATTCCTTAACTACAAACTCCCGTATCTCGCGAACGGATTGACGAACTCGAGAAATTCCTGCTTCATCTGAAAGTAGAAACTCGCCCGATTACAATGGTGTGTGTACTTTTCCCCTAGGCCGTTCCAGTTAATGGTTTCGAGTATCAGACTTGCGAAAATTTTGACGGAATCTCAACCATCTCTTATCTCCAAACTCCGATATTTCGCGAACGGATTGACGAATCCGAAAAATTTCTGCTTCATCTGAAAGTAGAAACTCTCCCGATTACAACGGTATGCGTATTTTTCCCCTAGGCCATTGTAGTTATTGGTTTCGAGTATCAGACTTGCGAAAATTTTGATGGTTTCACAACCATTCCTTAACTTCAAACTCCCGTATCTCGCGAACGGGTTGACGAACTCGAGAAACTCCTGTTGCATCTGAAAGTAGAAGCTCGCCCGATTACAATGGTGTGTGTACTTTTCCCCTAGGCTATTCCAGTTAGTGGTTTCGAGTATCAGACTTGCGAAAATTTTGATGGTTTCTCAACCATTCCTTAACTACAAACTCCCGTATCTCGCGAACGGATTGACGAACTCGAGAAATTCCTGCTTCATCTGAAAGTAGAAACTCGCCCGATTACAATGGTGTGTGTACTTTTCCCCTAGGCCGTTCCAGTTAATGGTTTCGAGTATCAGACTTGCGATAATTTTGACGGAATCTCAACCATCTCTTATCTCCAAACTCCGATATTTCGCGAACGGATTGACGAATCCGAAAAATTTCTGCTTCATCTGAAAGTAGAAACTCTCCCGATTACAACAGTATGTGTATTTTTCCCCTAGGCCATTGTAGTTATTGGTTTCGAGTATCAGACTTCCGAAAATTTTGATCTTTTCTCAACCATTCGTTAACTTCAAACTCGCATATCTCGCGAACGGATTGACGAACTCGAGAAATTCCTGTTGCATCTGAAAGTAGAAACTCGCCCGACTACAATGGTGTGCGTACTTTTCCCCTAGGCCGTTCCAGTTATTGTTTTCGAGTGTCAGACTTGCGAAAATTTTGATGGTTTCTCAACCATTCCTTAACTTCAAACTCCCATATCTCGCGAACGGATTGACGAACTCGACAAATTCCTGTTGTATCTGAAAGTAGAAACTCGCCCGATAACAATGGTGTGTGTACTTTTCCCCTATGCCATTCCAGTTAATTGTTTCGAGTATCAGAATTGCCAAAATTTTGATGGTTTCTCAACCAATCCTTAATTCCAAATTCCCATATCTCGCTAACGGATTGACGAACTCGAGAAATTCCTGTTGCATCTGAAAGTAGAAACTCGCCCGATTACAATGGTGTGTGTACTTTTCTCCTAGGCTATTCCACTTATTGGTTTCGAGTATCAGACTTGCAAAAATTTTGATGGTTTCTCAACCAATCCTTAATTCCAAACTTCCATATCTCGCTAACGGATTGACGAACTCCAGAAATTCCTGTTGTATCTGAAAGTAGAAACTCGCCCGATTACAATGGTGTGTGTACTTTTCCCCTAGGCCGTTCCAGTTAATGGTTTCGCGTATCAGACTTGCGAAAATTTTGATGATTTCTCAACCATTCCTTAACTTCAAACTCCCATATCTCGCGAACGGATTGACGAACTCGACAAATTCCTGTTGCATCTGAAAGTAGAAACTCGCCCGATTACAATGGTGTGTGTACTTTTCCCCTAGGCTATTCCAGTTAGTGGTTTCGAGTATCAGACTTGCGAAAATTTTAATGGTTTCTCAACCATTCCTTAACTTCAAACTCCCATATCTGGCGAACGGAATGACGAACTCGAGAAATTCCTGTTGCATCTGAAAGCAGAAACTCGCCCGATTACAACGGTATGTGTATTTTTGCCCTAGGCCATAGTAGTTGTTGCTTTCGAGTATCAGACTTGCGAAAATTTTGATCGTTTCTCAACCATTCCTTAACTTCAAACTCCCATATCTCGCGAACGGATTGACGACCTCGAGAAATTCCCGTTGCATGTGTAAGTAGAGACTCGCCCGATTACAATGTTGTGTGTACTTTTCCCCTAGGCCATTCCTGTTATTGGTTTCGAGTATCAGACTTGCGAAAATTTTGATGGCTTCTCAACCATTCCTTAACTCCACACTCCGATATTTCGCGATCGGTTTGACGAATCCGAAAAATTTCTGTTGCATCTGAATGTAGAAACTCTCCCAATTACAAGGGTATGTGTATTTTTCCCCTAGGCCATTCCAGTTATTGGTTTCGAGTATCAGACTTGCGAAAATTTTGATGGTTTCTCAACCATTCCCTAACTTCAAACTCCCATATCTCGCGAACTGATTGACGAACTCGAGAAATCGATGTTGCAACTGAAAGCAGAAACTCGCCCGATTACAATGGTATGTTTACTTTTGCCCTAGGCCATTGTAGTTATTGGTTTCGAGTATCAGACTTGCGAAAATTTTAATGGTTTCTCAACCATTCCTTAACTTCAAACTCCCATATCTCGCGAACTGATTGACGAACTCGAGAAATCGATGTTGCAACTGAAAGCAGAAACTCGCCCGATTACACTGCTGTGTGTACTTTTCCCCAAGGCCATTCCAGTTACTGGTTCGAGTATCAGACTTGCGAAAATTTTGATGGTTTCTCAACCATTCCTTAACTTCAAACTCCCATATCTCGCGAAAGGATTGACGAACTCGAGAAATTCCTGTTGCATCTGAAAGCAGAAACTCGCCCTATTACAACGGTATGTGTATTTTTCCCCTAGGCCAGTCCAGTTATTGGTTTCGAGTATCAGACTTGCGAAAATTTTAATGGTTTCTCAACCATTCCTTAACTTCAAACTCCCATATCTCGCGAACGGATTGACGACCTCGAGAAATTCCTATTGCATCTGAAAGCAGAAACTCGCCTGATTACTACGGTATGTGTATTTTTGCCCTAGGCCATTGTAGTTATTGGTTTCGTGTATCAGACTTGCGAAAATTTTGATGGTTTCTCAACCATTCCTTAACTTCAAACTCCCATATCTCGCGAAAGGATTGACGAACTCGAGAAATTCCTGTTGCATCTGAAAGCAGAAACTCGCCCTATTACAACGGTATGTGTATTTTTCCCCTAGGCCAGTGCAGTTATTGGTTTCGAGTATCAGACTTGCGAAAATTTTAATGGTTTCTCAACCATTCCTTAACTTCAAACTCCTATATCTCGCGAACGGATTGACGAACTCGAGAAATTCCTGTTGCATCTGAAAGCAGAAACTCGTCCGATTACAACGGTATGTGTATTTTTGCCCTGGGTCATAGTTGTTATTGGTTTCGAGTTTCAGACTTGCGAAAATTTTGATGGTTTCTCAGCCATTCCTTAACTTCAAACTCCCATATCTCGCGAACGGATTGACGAACTCGAGAAATTCCTGTTTCCTCTGAATGCAGAAACTCGCCCAATTACAATGGTATGTGTATTTTCCCCCTAGGCCGGTCCAGTTATTGGTTTCGAGTATCAGACTTGCGAAAATTTTGATGGTTTCTCAACCATTCCTTAGGTTCAAACTCCCATACCTCGCGAACGAGTTGGCGAACTCGAGAAATCGATGTTGCACCTGAAAGCAGAAACTCGCCCGATTACAATGGTATGTGTACTTTTCCCCTAGGGCATAGTAGTTATTGGTTTCGAGTATCAGACTTGCGAAAATTTTGATGGTTTCTCAACCATTCCTTAACTTCATACTCCCATATCTCGCGAACGGAATGACGAACTCGAGAAATTCCTGTTTCCTCTGAATGCAGAAACTCGCCCAATTACAATGGTATGTGTATTTTTTCCATAGGCCATAGTAGTTTTTGGTTTCGAGTATCAGACTTGCGAAAATTTTGATGGTTTCTCAACCATTCCTTAACTTCAAACTCCCATACCGCGCGAACGAGTTGACGAACTCGAGAAATCGATGTTGCAACTGAAAGCAGAAACTCGCCCGATTACAATGGTATGTGTACTTATCCCCAAGGCCATTCCAGTTATTGGTTTCGAGTATCAGACTTGCGAAAATTTTTATGGTTTCTCAACCATTCCTTAACTTCAAACTCCCATATCTCTCGAACGGATTGACGAACTCGAGAAATTCCTATTGCATCTGAAAGCAGAAACTCGTCCGATTACAACGGTATGTGTATTTTTGCCCTAGGCCATAGTATTTATTTGTTTCGAGTATCAGACTTGCGAAAATTTTGGTGGTTACTCAACCACTGCTTAACTTCAAACACCCATATCTCGCGAACGGATTGAAGAACTCGCGAAGTTCCTGTTGAATCTGAAAGTAGAAACTCGCCCGATTACAATGGTATGTTTACTTTTGCCCTAGGCCATAGTAGTTATTGGTTTCGAGTATCAGACTTGCGAAGATTTTGATGGTTTCTCAACCATTCCTTAACTTCAATCTCCCATATCTCGGAACGGAATGACGAACTCGAGAAATTCCTGTTGCCTCTGAATGCAGAAACTCGCCCGATTACAATGGTATGTGCACTTTTGCCCTAGGGCATAGTAGTTATTGGTTTCGAGTAACAGACTTGCGAAAATTTTGATGGTCTCTCAACCATTCCTTAACTTCAAACTCCCATACCTCGCGAACGAGTTGACGAACTCGAGAAATCGCTGTTGCACCTGAAAGCAGAAACTCGCCCGATTACAATGGTATGTGTACTTTTCCCCTAGGGCATAGTAGTTATTGGTTTCGAGTATCAGACTTGCGAAAATTTTGATGGTCTCTCAACCATTCCTTAACTTCAAACTCCCATATCTCGCGAACGGATTGACGAACTCGAGAAATTCCTGTTGCATCTGAAAGCAGAAACTCGCCCTATTACAACGGTATGTGTATTTTTCCCCTAGGCCAGTCCAGTTATTGGTTTCGAGTATCAGACTTGCAAAAATTTTGATGGTTTCTTAACCATTCCTTAGCTTCAAACTCCCATACCTCGCGAGCGAGTTGACGAACTCGAGAAATCGATGTTGCACCTGAAAGCAGAAACTCGCCCGATTACAATGGTATGTGTACTTTCCCCCTAGGGCATAGTAGTTATTGGTTTCGAGAATCAGACTTGCGAAAATTTTGATGGTTTCTCAACCATTCCTTAACTTCAAACTCCCATATCTCGCGAACGGAATGACGAACTCGAGAAATTCCTGTTCCCTCTGAATGCAGAAACTCGCCCAATTACAATGGTATGTGTATTTTTTCCATAGGCCATAGTAGTTTTTGGTTTCCAGTATCAGACTTGCGAAAATTTTGATGGTTTCTCAACCTTTCCTTAACTTCAAACTCCCATACCGCGCGAACGAGTTGACGAACTCGAGAAATCGATGTTGCAACTGAAAGCAGAAACTCGCCCGATTACAATGGTATGTGTACTTATCCCCAAGGCCATTCCAGTTATTGGTTTCGAGTATCAGACTTGCGAAAATTTTTATGGTTTCTCAACCATTCCTTAACTTCAAACTCCCATATCTCGCGAACGGATTGACGAACTCGAGAAATTCCTATTGCATCTGAAAGCAGAAACTCGCCCGATTACAACGGTATGTGTACTTTTCCCCTAGGGCATAGTAGTTATTGGTTTCGAGTATCAGATTTGCGAAAATTTTGATGGTCTCTCAACCATTCCTTAACTTCAAACTCCCATACCTCGCGAACGGATTGACGAACTCGAGAAATTCCTGTTGCATCTGAAAGCAGAAACTCGCCCTATTACAACGGTATGTGTATTTTTCCCCTAGGCCAGTCCAGTTATTGGTTTCGAGTATCAGACTTGCAAAAATTTTGATGGTCTCTCAACCATTCCTTAACTTCAAACTCCCATACCTCGCGAACGAGTTGACGAACTCGAGAAATCGCTGTTGCACCTGAAAGCAGAAACTCGCCCGATTACAATGATATGTGTACTTTTGCCCTAGGGCATAGTAGTTATTGGTTTCGAGTATCAGACTTGCGAAAATTTTGATGGTCTCTCAACCATTCCTTAACTTCAAACTCCCATATCTCGCGAACGTATTGACGAACTCCTGAAATTCCTGTTGTGTCTGAAAGTAGAAACTCGCCCGATTACAATGATGTGTGTTCTTTTCCCCTAGGGCATTCGAGTTATTGGTTTCGAGTATCAGACCAGCGAAAATTTTGATGGTTTCTCAACCATTCCTTAACTTCAAACTCCCATATCTCGCGAACGGATTGACGAACGCGAGAATTTCCTGTTGCTTGTGAAAGTAGAATCTCACCCGATTACAACGGTATGTGTATTTTTCCACTTGGCATTTGTAGTTATTGGTTTCGTGTATCAGACTTGCGAAAATTGTGATGGTTTCTCAACCATTCCTTAACTTCAAACCCCCATTTCTCCCGAACGGAATGACGAACTCGAGAATTTCCTACTGCATCTGAAAGCAGAAACTCGCCCGATTACAACGGTATGTGTATTTTTGCCCTAGGCCATAGTGGTTATTGGTTTCGAGTATCAAACTTGCGAAAATTGTGATGGTTTCTCAACCATTCCTTAACTTCAAACTCCCATATCTCGCGAACGCATTGACGAACTCGAGAAATTCCTGTTGTATCTGATAGTAGAAACTCGCCCGAATACAATGGTGTGTGTACTTTTCCCCTAGGCCATTCCAGTTATTGGTTTCGAGTATCAGACCAGCGAAAATTTTGATGGTTTCTCAACCATTCCTTAATTTCAAACACCCATATCTCGCGATCGGATTGTCGAACTCGAGAATTTCCTATTGCATCTGAAAGCAGAAACTCGCCCGATTACAACGGTATGTGTATTTTTGCCCTAGGCTATAGTGGTTCTTGGTTTCGAGTATCAAACTTGCGAAAATTGTGATGGTTTCTCAACCATTCCTTAACTTCAAACTCCCATATCTCGCGAACGCATTGACGAACTCGAGAAATTCCTGTTGTATCTGATAGTAGAAACTCGCCCGATTACAATGGTGTGTGTACTTTTCCCCTAGGGCATTCGAGTTATTGGTTTCGAGTATCAGACCAGCGATAATTTTGATCGTTTCTCAACCATTCCTTAACTTCAAACTCCCATATCTCGCGAACGGATTGACGAACGCGAGAAATTCCTACTGCATCTGAAAGCAGAAACTCGCCCGATTACAATGGTATGTGTACTTTTCCCCTAGGCTATTCCAGTTATTCGTTTCTAGCATCAGAATTGCGAAAATTTTGATGGTTTCTCAACCATTCCTTAACTTCAAACTCCCATATCTCGCGAACGGATTGAAGAACTCGAGAAGTTCCTGTTTCATCTGAAAGTAGAAACTCGCCCGATTACAAAGATACGTGTGTTTTCCCCCTAGGCCTTTGTAGTTATTGGTTTCGAGTATCAGACTTGCGAAAATTTTGATGGTTTCTCAACCATTCCTTAACTTCAAACTCCCATATCTCGCGAACGGATTGACGAACTCCAGAAATTCCTGTTGCATCTGAAAGTAGAAACTCGCCCGATTACAATGGTATGTGTACTTTTCCCCTACTCCATTCCAGTTATTCGTTTCTAGCATCAGAATTGCGAAAAATTTGATGGTTTCTCAACCATTCCTTACCTTTAAACTCCCATATCTCGCGAACGGATTGACGAACTCGAGAAATTCCTGTTGCATCTGAGAGCAGAAACTCGCCCGAATACAATGGTGTGTGTACTTTTCCCCTAGGCCATTCCAGTTATTGGTTTCGAGTATCAGACCAGCGAAAATTTTGATGGTTTCTCAACCATTCCTTAATTTCAAACACCCATATCTCGCGATCGGATTGACGAACTCGAGAATTTCCTATTGCATCTGAAAGCAGAAACTCGCCCGATTACAACGGTATGTGTATTTTTGCCCTAGGCTATAGTGGTTCTTGGTTTCGAGTATCAAACTTGCGAAAATTGTGATGGTTTCTCAACCATTCCTTAACTTCAAACTCCCATATCTCGCGAACGCATTGACGAACTCGAGAAATTCCTGTTGTATCTGATAGTAGAAACTCGCCCGATTACAATGGTGTGTGTACTTTTCCCCTAGGGCATTCGAGTTATTGGTTTCGAGTATCAGACCAGCGATAATTTTGATCGTTTCTCAACCATTCCTTAACTTCAAACTCCCATATCTCGCGAACGGATTGACGAACGCGAGAAATTCCTGTTGCATGTGAAAGTAGAATCTCGCCCGATTACAACGGTATGTGTATTTTTCCCCTAGGCATTTGTAGTTATTGGT
This sequence comes from Ptiloglossa arizonensis, assembly GCF_051014685.1. Lineage (NCBI taxonomy): Eukaryota > Metazoa > Arthropoda > Insecta > Hymenoptera > Colletidae > Ptiloglossa > Ptiloglossa arizonensis. The sequence continues at coordinate 2,780,502 of NW_027478385.1, forward strand.
TTCGAGTATCAGACTTGCGAAAATTTTGATGGTTTCTCAACCATTCCTTAACTTCACACTTCCATACCTCGTGAACGGATTGACGAACTCGAGAATTTCCTATTGCATCTGAAAGCAGAAACTCGCCCGATTACAACGGTATGTGTATTTTTGCCCTAGGCCATAGTGGTTATTGGTTTCGAGTATCAGACTTGCGAAAATTGTGATGGTTTCTCAACCATTCCTTAACTTCCAACTCCCATATCTCGCGATCGGATTGACGAACTCGAGAATTTCCTATTGCATCTGAAAGCAGAAACTCGCCCGATTACAACGGTATGTCTATTTTTGCCCTAGGCCATAGTAGTTATTGGTTTCGAGTATCAGACTTGCGAAAATTTTGATGGTTTGCCAACCATTCCTTATTTTCACACTTCTATATCTCGCGAACGCATTGACGAACTCCTGAAATTCCTGTTGTATCTGAAAGTAGAAACTCGCCCGATTACAACGGTGTGTTTTTTCCCCCTAGGCCATTGTAGTTATTGGTTTCGAGTATCAGACTTGCGAAAATTTTGATGGTTTCTCAACCATTCCTTAACTTCAAACCCCCATTTCTCCCGAACGGAATGACGAACTCGAGAATTTCCTACTGCATCTGAAAGGAGAAACTCGCATGATTACAATGGTATGTGTACTTTTCCCCTAGGCCATTCCAGTTATTCGTTTCTAGCATCAGAATTGCGAAAATTTTGATGGTTTCTCAACCATTCCTTAACTTCAAACTCCCATATCTCGCGAACGGATTGACGAACTCGAGAAGTTCCTGTTTCATCTGAAAGTAGAAACTCGCCCGATTACAAAGATACGTGTGTTTTCCCCCTAGGCCTTTGTAGTTATTGGTTTCGAGTATCAGACTTGCGAAAATTTTGATGGTTTCTCAACCATTCCTTAACTTCAAACTCCCATATCTCGCGAACGGATTGACGAACTCCAGAAATTCCTGTTGCATCTGAAAGTAGAAACTCGCCCGATTACAATGGTATGTGTACTTTTCCCCTAGGCCATTCCAGTTATTCGTTTCTAGCATCAGAATTGCGAAAAATTTGATGGTTTCTCAACCATTCCTTAACTTCAAACTCCCATATCTCGCGAACGAATTGACGAACTCGAGAAATTCCAGTTGCATCTGAAAGCAGAAGCTCGCCCGAATACAATGGTGTGTGTAGTTTTCCCCTAGGCCATTCCAGTTATTGGTTTCGAGTATCAGACCAGCGAAAATTTTGATGGTTTCTCAACCATTCCTTAACTTCAAACTCCCATATCTCGCGAACGGATTGACGAACTCCAGAAATTCCTGTTGTATCTGATAGTAGAAACTCGCCCGATTACAATCGTGTGTGTACTTTTCCCCTAGGGCATTCGAGTTGTTGGTTTCGATTATCAGACCAGCGAAAATTTTGATCGTTTCTCAACCATTCCTTAACTTCAAACTCCCATATCTCGCGAAAGGATTGACGAACGCGAGAAATTCCTATTGCATGTGAAAGTAGAATCTCGCCCGATTACAACGGTATGTGTATTTTTCCCCTAGGCATTTGTAGTTATTGGTTTCGAGTATCAGACTTGCGAAAATTTTGATGGTTTCTCAACCATTCCTTAACTTCACACTTCCATATCTCGCGAACGGATTGACGAACTCGAGAATTTCCTATTGCATCTGAAAGCAGAAACTCGCCCGATTACAACGGTATGTGTATTTTTGCCCTAGGCCATAGTAGTTATTGGATTCGCGTATCAGACTTGCGAAAATTTTGATGATTTCTCAACCATTCCTTAACTTCAAACTCCCATATCTCGCGAACGCATTGACGAACTCCTGAAATTCCTGTTGTATCTGAAAGTAGAAACTCGCCCGATTACAACGGTATGTGTATTTTTCCCCTAGGCCACTGTAGTTATTGGTTTCGCGTATCAGACTTGCGAAAATTTTGAGGGTTTCTCAACCATTCCTTAACTTCAAACTCCCATATCTCGCGAACGGAATGACGCACTCGAGAAATTCTTGTTGCACCTGAAAGTAGAAACTCTCCCGATTACAAAGATACGTGTGTTTTCCCCCTAGGCCTTTGTAGTTATTGGTTTCGAGTATCAGACTTGCGAAAACTTTGATGGTTTCTCAACCATTCCTTAACTTCAAACTTCCATTACTCGCGAAGGCATTGACGAACTCGAGAAATTCCTGTTGTATCTGAAAGTAGAAACTCGCCCGATTACAACGGTATGTGTATTTTTCCCCTAGGCCTTGGTCGTTATTGGTTTCGCGTATCAGACTTGCGAAAATTTTGATGGTTTCTCAACCATTCCTTAATTTCAAAGTCCCATACCTCGCGAACGGATAGGCGAACTCGAGAAATTCCTGTTGCATCTGAAAGTAGAAACTCGCCCGATTACAATGGTGTGTGTACTTTTCCCCTAGGCCACTCCACTTATTCGTTTCTAGCATCAGAATTGCGAAAATTTTGATGGTTTCTAAAGCATTCCTTAACTTCAAACTCCCATACCTCGCGAAGGGTTTGATGAACTCGAGAAATTCCTGTTGCATCTGAGAGTGGAAACCCGCCCGATTACAAAGGTGTGTGTACTTTTCCCCTAGGCCTTTCCGGTTATTGGTTTCGAGTATCAGACTTGCGAAAATTTTGATGGTTTCTCAACCATTCCTTAATTTCAAACTCCCATACCTCGCGAACGGATTGACGAACTCGAGAAATTCCTGTTGCATCTGAAAGCAGAGACTCGCCCGATTAGAATGGTGTGTGTACTTTTCCCCTAGGCCATTCCACTTATTCGTTTCTAGCATCAGAATTGCGAAAATTTTGATGGTTTCTAAAGCATTCCTTAACTTCAAACTCCCATACCTCGCGAAGGGTTTGATGAACTCGAGAAATTCCTGTTGCATCTGAGAGTGGAAACCCGCCCGATTACAAAGGTGTGTGTACTTTTCCCCTAGGCCTTTCCGGTTATTGGTTTCGAGTATCAGACTTGCGAAAATTTTGATGGTTTCTCAACCATTCCTTAATTTCAAACTCCCATACCTCGCGAACGGATTGACGAACTCGAGAAATTCCTGCTGCATCTGAAAGCAGAGACTCGCCCGATTAGAATGGTGTGTGTACTTTTCCCCTAGGCCATTCCAGTTGTTCGTTTCTAGCATCAGAATTGCGAAAATTTTGAGGGTTTCTCAACCATTCCTTAACTTCAAACTCCCATATCTCGCGAACGGAATGACGCACTCGAGAAATTCCTGTTGCATCTGAAAGTGGAAACTCGCGCGATTACAAAGATGTGTGTATTTACCCCGTAGGCCATTGTAGTTATTGGTTTCAGGTATCTGACTTGCGAAAATTTTGATGGTTTCTCAAGCATTCCTTAACTTCAAACTCCCATATCTCGCGAACGGATTGACGAACTCGAGAAATTCCTGTTGCATCTAAAAGCAGAAACTCGCCCGATTACAAGGATATGTGTGTTTTTCCCCTAGGCCTTTGTAGTTATTGGTTTCGAGTATCAGACTTGCGAAAATTTTGAGGGTTTCTCAACCATTCCTTAACTTCAAACTCCCATATCTCGCGAACGGATTGACGAACTCCAGAAATTCCTGTTGCATCTGAAAGTAGAAACTCGCCCGATTACAATGGTATGTGTACTTTTCCCCTAGGCCATTCCAGTTATTCGTTTCTAGCATCAGAATTGCGAAAAATTTGATGGTTTCTCAATCATTCCTTAACTTCAAACTCCCATATCTCGCGAACGGATTGACGAACTCGAGAAATTCCAGTTGCATCTGAAAGCAGAAGCTCGCCCGAATACAATGGTGTGTGTAGTTTTCCCCTAGGCCATTCCAGTTATTGGTTTCGAGTATCAGACCGGCGAAAATTTTGATGGTTTCTCAACCATTCCTTAACTTCAAACTCCCATATCTCGCGAACGGATTGACGAACTCGAGAAATTCCTGTTGCATCTGAAAGTAGAAACTCGCCCGATTACAATGGCGTGTGTACTTTTCCCCTAGGCCATTCCAGTTATTCGTTTCTAGCATCAGAATTGCGAAAATTTTGATGGTTTCTAAAGCATTCCTTAACTTCAAACTCCCATACCTCGCGAAGGGTTTGATGAACTCGAGAAATTCCTGTTGCATCTGAGAGTGGAAACCCGCCCGATTACAAAGGTGTGTGTACTTTTCCCCTAGGCCTTTCCGGTTATTGGTTTCGAGTATCAGACTTGCGAAAATTTTGATGGTTTCTCAACCATTCCTTAATTTCAAACTCCCATACCTCGCGAACGGATTGACGAACTCGAGAAATTCCTGCTGCATCTGAAAGCAGAGACTCGCCCGATTAGAATGGTGTGTGTACTTTTCCCCTAGGCCATTCCAGTTGTTCGTTTCTAGCATCAGAATTGCGAAAATTTTGAAGGTTTCTCAACCAATTCCTTAACTTCAAACTCCCATATCTCGCGAACGGAATGACGCACTCGAGAAATTCCTGTTGCATCTGAAAGTGGAAACTCGCCCGATTACAAAGATGTGTGTATTTACCCCGTAGGCCATTGTAGTTATTGGTTTCAGGTATCTGACTTGCGAAAATTTTGATGGTTTCTCAAGCATTCCTTAACTTCAAACTCCCATATCTCGCGAACGGATTGACGAACTCGAGAAATTCCTGTTGCATCTAAAAGCAGAAACTCGCCCGATTACAAGGATATGTGTGTTTTTCCCCTAGGCCTTTGTAGTTATTGGTTTCGAGTATCAGACTTGCGAAAATTTTGAGGGTTTCTCAACCATTCCTTAACTTCAAACTCCCATATCTCGCGAACGGATTGCCGAACTCGAGAAATTCCTGTTGCATCTGAAAGCATAAACTCGCACGATTACAAAGGTATGTGCATTTTTCCCCTAGGCCTTTGTAGTTATTGGCTTCGAGAATCAGAATTGCGAGAATTTTGATGGTTTCTCAACCATTCCTTAACTTCAAACTCCCATATCTCGCGAACGGATTGACGAACTCGAGAAATTCCTGTTGCATCTGAAAGCAGAAACTCGCACGATTACAATGGTGTGTGTACTTTTCCCCTAGGCCATTCCAGTTATTCGTTTCTAGCATCAGAATTGCGAAAATTATGATGGTTTTTCAAGCATTCCTTAAGTTCAAACTCCCATATCTCGCGAACGGATTGACGAACCCGAGAAATTCCTGTTTCATCTGAAAGTAGAAACTCTCCCGATTACAAAGATATGTATGTTTTTCTCCTAGGCCTTTGTAGTTATTGGTTTCGTGTATCAGACTTGCGAAAATTTTGATGGTTCTTCAACCATTCCTTAACTTCAAACTCCCATACCTCGCGACCGGATTGACGAACTCCAAAAGTTCCTTTTGCATCTGAAAGTAGAAACTCGCCCGATTAGAATGGTGTGTGTACTTTTCCCCTAGGCCATTCCAGTTGTTCGTTTCTAGCATCAGAATTGCGAAAATTTTGATGGTTTCTCAACCATTCCTTAACTTCAAACTCCCATATCTCGCGAAAGGATTGACGAACTCGAGAAATTCTTGTTGCACCTGAAAGTAGAAACTCTCCCGATTACAAAGATACGTGTGTTTTCCACCTAGGCCTTTGTAGTTATTGGTTTCGAGTATCAGACTTGCGAAAACTTTGATGGTTTCTCAACCATTCCTTAACTTCAAACTTCCATTACTCGCGAAGGCATTGACGAACTCGAGAAATTCCTGTTGTATCTGAAAGTAGAAACTCGCCCGATTACAACGGTATGTGTATTTTTCCCCTAGGCATTTGTAGTTATTGGTTTCGAGTATCAGACTTGCGAAAATTTCGATGGTTTCTCAACCATTCCTTAACTTCAAACTCTCATATCTCGCGAACGGATTGACGAACTCGACAAATTCCTGTTGCATGTGGAAGCAGAAACTCGCCCGATTACAACGGTATGTGTATTTTTGCCCTAGGCCATAGTAGTTATTGGATTCGCGTATCAGACTTGCGAAAATTTTGATGATTTCTCAACCATTCCTTAACTTCAAACTCCCATATCTCGCGAACGCATTGACGAACTCCTGAAATTCCTGTTGTATCTGAAAGTAGAAACTCGCCCGATTACAACGGTATGTGTATTTTTCCCCTAGGCCATTGTAGTTATTGGTTTCTAGTATCAGACTTGCGAAAATTTTGATGGTTTCTCAACCATTCCTTAACTTCAAACCCCCATTTCTCGCGAACGGATTGACGAATTCAAGAAATTCCTGTTGCATCTGAAAACAGAAACTCGCCCGAATTCAATGGTGTGTGTACTTTTCCCCAAGGCCATTCCAGTTATTGGTTTCGAGTATCAGACCACCGAAAATTTTGATGGTTTCTCAATCATTCCTTAACTTCAAACTCCCACATCTCGCGAACGGATTGACGAACTCGAGAACTTCCTATTGCATCTGAAAGCAGAAACTCGCCCGATTACAACGGTATGCGTATTTTTGCACTAGGCCATAGTGGTTATTGGTTTCGAGTATCAGACTTGCGAAAATTGTGATGTTTTCTCAACCATTCCTTAACTTCAAACTCCCATATCTCGCGAACGAATTGACGAACTCGAGAAATTCCTGTTGCATCTGAAAGTAGAAACTCGCCCGATTACAATGTTGTGTGTCCTTTTCCCCTAGGCCATTTCAGTTATTCGTTTCTAGCATCAGAATTGCGAAAATTTTGATGGTTTTTCAAGCATTCCTTAAGTTCAAACTCCCATATCTCGCGAACGGATTGACGAACTCGAGAAATTCCTGTTGCATCTGAAAGTAGAAACTCGCCCGATTACAAAGATATGTGTGTTTTTATCCTAGGCCTTTGTATTTATTGGTTTCGTGTATCAGACTTGCGAAAATTTTGATGGTTTCTCAACCATTCCTTAACTTCAAACTCCCATATCTCGCGAACGGATTGACGAACTCCAGAAATTCCTGTTGCATCTGAAAGTAGAAACTCGCCCGATTAGAATGGTGTGTGTACTTTTCCCCTAAGCCATTCCAGTTGTTCGTTTCCAGCATCAGAATTGCGAAAATTTTGATAGTTTCTCAAGCATTCCTTAAGTTCAAACTCCCATATCTCACGAACGGATTGACGAACTCCAGAAATTCCTGTTGCATCTGAAAGTAGAAACTCGCCCGATTACAAAGATATGTGTGTTTTTCCCCTAGGCCTTTGTAGTCATTGGTTTCGAGTACCAGACTTGCGAAAATTTTGAGGGTTTCTCAAACATTCCTTAACTTCAAACTCCCATATCTCGCGAACGGATTGACGAACTCGAGAAATTCCTGTGGCATCTGAAAGTGGAAACTCGGCCGATTACAAAGCTATGTGTATTTTTCTCCTAGGCCTTTGTAGTTATTGGTTTCGAGTATCAGAATTGCGAAAATTTTGATAGTTTCTCAACCATTCCTTAACTTCAAACTCCCATTTCTCGCGAACGGATTGACGAACTCGAGAAATTCCTGTTGCATCTGAGAATGGAAACCCGCCCGATTACAAAGGTATGTGTATTTTTCCCCTAGGCCTTGGTAGTTATTGGTTTCGCGTATCAGACTTGCGAAAATTTTGATAGTTTCTCAACCATTCCTTAACTTCAAACTCCCATTTCTCGCGAACGCATTAACGAACTCGAGAAATTCCTGCTGCATCTGAAAGCAGAAACTCGCCCGATTAGAATGGTGTGTGTACTTTTCCCCTAGGCCATTCCAGTTGTTCGTTTCTAGCATCAGAATTGCGAAAATTTTTTGGGTTTCCCAACCATTCCTTAACTTCAAACTCCCATATCTCGCGAACGGATTGACGAACTCGAGAAATTCCAGTTGCATCTGAAAGCAGAAGCTCGCCCGAATACAATGGTGTGTGTAGTTTTCCCCTAGGCCATTCCAGTTATTGGTTTCGAGTATCAGACCAGCGAAAATTTTGATGGTTTCTCAACCATTCCTTAACTTCAAACTCCCATATCTCGCGAACGGATTGACGAACTCCAGAAATTCCTGTTGTATCTGATAGTAGAAACCCGCCCGATTACAATCGTGTGTGTACTTTTCCCCTAGGGCATTCGAGTTGTTGGTTTCGATTATCAGACCAGCGAAAATTTTGATCGTTTCTCAACCATTCCTATACTTCAAACTCCCATATCTCGCGAAAGGATTGACGAACGCGAGAAATTCCTGTTGCATGTGAAAGTAGAATCTCGCCCGATTACAACGGTATGTGTATTTTTCCCCTCGGCATTTATAGTTATTGGTTTCGAGTATCAGACTTGCGAAAATTTTGATGGTTTCTCAACCATTCCTTAACTTCACACTTCCATATCTCGCGAACGGATTGACGAACTCGAGAATTTCCTATTGCATCTGAAAGCAGAAACTCGCCCGATTATAACGGTATGTGTATTTTTGCCCTAGGGCATAGTGGTTATTGGTTTCGAGTATCAGACTTGCGAAAATTGTGATGGTTTCTCAACCATTCCTTAACTTCCAACTCCCATATCTCGCGATCGGATTGACGAACTCGAGAATTTCCTATTGCATCTGAAAGCAGAAACTCGCCCGATTACAACGGTATGTGTATTTTTGCCCTAGGCCATAGTAGTTATTGGATTCGCGTATCAGACTTGCGAAAATTTTGATGATTTCTCAACCATTCCTTAACTTCAAACTCCCATATCTGGCGAACGCATTGACGAACTCCTGAAATTCCTGTTGTATCTGAAAGTAGAAACTCTCCCGATTACAAAGAAACGTGTGTTTTCCCCCTAGGCCTTTGTAGTTATTGGTTTCGAGTATCAGACTTGCGAAAACTTTGATGGTTTCTCAACCATTCCTTAACTTCAAACATCCATTACTCGCGAAGGCATTGACGAACTCGAGAAATTCCTGTTGTATCTGAAAGTAGAAACTCGCCCGATTACAACGGTATGTGTATTTTTCCCCTAGGCCTTGGTCGTTATTGGTTTCGCGTATCAGACTTGCGAAAATTTTGATGGTTTCTCAACCATTCCTTAATTTCAAAGTCCCATACCTCGCGAACGGATAGGCGAACTCGAGAAATTCCTGTTGCATCTGAAAGTAGAAACTCGCCCGATTACAATGGCGTGTGTACTTTTCCCCTAGGCCATTCCAGTTATTCGTTTCTAGCATCAGAATTTCGAAAATTTTGATGGTTTCTAAAGCATTCCTTAACTTCAAACTCCCATACCTCGCGAAGGGTTTGATGAACTCGAGAAATTCCTGTTGCATCTGAGAGTGGAAACCCGCCCGATTACAAAGGTGTGTGTACTTTTCCCCTAGGCCTTTCCGGTTATTGGTTTCGAGTATCAGACTTGCGAAAATTTTGATGGTTTCTCAACCATTCCTTAATTTCAAACTCCCATACCTCGCGAACGGATTGACGAACTCGAGAAATTCCTGCTGCATCTGAAAGCAGAGACTCGCCCGATTAGAATGGTGTGTGTACTTTTCCCCTAGGCCATTCCAGTTGTTCGTTTCTAGCATCAGAATTGCGAAAATTTTGAGGGTTTCTCAACCATTCCTTAACTTCAAACTCCCATATCTCGCGAACGGAATGACGCACTCGAGAAATTCCTGTTGCATCTGAAAGTGGAAACTCGCCCGATTACAAAGATGTGTGTATTTACCCCGTAGGCCATTGTAGTTATTGGTTTCAGGTATCTGACTTGCGAAAATTTTGATGGTTTCTCAAGCATTCCTTAACTTCAAACTCCCATATCTCGCGAACGGATTGACGAACTCGAGAAATTCCTGTTGCATCTAAAAGCAGAAACTCGCCCGATTACAAGGATATGTGTGTTTTTCCCCTAGGCCTTTGTAGTTATTGGTTTCGAGTATCAGACTTGCGAAAATTTTGAGGGTTTCTCAACCATTCCTTAACTTCAAACTCCCATATCTCGCGAACGGATTGCCGAACTCGAGAAATTCCTGTTGCATCTGAAAGCATAAACTCGCACGATTACAAAGGTATGTGCATTTTTCCCCTAGGCCTTTGTAGTTATTGGCTTCGAGAATCAGAATTGCGAGAATTTTGATGGTTTCTCAACCATTCCTTAACTTCAAACTCCCATATCTCGCGAACGGATTGACGAACTCGAGAAATTCCTGTTGCATCTGAAAGCAGAAACTCGCACGATTACAATGGTGTGTGTACTTTTCCCCTAGGCCATTCCAGTTATTCGTTTCTAGCATCAGAATTGCGAAAATTATGATGGTTTTTCAAGCATTCCTTAAGTTCAAACTCCCATATCTCGCGAACGGATTGACGAACCCGAGAAATTCCTGTTTCATCTGAAAGTAGAAACTCTCCCGATTACAAAGATATGTATGTTTTTCTCCTAGGCCTTTGTAGTTATTGGTTTCGTGTATCAGACTTGCGAAAATTTTGATGGTTCTTCAACCATTCCTTAACTTCAAACTCCCATACCTCGCGACCGGATTGACGAACTCCAAAAATTCCTTTTGCATCTGAAAGTAGAAACTCGCCCGATTAGAATGGTGTGTGTACTTTTCCCCTAGGCCATTCCAGTTGTTCGTTTCTAGCATCAGAATTGCGAAAATTTTGATGGTTTCTCAACCATTCCTTAACTTCAAACTCCCATATCTCGCGAAAGGATTGACGAACTCGAGAAATTCTTGTTGCACCTGAAAGTAGAAACTCTCCCGATTACAAAGATACGTGTGTTTTCCCCCTAGGCCTTTGTAGTTATTGGTTTCGAGTATCAGACTTGCGAAAACTTTGATGGTTTCTCAACCATTCCTTAACTTCAAACTTCCATTACTCGCGAAGGCATTGACGAACTCGAGAAATTCCTGTTGTATCTGAAAGTAGAAACTCGCCCGATTACAACGGTATGTGTATTTTTCCCCTAGGCATTTGTAGTTATTGGTTTCGAGTATCAGACTTGCGAAAATTTCGATGGTTTCTCAACCATTCCTTAACTTCAAACTCTCATATCTCGCGAACGGATTGACGAACTCGACAAATTCCTGTTGCATGTGGAAGCAGAAACTCGCCCGATTACAACGGTATGTGTATTTTTGCCCTAGGCCATTCCAGTTTTTCGTTTCTAGCATCAGAATTGCGAAAATTTTGATGGTTTCTAAAGCATTCCTTAACTTCAAACTCCCATACCTCGCGAAGGGATTGATGAACTCGAGAAATTCCTGTTGCATCTGAGAGTGGAAACCCGCCCGATTACAAAGGTGTGTGTACTTTTCCCCTAGGCCATTCCGGTTATTGGTTTCGAGTATCAGACTTGCGAAAATTTTGATGGTTTCTCAACCATTCCTTAACTTCAAACTCCCATACCTCGCGAACGGATTGACGAACTCGAGAAATTCCTGCTGCATCTGAAAGCAGAAACTCGCCCGATTAGAATGGTGTGTGTACTTTTCCCCTAGGCCATTCCAGTTGTTCGTTTCTAGCATCAGAATTGCGAAAATTTTTTGGGTTTCCCAACCATTCCTTAACTTCAAACTCCCATATCTCGCGAACGGATTGACGAACTCGAGAAATTCCTGTTGCATCTGAAAGTAGAGACTCGCCCGATTAGAATGGTGTGTGTACTTTTCCCCTAGGCCATTCCAGTTATTCGTTTCTAGCATCAGAATTGCGAAAATTTCGATGGTTTCTCAACCATTCCTTAACTACACACTCCCATATCTCGCAAACGGATTGACGAACTCGAGAAATTCCTGTGGCATCTGAAAGTGGAAACTCGCCCGATTACAAAGCTATGAGTATTTTTCCCCTAGGCCTTTGTATTTATTGGTTTCGAGTATCAGAATTGCGAGAATTTTGATGGTTCCTCAACCATACCTTAACTTCAAACTCCCATATCTCGCGAACGGAATGACGCACTCGAGCAATTTCTGTTGCATCTGAAAGTGGAAACTCGCCCGATTACAAAGGTATGTGCATTTTTCCCCTAGGCCTTTGTAGTTATTGGTTTCGAGAATCAGAATTGCGAGAATTTTGATGGTTTCTCAACCATTCCTTAACTTCAAACTCCCATATCTCGCGAACGGATTGACGAACTCGAGAAATTCCTGTTGCATCTGAAAGCAGAAACTCGCACGATTACAAAGATATGTGTGTTTTTCCCCTAGGCCATTGTAGTTATTGGTTTCGAGTATCAGAATTGCGAGAATTTTGATGGTTTCTCAACCATTCCTTAACTTCAAACTCCCATATCTCGCGAACGGATTGACGAACTCGAGAAATTCCTGTGCATCTGAAAGTGGAAACTCGCCCGATTACAAAGGTATGTGCATTTTCCCCTAGGCCTTTGTAGTTATTGGTTTCGAGTATCAGAATTGCGAGAATTTTGATGGTATCTCAACCAATCCTTAACTTCAAACTCCCATATCTCGCGAACGGATTGACGAACTTGAGAAATTCCTGTTGCATCTGAAAGTAGAAACTCGCCCGATTACAAAGATATGTGTGTTTTTCCCCTAGGCCATTGTAGTTATTGGTTTCGAGTATCAGAATTGCGAGAATTTTGATGGTTTCTCAACCATTCCTTAACTTCAAACTCCCATATCTCGCGAATGGATTGACGAACTCGAGAAATTCCTGTTGCATCTGAAAGCAGAAACTCGCACGATTACAAAGATATGTGTGTTTTTCTCCTAGGCCTTTGTAGTTATTGGTTTCGTGTATCAGACTTGCGAAAATTTTGATGGTTTCTCAACCATTCCTTAACTTCAAACTCCCATATCTCGCGAACGGATTGACGAACTCCAGAAATTCCTGTTGCATCTGAAAGTAGAAACTCGCCCGATTAGAATGGTGTGTGTACTTTTCCCCTAGGCCATTCCAGTTGTTCGTTTCTAGCATCAGAATTGCGAAAATTTTGATGGTTTCTCAACCATTCCTTAACTTCAAACTCCCATATATCGCGAACGGATTGACGAACTCGAGAAATTCCTGTGCATCTGAAAGTGGAAACTCGCCCGATTACAAAGGTATGTGCATTTTCCCCTAGGCCTTTGTAGTTATTGGTTTCGAGTATCAGAATTGCGAGAATTTTGATGGTATCTCAACCAATCCTTAACTTCAAACTCCCATATCTCGCGAACGGATTGACGAACTTGAGAAATTCCTGTTGCATCTGAAAGTAGAAACTCGCCCGATTACAAAGATATGTGTGTTTTTCTCCTAGGCCTTTGTAGTTATTGGTTTCGAGTATCAGAGTTGCGAAAATTGTGATGTTTTCTCAACCATTCCTTAACTTCAAACTCCCATATCTAGCGAACGAATTGACGAACTCGAGAAATTCCTGTTGCATCTGAAAGTAGAAACTCGCCCGATTACAAAGATATGTGTGTTTTTCCCCTAGGCCTTTGTAGTCATTGGTTTCGAGTATCAGACTTGCGAAAATTTTGAGGGTTTCTCAACCATTCCTTAAATTCAACCTCCCATATCTCGCGAACGGAATGACACACTCGAGAAATTCCTGTTGTATCAGAAAGTGGAAACTCGCCCGATTACAAAGGTATGTGCATTTTTCCCCTAGGCCTTTGTAGTTACTGGTTTCGAGTATCAGACCTGCGAAAATTTTGATGGTTTCTCAACCATTCCTTAAATTCAAACTCCCATACCTCGCGAACGGATTGACGAACTCCAGAAATTCCTGTTGCATCTGAAAGTAGATACTCGCCCGATTAGAATGGTGTGTGTACTTTTCCCCTAGGCCATTCCAGTTGTTCGTTTCTAGCATCAGAATTGCGAAAATTTTGATGGTTTCTCAACCATTCCTTTGCTTCAAACTCCCATATCTCGCGAACGGATTGACGAACTCGAGAAATTCCTGTGCATCTGAAAGTGGAAACTCGGCCGATTACAAAGGTATGTGCATTTTCCCCTAGGCCTTTGTAGTTATTGGTTTCGAGTATCAGAATTGCGAGAATTTTGATGGCATCTCAACCATTCCTTAACTTCAAACTCCCATATCTCGCGAACGGAATGACGCACTCGAGAAATTCCTGTTGTATCAGAAAGTGGAAACTCGCCCGATTACAAAGGTGTGCATTTTTCCCCTAGGCCTTTGTAGTTATTGGTTTCGAGTATCAGACCTGCGAAAATTTTGATGGTTTCTCAAGCATTCCTTAAGTTCAAACTCCCATATCTCGCGAACGGATTGACGAACTCGAGAAATTCCTGTTGCATCTGAAAGTAGAGACTCGCCCGATTAGAATGGTGTGTGTACTTTTCCCCTAGGCCATTCCAGTTATTCGTTTCTAGCATCAGAATTGCGAAAATTTCGATGGTTTCTCAACCATTCCTTAACTACACACTCCCATATCTCGCGAACGGATTGACGAACTCGAGAAATTCCTGTGGCATCTGAAAGTGGAAACTCGCCCGATTACAAAGCTATGTGTATTTTTCCCCTAGGCCTTTGTATTTATTGGTTTCGAGTATCAGAATTGCGAGAATTTTGATGGTTCCTCAACCATACCTTAACTTCAAACTGCCATATCTCGCGAACGGAATGACGCACTCGAGCAATTCCAGTTGCATCTGAAAGTGGAAACTCGCCCGATTACAAAGGCATGTGCATTTTTCCCCTAGGCCTTTGTAGTTATTGTTTTCGAGAATCAGAATTGCGAGAATTTTGATGGTTTCTCAACCATTCCTTAACTTCAAACTCCCATATCTCGCGAACGGATTGACGAACTTGAGAAATTCCTGTTGCATCTGAAAGTAGAAACTCGCCCGATTACAAAGATATGTGTGTTTTTCCCCTAGGCCATTGTAGTTGTTGGTTTCGAGTATCAGAATTGCGAGAATTTTGATGGTTTCTCAACCATTCCTTAACTTCAAACTCACATATCTCGCGAACGGATTGACGAACTCGAGAAATTCCTGTTGCATCTGAAAGCAGAAACTCGCACGACTACAAAGACATGTGTGTTTTTCTCCTAGGCCTTTGTAGTTATTGGTTTCGTGTATCAGACTTGCGAAAATTTTGATGGTTTCTCAACCATTCCTTAACTTCAAACTCCCATATCTCGCGAACGGATTGACGAACTCCAGAAATTCCTGGGGCATCTGAAAGTAGAAACTCGCCCGATTAGAATGGTGTGTGTACTTTTCCCCTAGGCCATTCCAGTTGTTCGTTTCTAGCATCAGAATTGCGAAAATTTTGATGGTTTCTCAACCATTCCTTAACTTCAAACTCCCATATCTCGCGAACGGATTGACGAACTCGAGAAATTCCTGTGCATCTGAAAGTGGAAACTCGCCCGATTACAAAGGTATGTGCATTTTCCCCTAGGCCTTTGTAGTTATTGGTTTCGAGTATCAGAATTGCGAGAATTTTGATGGTATCTCAACCAATCCTTAACTTCAAACTCCCATATCTCGCGAACGGAATGACGCACTCAAGAAATTCCTGTTGCATCTGAAAGTGGAAACTCGCCCGATTACAAAGGTATGTTCATTTTTCCCCTAGGCCTTTGTAGTTATTGGTTTCGAGTATCAGACCTGCGAAAATTTTGATGGTTTCTCAAGCATTCCTTAAGTTCAAACTCCCATATCTCGCGAACGGATTAACGAACTTGAGAAATTCCTGTTGCATCTGAAAGTAGAAACTTGCCCGATTACAAAGATATCTTTGTTTTTCCCCTAGGCCATTGTAGTTATTGGTTTCGAGTATCAGACTTGCGAAAATTTTGATGGTTCCTCATCTATTCCTTAAATTCAAACTCCCATATCTCGCGAACGGATTGACGAACTCGAGAAATTCCTGTTGCATCTGAAAGCAGAAACTCGCACGATTACAAAGATATGTGTGTTTTTCTCCTAGGCCTTTGTAGTTATTGGTTTCGTGTATCAGACTTGCGAAAATTTTGATGGTTACTCAACCATTCCTTAACTTCAAACTCCCATATCTCGCGAACGGATTGACGAACTCCAGAAATTCCTGTTGCATCTGAAAGTAGAAACTCGCCCGATTAGAATGGTGTGTGTACTTTTCCCCTAGGCCATTCCAGTTGTTCGTTTCTAGCATCAGAATTGCGAAAATTTTGGTGGTTTCTCAACCATTCCTTAACTTCAAACTCGCATATCTCGCGAACGGATTGACGAACTCAAGAAATTCCTGTGCATCTGAAAGTGGAAACTCGCCCGATTACAGAGGTATTTGCATTTTCCCCTAGGCCTTTGTAGTTATTGGTTTCGAGTATCAGAATTGCGAGAATTTTGATGGTATCTCAACCAATCCTTAACTTCAAACTCCCATATCTCGCGAACGGATTGACGAACTTGAGAAATTCCTGTTGCATCTGAAAGTAGAAACTAGCCCGATTACAATGGTGTTTGTACTTTTCCCCTAGGCCATTCCAGTGATTCGTTTCTAGCATCAGAATTGTGAAAATTTTGATGGTTTCTCAAGCATTCCTCAAGTTCAAACTCCCATATCTCGCGAACGGATTGACGAACTCGAGAAATTCCTGTTGCATGTGAAAGTAGAATCTCGGTCGATTACAAAGGTATGTGCATTTTTCCCCTAGGCCTTTGTAGTTATTGGTTTCGAGTATCAGACTTGCGAAAATTTTGATGGTATCTCAACCATTCCTTAACTTCAAACTCCCATGTCTCGCGAACGGAATGACGAACTCGAGAAATTCCTGTTGCATCTGAAAGTGGAAACTCGCCCGATTACAAAGGTGTGGGTATTTTTCCCCTAGGCCTTTGTAGTTATTGGTTTCGGGTATCAGTATTGCGTGAATTTTGATGGTATCTCAAGCATTCCTTAACTTCAAACTCCTATATCTCGCGAACGGGATGACGAACTCGAGAAATTCCTGTTGCATCTGAAACTGGAAACTCGCCCGATTACAAAGATATGTGTGTTTTTCCCCTAGGCCTTTGTAGTTATTGGTTTCGAGTATCAGACTTGCGAAAATTTTGACAGTTCCTCAACCATTCGTTAACTTCGAACCCCCATATCTCGCGAACGGATTGACGAACTCCAGAAATTCCTGTTTCATCTGAAAGTAGAAACTCGCCCGATTACAAAGGTATGTGCATTTTCCCCTAGGCCTTTGTAGTTATTGGTTTCGTGTATCAGACTTGCGAAAACTTTGATGGTTTCTCAACCATGCCTTAACTTCAAACTCCCATATCACGCGAACGGATTGACGAACTTCAGAAACTCCTGTTGCATCTGAAAGTGGAAACTCGCCCGATTACAATGGTGTGTGTACTTTTCCCCTAGGCCATTCCAGTTACTCGTTTCTAGCATCAGAGTTGCGAAAATTTTGATGGTTTCTCAAGCAATCCTTAAGTTCAAACTCCCATATCTCGCGAACGGATTGACGAACTCGAGAAATTCCTGTTGCATCTGAAACAGGAAACTCGCCCGGTTACAAAGATATGTGTATTTTTCCCCTAGGCATTTGTAGTTATTGGTTTCGAGTATCAGACTAGCGAAAATTTTGAGGGTTTCTCAACCATTCCTTAACTTCAAACTCCCATATCTCGCGAACGGATTGTCGAACTCGAGAAATTCCTGTTGCATCTGAATGCAGAAACTCGCACGATTACAATGGTGTGTGTACTTTTCCCCTAGGCCATTCCAGTTATTGGTTTCGAGTATCAGAATTGCGAAAATTTTGATGGTTTCTCAACCATTCCTTAACTTCGAACTCCCATGTCTCGCGAACGGAATTACGAACTCGAGAAATTCCTGTTGCATCTGAAAGTAGAAACTTGCCCGATTACAAAGATATGTTTGTTTTTCCCCTAGGCCATTGTAGTTATTGGTTTCGAGTATCAGACTTGCGAAAATTTTGATGGTTCCTCATCTATTCCTTAAATTCAAACTCCCATATCTCGCGAACGGATTGACGAACTCGAGAAATTCCTGTTGCATCTGAAAGCAGAAACTCGCACGATTACAAAGATATGTGTGTTTTTCTCCTAGGCCTTTGTAGTTATTGGTTTCGTGTATCAGACTTGCGAAAATTTTGATGGTTACTCAACCATTCCTTAACTTCAAACTCCCATATCTCGCGAACGGATTGACGAACTCCAGAAATTCCTGTTGCATCTGAAAGTAGAAACTCGCCCGATTAGAATGGTGTGTGTACTTTTCCCCTAGGCCATTCCAGTTGTTCGTTGCTAGCATCAGAATTGCGAAAATTTTGATGGTTTCTCAACCATTCCTTAACTTCAAACTCCCATATCTGGCGAACGGATTGACGAACTCAAGAAATTCCTGTGCATCTGAAAGTGGAAACTCGCCCGATTACAGAGGTATTTGCATTTTCCCCTAGGCCTTTGTAGTTATTGGTTTCGAGTATCAGAATTGCGAGAATTTTGATGGTATCTCAACCAATCCTTAACTTCAAACTCCCATATCTCGCGAACGGATTGACGAACTTGAGAAATTACTGTTGCATCTGAAAGTAGAAACTAGCCCGATTACAATGGTGTTTGTACTTTTCCCCTAGGCCATTCCAGTGATTCGTTTCTAGCATCAGAATTGTGAAAATTTTGATGGTTTCTCAAGCATTCCTCAAGTTCAAACTCCCATATCTCGCGAACGGATTGACGAACTCGAGAAATTCCTGTTGCATGTGAAAGTAGAATCTCGGTCGATTACAAAGGTATGTGCATTTTTCCCCTAGGCCTTTGTAGTTATTGGTTTCGAGTATCAGACTTGCGAAAATTTTGATGGTATCTCAACCATTCCTTAACTTCAAACTCCCATGTCTCGCGAACGGAATGACGAACTCGAGAAATTCCTGTTGCATCTGAAAGTGGAAACTCGCCCGATTACAATGGTGTGTGTATTTTTCCCCTAGGCCTTTGTAGTTATTGGTTTCGGGTATCAGAATTGCGTGAATTTTGATGGTATCTCAAGCATTCCTTAACTTCAAACTCCTATATCTCGCGAACGGGATGACGAACTCGAGAAATTCCTGTTGCATCTGAAACTGGAAACTCGCCCGATTACAAAGATATGTTTGTTTTTCCCCTAGGCCTTTGTAGTTATTGGTTTCGAGTATCAGACTTGCGAAAATTTTGACGGTTCCTCAACCATTCGTTAACTTCGAACCCCCATATCTCGCGAACGGATTGACGAACTCCAGAAATTCCTGTTTCATCTGAAAGTAGAAACTCGCCCGATTACAAAGGTATGTGCATTTTCCCCTAGGCCTTTGTAGTTATTGGTTTCGTGTATCAGACTTGCGAAAACTTTGATGGTTTCTCAACCATGCCTTAACTTCAAACTCCCATATCACGCGAACGGATTGACGAACTCCAGAAACTCCTGTTGCATCTGAAAGTGGAAACTCGCCCGATTACAATGGTGTGTGTACTTTTCCCCTAGGCCATTCCAGTTGTTCGTTTCTAGCATCAGAATTGCGAAAATTTTGATGGTTTCTCAACCATTCCTTAACTTCAAACTCCCATATATCGCGAACGGATTGACGAACTCGAGAAATTCCTGTGCATCTGAAAGTGGAAACTCGCCCGATTACAAAGGTATGTGCATTTTCCCCTAGGCCTTTGTAGTTATTGGTTTCGAGTATCAGAATTGCGAGAATTTTGATGGTATCTCAACCAATCCTTAACTTCAAACTCCCATATCTCGCGAACGAATTGACGAACTTGAGAAATTCCTGTTGCATCTGAAAGTAGAAACTCGCCCGATTACAAAGATATGTGTGTTTTTCTCCTAGGCCTTTGTAGTTATTGGTTTCGAGTATCAGAGTTGCGAAAATTGTGATGTTTTCTCAACCATTCCTTAACTTCAAACTCCCATATCTAGCGAACGAATTGACGAACTCGAGAAATTCCTGTTGCATCTGAAAGTAGAAACTCGCCCGATTACAAAGATATGTGTGTTTTTCCCCTAGGCCTTTGTAGTCATTGGTTTCGAGTATCAGACTTGCGAAAATTTTGAGGGTTTCTCAACCATTCCTTAAATTCAACCTCCCATATCTCGCGAACGGAATGACACACTCGAGAAATTCCTGTTGTGTCAGAAAGTGGAAACTCGCCCGATTACAAAGGTATGTGCATTTTTCCCCTAGGCCTTTGTAGTTACTGGTTTCGAGTATCAGACCTGCGAAAATTTTGATGGTTTCTCAAGCATTCCTTAAGTTCAAACTCCCATATCTCGCGAACGGATTGACGAACTCGAGAAATTCCTATTGCATCTGAAAGTAGAACGGATTGACGAACTCGAGAAATTCCTATTGCATCTGAAAGTAGAGACTCGCCCGATTAGAATGGTGTGTGTACTTTTCCCTAGGCCATTCCAGTTATTCGTTTCTAGCATCAGAATTGCGAAAATTATGATGGTTTTTCAAGCATTCCTTAAGTTCAAACTCCCATATCTCGCGAACGGATTGACGAACCCGAGAATTCCTGTTTCATCTGAAAGTAGAAATTCTCCCGATTACAAAGGTATGTGCATTTTTTTCCCCTAGGCCTTGTAGTTATTGTTTCGAGAATCAGAATTGCGAGAATTTTGATGGTTTCTCAACCATTCCTTAACTTCAAACTCCCATATCTAGCGAACGAATTGACGAACTCGAGAAATTCCTGTTGCATCTGAAGTAGAAACTCGCCGATTACAAAGATATGTGTGTTTTTCCCTAGGCCTTTGTAGTCATTGGTTTGAGTATCAGACTTGCGAAAATTTTGAGGGTTCCAACCATTCCTTAAATTCAACCTCCCATATCTCGCGAACGGAATGACACACTCCAGAAATTCCTGTTGCATCTGAAATAGAAACTCGCCCGATAGAATGGTGTGTGTACTTTTCCCCTAGGCATTCCAGTTGTTCGTTTCTAGCATCAGAATTGCGAAAATTTTGATGGTTCTCAACCATTCCTTAACTCAAACTCCCATATATCGCGAACGGATTGACGAACTCGAGAAATTCCTGTGCATCTGAAAGTGGAAACTCGCCCGATTACAAAGGTATGTGCATTTTCCCCTAGCCTTTGTAGTTATTGGTTTCGAGTATCAGAATTGCGAGAATTTTGATGGTATCTCAACCAATCCTTAACTTCAAACCCCATATCTCGCGAACGAATTGACGAACTTGAGAAATTCCTGTTGCATCTGAAAGTAAAACTCGCCCCGATTACAAAGATATGTGTGTTTTTCTCCTAGGCCTTTGTAGTTATTGGTTTCGAGTATCAGAGTTGCGAAAATTGTGATGTTTTCTCAACCATTCCTTAACTCAAACTCCCATATCTAGCGAACGAATTGACGAACTCGAGAAATTCCTGTTGCATCTGAAAGTAGAAACTCGCCGATTACAAAGATATGTGTTTTTCCCCTAGGCCTTTGTAGTCATTGGTTTCGAGTATCAGACTTGCGAAAATTTTGAGGTTTCTCAACCATTCCTTAAATTCAACCTCCCATATCTCGCGAACGGAATGACACACTCGAGAAATTCTGTTGTGTCAGAAAGTGGAAACTCGCCGATTACAAAGGTATGTGCATTTTTCCCCTAGGCCTTTGTAGTTACTGGTTTCGAGTATCAGACTGCGAAAATTTGATGGTTTCTCAAGCATTCCTTAAGTTCAAACTCCATATCTCGCGAACGGATTGACGAACTCGAGAAATTCCTATTGCATCTGAAAGTAGAGACTCGCCCGATAGATGGTGAGTGTACTTTTCCCCTAGGCCATTCCAGTTATTCGTTTCTAGCATCAGAATTGCGAAAATTATGATGGTTTTTCAGCATTCTTAAGTTCAAACTCCATATCTCGCGAACGGATTGACGAACCCGAGAAATTCCTGTTTCATCTGAAAGTAGAAATTCTCCCGATACAAAGGTATGTGCATTTTCCCCTAGGCCTTGTAGTTATTGGTTTCGAGAATCAGAATTGCGAGAATTTTGATGTTTCTCAACCATTCCTTAACTTCAACTCCCATATCTAGCGAACGAATTGACGAACTCGAGAAATTCCTGTTGCATCTGAAAGTAGAAACTCGCCGATTACAAAGATATGTGTGTTTTTCCCTAGGCCTTTGTAGTCATGGTTTCGAGTATCAGACTTGCGAAAATTTTGAGGTTTCTTACCATTCCTTAAATTCAACCTCCCATATCTCGCGAACGGAATGACACACTCCAGAAATTCCTGTTGCATCTGAAAGTAGAAACTCGCCCGAGTAGAATGGTGTGTGTACTTTTCCCCTAGGCCATTCCAGTTGTTCGTTTCTAGCATCAGAATTGCGAAAATTTTGATGGTTTCTCAACCATTCCTTAACTTCAAACTCCCATAATCGCGAACGGATTTGACGAACTCGAGAATTCCTGTGCATCTGAAAGTGGAAACTCGCCCGATTACAAAGGTATGTGCATTTTCCCCTAGGCCTTTGTATTATTGGTTTCGAGTATCAGAATTGCGAGAATTTTGATGGTATCTCAACCAATCCTTAACTTCAAACTCCCATATCTCGCGAACGAATTGACGAACTTGAAAATTCCTGTTGCATCTGAAAGTAGAAACTCGCCCGATTACAAAGATATGTGTGTTTTTCTCCTAGGCCTTTGTAGTTATTGGTTTCGAGTATCAGAGTTGCGAAAATTGTGATGTTTCTCAACCATTCCTTAACTTCAAACTCCCATATCTAGCGAACGAATTGACGAACTCGAGAAATTCTGTTGCATCTGAAAGTAGAAACTCGCCCGATTACAAAGATATGTGTGTTTTTCCCCTAGGCCTTTGTAGTCATTGTTTCGAGTATCAGACTTGCGAAAATTTTGAGGGTTTCTCAACCATTCCTTAAATTAACCTCCCATATCTCGCGAACGAATGACACACTCGAGAAATTCCTGTTGTATCAGAAAGTGGAAACTCGCCCGATTACAAAGGTATGTGCATTTTTCCCCTAGGCCTTTGTAGTTACTGGTTTCGAGTATCAGACCTGCGAAAATTTTGATGGTTTCTCAAGCATTCCTTAAGTTCAAACTCCCATATCTCGCGAACGGATTGACGAACTCGAGAAATTCCTATTGCATCTGAAAGTAGAGACTCGCCCGATTAGAATGGTGTGTGTACTTTTCCCCTAGGCCATTCCAGTTATTCGTTTCTAGCATCAGAATTGCGAAAATTATGATGGTTTTTCAAGCATTCCTTAAGTTCAAACTCCCATATCTCGCGAACGGATTGACGAACCCGAGAAATTCCTGTTTCATCTGAAAGTAGAAATTCTCCCGATTACAAAGATATGTATGTTTTTCTCCTAGGCCTTTGTAGTTATTGGTTTCGTGTATCAGACTTGCGAAAATTTTGATGGTTTCTCAACCATTCCTTAAATTCAAACTTCCATACCTCGCGAACGGATTGACGAACTCCAGAAATTCCTGTTGCATCTGAAAGTAGATACTCGCCCGATTAGAATGGTGTGTGTACTTTTCCCCTAGCCATTCCAGTTGTTCGTTTCTAGCATCAGAATTGCGAAAATTTTGATGGTTTCTCAACCATTCCTTAACTTCAAACTCCCATATCTCGCGAACGGATTGACGAACTTGAGAAATTCCTGTTGCATCTGAAAGTAGAAACTCGCCCGATTACAAAGATATGTGTGTTTTTCCCCTAGGCCTTTGTAGTCATTGGTTTCGAGTATCAGACTTGCGAAAATTTTGAGGGTTTCTCAACCATTCCTTAAATTCAACCTCCCATATCTCGCGAACGGAATGACACACTCGAGAAATTCCTGTTGTGTCAGAAAGTGGAAACTCGCCCGATTACAAAGGTATGTGCATTTTTCCCCTAGGCCTTTGTAGTTACTGGTTTCGAGTATCAGACCTGCGAAAATTTTGATGGTTTCTCAAGCATTCCTTAAGTTCAAACTCCCATATCTCGCGAACGGATTGACGAACTCGAGAAATTCCTATTGCATCTGAAAGTAGAGACTCGCCCGATTAGAATGGTGTGTGTACTTTTCCCCTAGGCCATTCCAGTTATTCGTTTCTAGCATCAGAATTGCGAAAATTATGATGGTTTTTCAAGCATTCCTTAAGTTCAAACTCCCATATCTCGCGAACGGATTGACGAACCCGAGAAATTCCTGTTTCATCTGAAAGTAGAAATTCTCCCGATTACAAAGGTATGTGCATTTTTCCCCTAGGCCTTTGTAGTTATTGGTTTCGAGAATCAGAATTGCGAGAATTTTGATGGTTTCTCAACCATTCCTTAACTTCAAACTCCCATATCTAGCGAACGAATTGACGAACTCGAGAAATTCCTGTTGCATCTGAAAGTAGAAACTCGCCCGATTACAAAGATATGTGTGTTTTTCCCCTAGGCCTTTGTAGTCATTGGTTTCGAGTATCAGACTTGCGAAAATTTTGAGGGTTTCTCAACCATTCCTTAAATTCAACCTCCCATATCTCGCGAACGGAATGACACACTCCAGAAATTCCTGTTGCATCTGAAAGTAGAAACTCGCCCGATTAGAATGGTGTGTGTACTTTTCCCCTAGGCCATTCCAGTTGTTCGTTTCTAGCATCAGAATTGCGAAAATTTTGATGGTTTCTCAACCATTCCTTAACTTCAAACTCCCATATATCGCGAACGGATTGACGAACTCGAGAAATTCCTGTGCATCTGAAAGTGGAAACTCGCCCGATTACAAAGGTATGTGCATTTTCCCCTAGGCCTTTGTAGTTATTGGTTTCGAGTATCAGAATTGCGAGAATTTTGATGGTATCTCAACCAATCCTTAACTTCAAACTCCCATATCTCGCGAACGAATTGACGAACTTGAGAAATTCCTGTTGCATCTGAAAGTAGAAACTCGCCCGATTACAAAGATATGTGTGTTTTTCTCCTAGGCCTTTGTAGTTATTGGTTTCGAGTATCAGAGTTGCGAAAATTGTGATGTTTTCTCAACCATTCCTTAACTTCAAACTCCCATATCTAGCGAACGAATTGACGAACTCGAGAAATTCCTGTTGCATCTGAAAGTAGAAACTCGCCCGATTACAAAGATATGTGTGTTTTTCCCCTAGGCCTTTGTAGTCATTGGTTTCGAGTATCAGACTTGCGAAAATTTTGAGGGTTTCTCAACCATTCCTTAAATTCAACCTCCCATATCTCGCGAACGGAATGACACACTCGAGAAATTCCTGTTGTATCAGAAAGTGGAAACTCGCCCGATTACAAAGGTATGTGCATTTTTCCCCTAGGCCTTTGTAGTTACTGGTTTCGAGTATCAGACCTGCGAAAATTTTGATGGTTTCTCAAGCATTCCTTAAGTTCAAACTCCCATATCTCGCGAACGGATTGACGAACTCGAGAAATTCCTATTGCATCTGAAAGTAGAGACTCGCCCGATTAGAATGGTGTGTGTACTTTTCCCCTAGGCCATTCCAGTTATTCGTTTCTAGCATCAGAATTGCGAAAATTATGATGGTTTTTCAAGCATTCCTTAAGTTCAAACTCCCATATCTCGCGAACGGATTGACGAACCCGAGAAATTCCTGTTTCATCTGAAAGTAGAAATTCTCCCGATTACAAAGATATGTATGTTTTTCTCCTAGGCCTTTGTAGTTATTGGTTTCGTGTATCAGACTTGCGAAAATTTTGATGGTTTCTCAACCATTCCTTAAATTCAAACTTCCATACCTCGCGAACGGATTGACGAACTCCAGAAATTCCTGTTGCATCTGAAAGTAGATACTCGCCCGATTAGAATGGTGTGTGTACTTTTCCCCTAGGCCATTCCAGTTGTTCGTTTCTAGCATCAGAATTGCGAAAATTTTGATGGTTTCTCAACCATTCCTTAACTTCAAACTCCCATATCTCGCGAACGGATTGACGAACTCGAGAAATTCCTGTGCATCTGAAAGTGGAAACTCGGCCGATTACAAAGGTATGTGCATTTTTCCCCTAGGCCTTTGTAGTTATTGGTTTCGAGTATCAGAACTGCGAAAATTTTGATGGTTTCTCAAGCATTCCTTAAGTTCAAACTCCCATATCTCGCGAACGGATTGACGAACTCGAGAAATTCCTGTTGCATCTGAAAGTAGAGACTCGCCCGATTAGAATGGTGTGTGTACTTTTCCCCTAGGCCATTCCAGTTATTCGTTTCTAGCATCAGAATTGCGAAAATTTCGATAGTTTCTCAACCATTCCTTAACTACACACTCCCATATCTCGCGAAAGGATTGACGAACTCGAGAAATTCCTGTGGCATCTGAAAGTGGAAACTCGCCCGATTACAAAGCTATGTGTATTTTTCCCCTAGGCCTTTGTATTTATTGGTTTCGAGTATCAGAATTGCGAGAATTTTGATGGTTCCTCAACCATACCTTAACTTCAAACTGCCATATCTCGCGAACGGAATGACGCACTCGAGCAATTCCAGTTGCATCTGAAAGTGGAAACTCGCCCGATTACAAAGGCATGTGCATTTTTCCCCTAGGCCTTTGTAGTTATTGTTTTCGAGAATCAGAATTGCGAGAATTTTGATGGTTTCTCAACCATTCCTTAACTTCAAACTCCCATATCTCGCGAACGGATTGACGAACTTGAGAAATTCCTGTTGCATCTGAAAGTAGAAACTCGCCCGATTACAAAGATATGTGTGTTTTTCCCCTAGGCCATTGTAGTTGTTGGTTTCGAGTATCAGAATTGCGAGAATTTTGATGGTTTCTCAACCATTCCTTAACTTCAAACTCACATATCTCGCGAACGGATTGACGAACTCGAGAAATTCCTGTTGCATCTGAAAGCAGAAACTCGCACGACTACAAAGATATGTGTGTTTTTCTCCTAGGCCTTTGTAGTTATTGGTTTCGTGTATCAGACTTGCGAAAATTTTGATGGTTTCTCAACCATTCCTTAACTTCAAACTCCCATATCTCGCGAACGGATTGACGAACTCCAGAAATTCCTGTTGCATCTGAAAGTAGAAACTCGCCCGATTAGAATGGTGTGTGTACTTTTCCCCTAGGCCATTCCAGTTGTTCGTTTCTAGCATCAGAATTGCGAAAATTTTGATGGTTTCTCAACCATTCCTTAACTTCAAACTCCCATATCTCGCGAACGGAATGTCGCACTCGAGAAATTCCTGTTGCATCTGAAAGTGGAAACTCGCCCGATTACAAAGGTATGTGCATTTTTCCCCTAGGCCTTTGTAGTTATTGGTTTCGAGTATCAGACCTGCGAAAATTTTGATGGTTTCTCAAGCATTCCTTAAGTTCAAACTCCCATATCTCGCGAACGGATTAACGAACTTGAGAAATTCCTGTTGCATCTGAATGTAGAAACTTGCCCGATTACAAAGATATGTTTGTTTTTCCCCTAGGCCATTGTAGTTATTGGTTTCGAGTATCAGACTTGCGAAAATTTTGATGGTTCCTCATCTATTCCTTAAATTCAAACTCCCATATCTCGCGAACGGATTGACGAACTCGAGAAATTCCTGTTGCATCTGAAAGCAGAAACTCGCACGATTACAAAGATATGTGTGTTTTTCTCCTAGGCCTTTGTAGTTATTGGTTTCGTGTATCAGACTTGCGAAAATTTTGATGGTTACTCAACCATTCCTTAACTTCAAACTCCCATATCTCGCGAACGGATTGACGAACTCCAGAAATTCCTGTTGCATCTGAAAGTAGAAACTCGCCCGATTAGAATGGTGTGTGTACTTTTCCCCTAGGCCATTCCAGTTGTTCGTTTCTAGCATCAGAATTGCGAACATTTTGATGGTTTCTCAAGCATTCCTTAACTTCAAACTCCCATATCTCGCGAACGGATTGACGAACTCGAGAAATTCCTGTTGCATCTGAAAGCAGAAACTCGCCCGATTACAACGGTATGTGTATTTTCACCTAGGCCATAGTAGTTATTGGTTTCAAGCATCAGAATTGCGAAAATTTTGATGGTTTCTCAAACATTCCTTAACTTCGAACTCCCATATCTCGCGAACGGGATGACGAACTCGAGAAATTCCTGTTGCATCTGAAACTGGAAACTCGCCCGATTACAAAGACATGTGTGTTTTTCCCCTAGGCCTTTGTAGTTATTGGTTGCGAGTATCAGACTTGCGAAAATTTTGAGGGTTTCTCAACCATTCCTTAACTTCAAACTCCCATACCTCGCGAACGGATTGACGAACTCCAGAAATTCCTGTTGCATCTGAAAGTAGAAACTCGCCCGATTAGAATGGTGTGTGTACTTTTCCCCTAGGCCATTCCAGTTGTTCGTTTCTAGCATCAGAATTGCGAAAATTTTGATGGTTTCTCAACCATTCCTTAACTTCAAACTCCCATATCTCGCGAACGGATTGACGAACTCAAGAAATTCCTGTGCATCTGAAATTGGAAACTCGCCCGATTACAGAGGTATGTGCATTTTCCCCTAGGCCTTTGTAGTTATTGGTTTCGAGTATCAGAATTGCGAGAATTTTGATGGTATCTCAACCAATCCTTAACTTCAAACTCCCATATCTCGCGAACGGATTGACGAACTTGAGAAATTCCTGTTGCATCTGAAAGTAGAAACTAGCCCGATTACAATGGTGTTTGTACTTTTCCCCTAGGCCATTCCAGTGATTCGTTTCTAGCAACAGAATTGTGAAAATTTTGATGGTTTCTCAAGCATTCCTCAAGTTCAAACTCCCATATCTCGCGAACGGATTAACGAACTCGAGAAATTCCTGTTGCATCTGAAAGTAGAATCTCGGACGATTACAAAGCTATGTGTATTTTTCCCCTAGGCCTTTGTATTTATTGGTTTCGAGTATCAGAATTGCGAGAATTTTGATGGTTCCTCAACCATACCTTAACTTCAAACTCCCATATCTCGCGAACGGATTGACGAACTCGAGAAATTCCTGTTGCATCTGAAAGTGGAAACTCGCCCGATTACAAAGGTATGTGCATTTTTCCCCTAGGCCTTTGTAGTTATTGGTTTCGAGAATCAGAATTGCGAGAATTTTGATGGTTCCTCAACCATTTCTTAACTTCAAACTCCCATATCTCGCGAACGGATTGACGAACTCCAGAAATTCCTGTTGCATCTGAAAGTAGAAACTCGCCCGATTAGAATGGTGTGTGTACTTTTCCCCTAGGCCATTCCAGTTGTTCGTTTCTATCATCAGAATTGCGAAAATTTTGATGGTTTCTCAACCATTCCTTAACTTCAAACTCCCATATCTCGCGAACGGATTGACGAACTCAAGAAATTCCTGTGCATCTGAAATTGGAAACTCGCCCGATTACAGAGGTATGTGGATTTTCCCCTAGGCCTTTGTAGTTATTGGTTTCGAGTATCAGAATTGCGAGAATTTTGATGGTATCTCAACCATTCCTTAACTTCAAACTCCCATATCTCGCGAACGGATTGACGAATTCGAGAAATTCCTGTTGCATCTGAAAGTAGAATCTCGGACGATTACAAAGGTATGTGCATTTTTCCCCTAGGCCTTTGTAGTTATTGGTTTCGAGTATCAGACTTGCGAAAATTTTGATGGTTTCTCAAGCATTCCTTAACTTCAAACTCCCATATCTCGCGAACGGATTGACGAACTCGAGAAATTCCTGTTGCATCTGAAAGCAGAAACTCGCACGATTACAAAGATATGTGTGTTTTTCTCCTAGGCCTTTGTAGTTATTGATTTCGTGTATCAGACTTGCGAAAATTTTGATGGTTTCTCAACCATTCCTTAACTTCAAACTCACATATCTCTCGAACGGATTGACGAACTCCAGAAATTCCTGTTGCATCTGAAAGTAGAAACTCGCCCGATTAGAATGGTGTGTGTACTTTTCCCTTCGGCCATTCCAGTTGTTCGTTTCTAGCATCAGAATTGCGAAAATTTTGATGGTTTCTCAACCATTCCTTAACTTCAAACTCCCATATCTCGCGAACGGATTGTCGAACTCGAGAAATTCCTGTGCATCTGAAAGTGGAAACTCGCCCGATTACAAAGGTATGTGCATTTTCGCCTAGGCCTTTGTAGTTATTGGTTTCGAGTATCAGAATTGCGAGAATTTTGATGGTATCTCAACCAATCCTTAACTTCAAACTCCCATATCTCGCGAACGGAATGACGCACTTGAGAAATTCCTGTTGCATCTGAAAGTGGAAACACGCCCGATTACAAACGTATGTGTATTTTCCCCTAGGCCATTGTAGTTATTGGTTTCTAGCATCAAAATTGCGAAAATTTTCATGGTTTCTCAACCATTCCTTAACTTCGAACTCCCATATCTCGCGAACGGGATGACGAACTCGAGAAATTCCTGTTGCATCTGAAACTGGAAACTCGCCCGGTTACAAAGATGTGTGTATTTTTCCCCTAGGCCTTTGTAGTTATTGGTTTCGAGTATCAGAATTGCGAGAATTTTGATGGTATCTCAACCATTCCTTAACTTCAAACTCCCATATCTCGCGAACGGAATGACGCACTCTAGAAATTCCTGTTGCATCTGAAAGTAGAAACTCGCCCGTTTACAAAGGTATGTGCATTTTTCCCCTAGGCATTTGTAGTTACTGGTTTCGAGTATCAGAATTGCGAAAATTTTGATGGTTTCTCAACCATTCCTTAACTTCAAACGCCCATGTCTCGCGAACGGAATGATGAACTCGAGAAATTCCTGTTGCATCTGAAAGTGGAAACTCGCCCGATTATAAAGGTGTGTGTATTTTTCCCCTAGGCCTTTGTAGTTATTGGTTTCGAGTATCAGAATTGCGAGAATTTTGATGGTATCTCAACCATTCCTTAAATTCAAACTCCCATATCTCGCGAACGGATTGACAAACTCGAGAAATTCCTGTTGCATCCGAAAGTGGAAACTCGCCCCATTACAAAGGTATGTGTGTTTTTCCCCTAGGCCTTTGTAGTTATTGGTTTCGAGTATCAGACTTGCGAAAATTTTGATGGTTTCTCAACCATTCGTTAACTTCATACTCCCATATCTCGCGAACGGATTGACGAACTCCAGAAATTCCTGTTGCATCTGAAAGTAGAAACTCGCCCGATTAGAATGGTGTGTGTACTTTTCCCCTAGGCCATTCCAGTTGTTCGTTTCTAGCATCAGAATTGCGAAAATTTTGATAGTTTCTCAACCATTCCTTAACTTCAAACTCCCATATCTCGCGAACGGATTGACGAACTCGAGAAATTCCTGTTGCATCTGAAAGTGGAAACTCGCCCGATTACAAAGGTATGTGCATTTTTCCCCTAGGCATTTGTAGTTACTGGTTTCGAGTATCAGAATTGCGAAAATTTTGATGGTTTCTCAACCATTCCTTAACTTCAAACGCCCATGTCTCGCGAACGGAATGATGAACTCGAGAAATTCCTGTTGCATCTGAAAGTAGAAACTCGCCCGATTGCAATGGTGTTTGTACTTTTCCCCTAGGCCTTTGTAGTTATTGGTTTCGAGTATCAGACTTGCGAAAATTTTGATGGTTTCTCAAGCATTCCTTAACTTCAAACTCCCATATCCCGCGAACGGATTGACGAACTCGAGAAATTCCTGTTGCATCTGAAAGTAGAATCTCGGACGATTACAAAGGTATGTGCATTTTTCCCCTAGGCCTTTGTAGTTATTGGTTTCGAGTATCAGACTTGCGAAAATTTTGATGGTTTCTCAAGCATTCCTTAACTTCAAACTCCCATATCTCGCGAACGGATTGACGAACTCGAGAAATTCCTGTTGCATCTGAAAGCAGAAACTCGCCCGATTACAACGGTGTGTGTATTTTCCCCTAGGCCATAGTAGTTATTGGTTTCAAGCATCAGAATTGCGAAAATTTTGATGGTTTCTCAACCATTCCTTAATTTCAAACTCCCATATCTCGAGATAGGATTGACGAACTCGAGAAATTCCTCTTGCATCTGAAACTGTAAACTCGCCCGATTACAAAGACATGTGTGTTTTTCCCCTAGGCCTTTGTAGTTATTGGTTTCGAGTATCAGAATTGCGAAAATTTTGATGGTTTCTCAACCATTCCTTAACTTCAAACTCCCATATCTCGCGATCGGATTGACAAACTCGAGAAATTCCTTTTGCATCTGAAAGTGGAAACTCGCCCGATTACAAAGGAATGTTCATTTTTCCCCTAGGCCTTTATAGTTATTGGTTTCGAGTATCAGACCTGCGAAAATTTTGATGGTTTCTCAAGCATTCCTTAATTTCAAACTCCCATATCTCGCGAACGGATTGACGAACTCGAGAAATTCCTGTTGCATCTGAAACTAGAATCTCGGACGATTACAAAGGTATGTGCATTTTTCCCCTAGGCCTTTGTAGTTATTGGTTGCGAGTATCAGACTTGCGAAAATTTTGTGGGTTTCTCAACCATTCCTTAACTTCAAACTCCAATATCTCGCGAACGGATTGTCGAACTCGAGATATTCCTGTTGCATCTGAATGCAGAAACTCGCACGATTACAATCGTGTGTGTACTTTTCCCCTAGGCCATTCCAGTTATTGGTTTCGAGTATCAGAATTGCGAAAATTTTGATGGCTTCTCAACCATTCCTTAACTTCAAACTCCCATGTCTCGCGAACGGAATGACGAACTCGAGAAATTCCTGTTGCATCTGAAAGTGGAAACTCGCCCGATTACAAAGGTGTGTGTATTTTTCCCCTAGGCCTTTGTAGTTATTGGTTTCGGGTATCAGAATTGCGAGAATTTTGATGGTATCTCAAGCATTCCTTAACTTCAAACTCCCATATCTCGCGAACGGAATGACGCACTCGAGAAATTCCTGTTGCATCTGAAAGTGGAAACTCGCCCGATTACAACGGTATGTGTATTTTCCCCTAGGCCATTGTAATTATTGGTTTCTAGCATCAGAATTGCGAAAATTTTGATGGTTTCTCAACCATTCCTTATCTTCGAACTCCCATATCTCGCGAACGGGATGACGAACTCGAGAAATTCCTGTTGCATCTGAAACTGGAAACTCGCCCGATTACAAAGATATGTGTATTTTTCCCCTAGGCATTTGTAGTTATCGGTTTCGAGTATCAGACTTGCGAAAATTTTGAGGGTTTCTCAACCATTCCTTAACTTCAAACTCCCATATCTCGCGAACGGATTGACGAACTCCAGAAATTCCTGTTGCATCTGAAAGTAGAAACTCGCCCGTTTAGAATGGTGTGTGAACTTTTCCCTTCGGCCATTCCAGTTGTTCGTTTCTAGCATCAGAATTGCGAAAATTTTGATAGTTTCTCAACCATTCCTTAACTTCAAACTCCCATATCTCGCGAACGGATTGACAAACTCGAGAAATTCCTGTTGCATCTGAAAGTAGAAACTCGCCCGATTACAAAGGTATGTGCATTTTTCCCCTAGGCATTTGTAGTTACTGGTTTCGAGTATCAGAATTGCGAAAATTTTGATGGTTTCTCAACCATTCCTTAACTTCAAACGCCCATGTCTCGCGAACGGAATGACGAACTCGAGAAATTCCTGTTGCATCTGAAAGTGGAAACTCGCCCGATTACAAAGATATGTGTATTTTTCCCCTAGGCATTTGTAGTTATCGGTTTCGAGTATCAGACTTGCGAAAATTTTGAGGGTTTCTCAACCATTCCTTAACTTCAAACTCCCATATCTCGCGAACGGATTGTCGAACTCGAGAAATTCCTGTTGCATCTGAATGCAGAAACTCGCACGATTACAAAGATATGTGTGTTTTTCTCCTAGGCCTTTGTAGTTATTGATTTAGTGTATCAGACTTGCGAAAATTTTGATGGTTTCTCAACCATTCCTTAACTTCAAACTCCCATATCTCGCGAACGGATTGACGAACTCCAGAAATTCCTGTTGCATCTGAAAGTAGAAACTCGCCCGTTTAGAATGGTGTGTGTACTTTTCCCTTCGGCCATTCCAGTTGTTCGTTTCTAGCATCAGAATTGCGAAAATTTTGATAGTTTCTCAACCATTCCTTAACTTCAAACTCCCATATCTCGCGAACGGATTGACAAACTCGAGAAATTCCTGTTGCATCTGAAAGTAGAAACTCGCCCGATTACAAAGGTATGTGCATTTTTCCCCTAGGCATTTGTAGTTACTGGTTTCGAGTATCAGAATTGCGAAAATTTTGATGGTATCTCAACCATTCCTTAAATTCAAACTCCCATATCTCGCGAACGGATTGACAAACTCGAGAAATTCCTGTTGCATCCGAAAGTGGAAACTCGCCCGATTACAAAGGTATGTGTGTTTTTCCCCTAGGCCTTTGTAGTTATTGGTTTCGAGTATCAGACTTGCGAAAATTTTGATGGTTTCTCAACCATTCGTTAACTTCAAACTCCCATATCTCGCGAACGGATTGACGAACTCCAGAAATTCCTGTTGCATCTGAAAGTAGAAACTCGCCCGATTAGAATGGTGTGTGTACTTTTCCCCTAGGCCATTCCAGTTGTTCGTTTCTAGCATCAGAATTGCGAAAATTTTGATAGTTTCTCAACCATTCCTTAACTTCAAACTCCCATATCTCGCGAACGGATTGACGAACTCGAGAAATTCCTGTTGCATCTGAAAGTGGAAACTCGCCCGATTACAAAGGTATGTGCATTTTTCCCCTAGGCATTTGTAGTTATTGGTTTCGAGTATCAGACTTGCGAAAATTTTGAGGGTTTCTCAACCATTCCTTAACTTCAAACTCCCATATCTCGCGAACGGATTGTCGAACTCGAGAAATTCCTGTTGCATCTGAAAGTGGAAACTCGCCCGATTACAAAGATATGTGCATTTTTCCCCTAGGCCTTTGTAGTTATTGGTTTCGAGTATCAGACCTGCGAAAATTTTTATGGTTTCTCAAGCATTCCTTAATTTCAAACTCCCATATCTCGCGAACGGATTGACGAACTCGAGAAATTCCTGTTGCATCTGAAAGTAGAATCTCGGACGATTACAAAGGTATGTGCATTTTTCCCCTAGGCCTTTGTAGTTATTGGTTTCGAGTATCAGACTTGCGAAAATTTTGATGGTTTCTCAAGCATTCCTTAACTTCAAACTCCCATATCTCGCGAACGGATTGACGAACTCGAGAAATTCCTGTTGCATCTGAAAGCAGAAACTCGCCCGATTACAACGGTGTGTGTATTTTCCCCTAGGCCATAGTAGTTATTGGTTTCAAGCATCAGAATTGCGAAAATTTTGATGGTTTCTCAACCATTCCTTAATTTCAAACTCCCATATCTCGAGATAGGATTGACGAACTCGAGAAATTCCTCTTGCATCTGAAACAGTAAACTCGCCCGATTACAAAGACATGTGTGTTTTTCCCCTAGGCCTTTGTAGTTATTGGTTGCGAGTATCAGACTTGCGAAAATTTTGAGGGTTTCTCAACCATTCCTTAACTTCAAACTCCCATATCTCGCGATCGGATTGACAAACTCGAGAAATTCCTTTTGCATCTGAAAGTGGAAACTCGCCCGATTACAAAGGTATGTTCATTTTTCCCCTAGGCCTTTATAGTTATTGGTTTCGAGTATCAGACCTGCGAAAATTTTGATGGTTTCTCAAGCATTCCTTAATTTCAAACTCCCATATCTCGCGAACGGATTGACGAACTCGAGAAATTCCTGTTGCATCTGAAAGTAGAATCTCGGACGATTACAAAGGTATGTGCATTTTTCCCCTAGGCCTTTGTAGTTATTGGTTGCGAGTATCAGACTTGCGAAAATTTTGTGGGTTTCTCAACCATTCCTTAACTTCAAACTCCAATATCTCGCGAACGGATTGTCGAACTCGAGATATTCCTGTTGCATCTGAATGCAGAAACTCGCACGATTACAATCGTGTGTGTACTTTCCCCCTAGGCCATTCCAGTTATTGGTTTCGAGTATCAGAATTGCGAAAATTTTGATGGCTTCTCAACCATTCCTTAACTTCAAACTCCCATGTCTCGCGAACGGAATGACGAACTCGAGAAATTCCTGTTGCATCTGAAAGTGGAAACTCGCCCGATTACAAAGGTGTGTGTATTTTTCCCCTAGGCCTTTGTAGTTATTGGTTTCGGGTATCAGAATTGCGAGAATTTTGATGGTATCTCAAGCATTCCTTAACTTCAAACTCCCATATCTCGCGAACGGAATGACGCACTCGAGAAATTCCTGTTGCATCTGAAAGTGGAAACTCGCCCGATTACAACGGTATGTGTATTTTCCCCTAGGCCATTGTAATTATTGGTTTCTAGCATCAGAATTGCGAAAATTTTGATGGTTTCTCAACCATTCCTTATCTTCGAACTCCCATATCTCGCGAACGGGATGACGAACTCGAGAAATTCCTGTTGCATCTGAAACTGGAAACTCGCCCGATTACAAAGATATGTGTGTTTTTCCCCTAGGCATTTGTAGTTATCGGTTTCGAGTATCAGACTTGCGAAAATTTTGAGGGTTTCTCAACCATTCCTTAACTTCAAACTCCCATATCTCGCGAACGGATTGTCGAACTCGAGAAATTCCTGTTGCATCTGAAAGTGGAAACTCGCCCGATTACAAAGATATGTGCATTTTTCCCCTAGGCCTTTGTAGTTATTGGTTTCGAGTATCAGACCTGCGAAAATTTTTATGGTTTCTCAAGCATTCCTTAATTTCAAACTCCCATATCTCGCGAACGGATTGACGAACTCGAGAAATTCCTGTTGCATCTGAAAGTAGAATCTCGGACGATTACAAAGGTATGTGCATTTTTCCCCTAGGCCTTTGTAGTTATTGGTTTCGAGTATCAGACTTGCGAAAATTTTGATGGTTTCTCAAGCATTCCTTAACTTCAAACTCCCATATCTCGCGAACGGATTGACGAACTCGAGAAATTCCTGTTGCATCTGAAAGCAGAAACTCGCCCGATTACAACGGTGTGTGTATTTTCCCCTAGGCCATAGTAGTTATTGGTTTCAAGCATCAGAATTGCGAAAATTTTGATGGTTTCTCAACCATTCCTTAATTTCAAACTCCCATATCTCGAGATAGGATTGACGAACTCGAGAAATTCCTCTTGCATCTGAAACTGTAAACTCGCCCGATTACAAAGACATGTGTGTTTTTCCCCTAGGCCTTTGTAGTTATTGGTTGCGAGTATCAGACGTGCGAAAATTTTGAGGGTTTCTCAACCATTCCTTAACTTCAAACTCCCATATCTCGCGATCGGATTGACAAACTCGAGAAATTCCTTTTGCATCTGAAAGTGGAAACTCGCCCGATTACAAAGGTATGTTCATTTTTCCCCTAGGCCTTTATAGTTATTGGTTTCGAGTATCAGACCTGCGAAAATTTTGATGGTTTCTCAAGCATTCCTTAATTTCAAACTCCCATATCTCGCGAACGGATTGTCGAACTCGAGATATTCCTGTTGCATCTGAATGCAGAAACTCGCACGATTACAATGGTGTGTGTACTTTTCCCCTAGGCCATTCCAGTTATTGGTTTCGAGTATCAGAATTGCGAAAATTTTGATGGCTTCTCTACCATTCCTTAACTTCAAACTCCCATGTCTCGCGAACGGAATGACGAACTCGAGAAATTCCTGTTGCATCTGAAAGTGGAAACTCGCCCGATTACAAAGGTGTGTGTATTTTTCCCCTAGGCCTTTGTAGTTATTGGTTTCGGGTATCAGAATTGCGAGAATTTTGATGGTATCTCAAGCATTCCTTAACTTCAAACTCCCATATCTCGCGAACGGAATGACGCACTCGAGAAATTCCTGTTGCATCTGAAAGTGGAAACTCGCCCGATTACAACGGTATGTGTATTTTCCCCTAGGCCATTGTAATTATTGGTTTCTAGCATCAGAATTGCGAAAATTTTGATGGTTTCTCAACCATTCCTTAATTTCAAACTCCCATATCTCGCGAACGGAATGACGCACTCGAGAAATTCCTGTTGCGTTTGAAAGTGGAAACTCGCCCGATTTCAAAGGTATGTGCATTTTTCCCCTAGGCCTTCGTAGCTATTGGTTTCGAGTATCAGGCTGGCGAAAATTTTGAGGGTTTCTCAACCATTCCTTAACTTCAAACTCCCATATCTCGCGAACGGATTGTCGAACTCGAGAAATTCCTGTTGCATCTGAATGCAGAAACTCGCACGATTACAATGGTGTGTGTACTTTTCCCCTAGGCCATTCCAGTTATTGGTTTCGAGTATCAGAATTGCGAAAATTTTGATGGCTTCTCAACCATTCCATAACTTCAAACTCCCATGTCTCGCGAACGTAATGACGAACTCTAGAAATTCCTGTTGCATCTGAAAGTGGAAACTCGCCCGATTACAAAGGTGTGTTTATTTTTCCCCTAGGCCTTTGTAGTTATTGGTTTCGGGTATCAGAATTGCGAGAATTTTGATGGTATCTCAAGCATTCCTTAACTTCAAACTCCCATGTCTCGCGAACGGAATGACGAACTCGAGAAATTCCTGTTGCATCTGAAAGTGGAAACTCGCCCGATTACATAGGTGTGTGTATTTTTCCCCTAGGCCTTTGTAGTTATTGGTTTCGGGTATCAGAATTGCGAGAATTTTGATGGTATCTCAAGCATTCCTTAACTTCAAACTCCTATATCTCGCGAACGGGATGACGAACTCGAGAAATTCCTGTTGCATCTGAAACTGGAAACTCGCCCGATTACAAAGATATGTGTGTTTTTCCCCTAGGCCTTTGTAGTTATTGGTTTCGAGTATCAGACTTGCGAAAATTTTGACGGTACCTCAACCATTCGTTAACTTCGAACCCCCATATCTCGCGAACGGCTTGACGAACTCCAGAAATTCCTGTTTCATCTGAAAGTAGAAACTCGCCCGATTAGAATGGTGTGTGTACTTTTCCCCTAGGCCATTCCAGTTGTTCGTTTCTAGCATCAGAATTGCGAAAATTTTGATAGTTTCTCAACCATTCCTTAACTTCAAACTCCCATATCTCGCGAACGGATTGACGAACTCGAGAAATTCCTGTTGCATCTGAAAGCAGAAACTCGCCCGATTACAATGGTGTGTGTACTTTTCCCCTAGGCCATTCCAGTTATTCGTTTCTAGCATCAGAATTGCGAAAATTTTGATGGTTTTTCAGGCATTCCTTAAGTTCAAACTGCCATATCTCGCGAACGGATTGACGAACTCGAGAAATTCCTGTGCATTTGAAAGTGGAAACTCGCCCGATTACAAAGGTATGTGCATTTTCCCCTAGGCCTTTGTAGTTATTGGTTTCGTGTATCAGACTTGCGAAAACTTTGATGGTTTCTCAACCATGCCTTAACTTCAAACTCCCATATCTCGCGAACGGATTGACGAACTCCAGAAACTCCTGTTGCATCTGAAAGTAGACACTCGCCCCATTAGAATGGTGTGTGTACTTTTTCCCTAGGTCATTCCAGTTATTCGTTTCTAGCATCAGAATTGCGAAAATTTTGATGGTTTTTCAGGCATTCCTTAAGTTCAAACTGCCATTTCTCGCGAACGGGATGACGAACTCGAGAAATTCCTGTTACATCTGAAACTGGAAACTCGCCCGATTACAAAGATATGTGTGTTTTTCCCCTAGGCCTTTGTAGTTATTGGTTTCGAGTATCAGACTTCCGAAAATTTTGACGGTTCCTCAACCATTCGTTAACTTCAAACCCCCATATCTCGCGAACGGATTGACGAAATCCAGAAATTCCTGTTGCATGTGAAAGCAGAAACTCGCGCGATTACAACGGTATGCGTATTTTCCCCTAGGCCATTGTAGTTATTGGTTTCGAGTATCAGAATTGCGAGAATTTTCATGGTATCTCAACCATTCCTTAAATTCAAACTCCCATACCTCGCGAACGGATTGACAAACTCGAAAAATTCCTGTTTCATCCGAAAGTGGAAACTCGTCCGATTACAAAGATATGTGTATTTTTCCCCTAGGCATTTGTAGTTATCGGTATCGAGTATCAGACTTGCGAAAATTTTGAGGGTTTCTCAACCATTCCTGAACTTCAAACTCCCATATCTCGCGAACGGATTGTCGAACTCGAGAAATTCCTGTTGCATCTGAATGCAGAAACTCGCACGATTACAATGGTGTGTGTACTTTTCCCCTAGGCCATTCCAGTTATTGGTTTCGAGTATCAGAATTGCGAAAATTTTGATGGCTTCTCAACCATTCCTTAACTTCAAACTCCCATGTCTCGCGAACGGAATGACGAACTCTAGAAGTTCCTGTTGCATCTGAAAGTGGAAACTCGCCCAATTACAAAGGTATGAGCATTTTTCCCCTAGGCCTTTGTAGTTATTGGTTTCGAGTATCAGACCTGCGAAAATTTTGATGGTATCTCAACCATTCCTTAACTTCAAACTCCCATGTCTCCCGAACGGAATGACGAACTCGAGAAATTCCTGTTGCATCTGAAAGTGGAAACTCGCCCGATTACAAAGGTGTGTGTATTTTTCCCCTAGGCCTTTGTAGTTATTGGTTTCGGGTATCAGAATTGCGTGAATTTTGATGGTATCTCAAGCATTCCTTAACTTCAAACTCCTATATCTCGCGAACGGGATGACGAACTCGAGAAATTCCTGTTGCATCTGAAACTGGAAACTCGCCCGATTACAAAGATATGTGTGTTTTTCCCCTAGGCCTTTGTAGTTATTGGTTTCGAGTATCAGAATTGCGAAAATTTTGATGGCTTCTCAACCATTCCTTAACTTCAAACTCCCATATCACGCGAACGGATTGACGAACTCCAGAAACTCCTGTTGCATCTGAAAGTGGAAACTCGCCCGATTACAATGGTGTGTGTACTTTTCCCCTAGGCCATTCCAGTTACTCGTTTCTAGCATCAGAGTTGCGAAAATTTTGATGGTTTCTCAAGCAATCCTTAAGTTCAAACTCCCATATCTCGCGAACGGATTGACGAACTCGAG
Organism: Ptiloglossa arizonensis; assembly: GCF_051014685.1. Taxonomy (NCBI): domain Eukaryota; kingdom Metazoa; phylum Arthropoda; class Insecta; order Hymenoptera; family Colletidae; genus Ptiloglossa; species Ptiloglossa arizonensis. The sequence continues at coordinate 2,821,435 of NW_027478385.1, forward strand.
AAATTCCTGTTGCATCTGAAACAGGAAACTCGCCCGGTTACAAAGATATGTGTATTTTTCCCCTAGGCATTTGTAGTTATTGGTTTCGAGTATCAGACTAGCGAAAATTTTGAGGGTTTCTCAACCATTCCTTAACTTCAAACTCCCATATCTCGCGAACGGATTGTCGAACTCGAGAAATTCCTGTTGCATCTGAATGCAGAAACTCGCACGATTACAATGGTGTGTGTACTTTTCCCCTAGGCCATTCCAGTTATTGGTTTCGAGTATCAGAATTGCGAAAATTTTGATGGTTTCTCAACCATTCCTTAACTTCGAACTCCCATGTCTCGCGAACGGAATGACGAACTCGAGAAATTCCTGTTGCAACTGAAAGTGGAAACTCGCCCGATTACAAAGGTGTGTGTATTTTTCCCCTAGGCCTTTGTAGTTATTGGTTTCGAGTATCAGAATTGCGAGAATTTTGATGGTATCTCAACCATTCCTTAACTTCAAACTCCCATATCTCGCGAACGGAATGACGCACTCGAGAAATTCCTGTTGCATCTGAAAGTGGAATCTCGCCCGATTACAAAGGTATGTGCATTTTTCCCCTAGGCCTTTGTAGTTATTGGTTTCGAGTATCAGACCTGCGAAAATTTTGATGGTTTCTCAAGCATTCCTTAATTTCAAACTCCATATCTCGCTAACGGATTGACGAACTCGAGAAATTCCTGTTGCATCTGAGAGCAGAAACTCGCCCGATTACAACGCTATGTGTATTTTCCCCTAGGCCATTGTAATTATTGGTTTCTAGCATCAGAATTGCGAAAATTTTAATGGTTTCTCAACCATTCCTTAACTTCAAACTCCCATATCTCGCGAACGGAATGACGCACTCGAGAAATTCCTGTTGCATCTGAAAGTGGAAACTCGCCCGATTACAAAGGTATGTGCATTTTTCCCCTAGGCCTTTGTAGTTATTGGTTTCGAGTATCAGACCTGCGAAAATTTTGATGGTTTCTCAAGCATTCCTTAATTTCAAACTCCCATATCTCGCTAACGGATTGACGAACTCGAGAAATTCCTGTTGCATCTGAAAGCAGAAACTCTCCCGATTACAACGGTATGTTTATTTTCCCCTAGGCCATAGTAGTTATTGGTTTCGAGTATCAGTCCTGCGAAAATTTTGATGGTTTCTCAAGCATTCCTTAATTTCAAACTCCCATATCTCGCGAACGGATCGACGTACTCGAGAAACTCCGGTTGCATCTGAAAGCAGAAACTCGCCCGATTACAACGGTATGTGTATTTTCCCCTAGGCCATTGTAATTATTGGTTTCTAGCATCAGAATTGCAAAAATTTTGATGGTTTCTCAACCATTCCTTAACTTCGAACTCCCATATCTCGCGAACGGGATGACGAACTCGAGAAATTCCTGTTGCATCTGAAACTGGAAACTCGCCCGGTTACAAAGATATGTGTATTTTTCCCCTAGGCATTTGTAGTTATTGGTTTCGAGTATCAGACCTGCGAAAATTTTGATGGTTTCTCAAGCATTCCTTAATTTCAAACTCCCATATCTCGCTAACGGATTGACGAACTCGAGAAATTCCTGTTGCATCTGAATGCAGAAACTCGCACGATTACAATGGTGTGTGTACTTTTCCCCTAGGCCATTCCAGTTATTGGTTTCGAGTATCAGAATTGCGAAAATTTTGATGGTTTCTCAACCATTCCTTAACTTCGAACTCCCATGTCTCGCGAACGGAATGACGAACTCGAGAAATTCCTGTTGCAACTGAAAGTGGAAACTCGCCCGATTACAAAAGTGTGTGTATTTTTCCCCTAGGCCTTTGTAGTTATTGGTTTCGAGTATCAGAATTGCGAGAATTTTGATGGTATCTCAACCATTCCTTAACTTCAAACTCCCATATCTCGCGAACGGAATGACGCACTCGAGAAATTCCTGTTGCATCTGAAAGTGGAAACTCGCCCGATTACAAAGGTATGTGCATTTTTCCCCTAGGCCTTTGTAGTTATTGGTTTCGAGTATCAGACCTGCGAAAATTTTGATGGTTTCTCAAGCATTCCTTAACTTCAAACTCCCATATCTCGCTAACGGATTGACGAACTCGAGAAATTCCTGTTGCATCTGAGAGCAGAAACTCGCCCGATTACAACGCTATGTGTATTTTCCCCTAGGCCATTGTAATTATTGGTTTCGAGTATCAGACTTCCGAAAATTTTGATGGTTTCTCAAGCATTCCTTAAATTCAAACTCCCATATCTCGCTAACGGATTGACGAACTCGAGAAATTCCTGTTGCATCTGAGAGCAGAAACTCGCCCGATTACAACGCTATGTGTATTTTCCCCTAGGCCATTGTAATTATTGGTTTCTAGCATCAGAATTGCGAAAATTTTGATGGTTTCTCAACCATTCCTTAACTTCGAACTCCCATATCTCGCGAACGGGATGACGAACTCGAGAAATTCCTGTTGCATCTGAAACTGGAAACTCGCCCGGTTACAAAGATATGTGTATTTTTCCCCTAGGCATTTGTAGTTATTGGTTTCGAGTATCAGACTAGCGAAAATTTTGAGGGTTTCTCAACCATTCCTTAACTTCAAACTCCCATATCTCGCGAACGGATTGTCGAACTCGAGAAATTCCTGTTGCATCTGAATGCAGAAACTCGCACGATTACAATGGTGTGTGTACTTTTCCCCTAGGCCATTCCAGTTATTGGTTTCGAGTATCAGAATTGCGAAAATTTTGATGGTTTCTCAACCATTCCTTAACTTCGAACTCCCATGTCTCGCGAACGGAATGACGAACTCGAGAAATTCCTGTTGCAACTGAAAGTGGAAACTCGCCCGATTACAAAAGTGTGTGTATTTTTCCCCTAGGCCTTTGTAGTTATTGGTTTCGAGTATCAGAATTGCGAGAATTTTGATGGTATCTCAACCATTCCTTAACTTCAAACTCCCATATCTCGCGAACGGAATGACGCACTCGAGAAATTCCTGTTGCATCTGAAAGTGGAAACTCGCCCGATTACAAAGGTATGTGCATTTTTCCCCTAGGCCTTTGTAGTTATTGGTTTCGAGTATCAGACCTGCGAAAATTTTGATGGTTTCTCAAGCATTCCTTAACTTCAAACTCCCATATCTCGCTAACGGATTGACGAACTCGAGAAATTCCTGTTGCATCTGAGAGCAGAATCTCGCCCGATTACAACGCTATGTGTATTTTCCCCTAGGCCATTGTAATTATTGGTTTCGAGTATCAGACTTCCGAAAATTTTGACGGTTCCTCAACCATTCGTTAACTTCAAACCCCCATATCTCGCGAACGGATTGACGAACTCCAGAAATTCCTGTTGCATCTGAAAGTGGAAACTCGCCCCATTACAAAGGTGTGTGTATTTTTCCCCTAGGCCTTTGTAAATAGTTATTGGTTTCGAGTATCAGAATTGCGAAAATTTTGATGGTTTCTCAACCATTCCTTAACTTCGATCTCCCATGTCTCGCGAACGGAATGACGAACTCGAGAAATTCCTGTTGCATCTGATAGTGGAAACTCGCCCGATTACAAAGGTGTGTGTATTTTTCCCCTAGGCCTTTGTAGTTATTGGTTTCGAGTATCAGAATTGCGAGAATTTTGATGGTATCTCAACCATTCCTTAACTTCAAACTCCCATACCTCGCGAACGGAATGACGCATTCTAGAAATTCCTGTTGCATCTGAAAGTGGAAACTCGCCCGATTACAAAGGTATGTGCATTTTCCCCCTAGGCCTTTGTATAATAGTTATTGGTTTCGAGTATCAGACCTGCGAAAATTTTGATGGTATCTCAAGCATTCCTTAATTTCAAACTCCCATATCTCGCGAACGGATAGACGAAATCGAGAAATTCCTGTTGCATCTGAAAGCAGAAACTCGCCCGATTACAACGGTATGTGTATTTTCCCCTAGGCCATTGTAATTATTGGTTTCTAGCATCAGAATTGCGAAAATTTTGATGGTTTCTCAACCATTCCTTAACTTCGAACTCCCATAACTCGCGAACGGGATGACGAACTCGAGAAATTCCTGTTGCATCTGAAACTGGAAACTCGCCCGATTACAAAGATATGTGTGTTTTCCCCTAGGCCTTTGTAGTTATTGGTTTCGAGTATCAGACTTGCGAAAATTTTGACGGTTTCTCAACCATTCCTTAACTTCGAACTCCCATATCTCGCGAACGGGATGACGAACTCGAGAAATTCCTGTTGCATCTGACACTGGAAACTCGCCCGATTACAAAGATATGTGGGTTTTCCCCTAGGCCTTTGTACTTATGGGTTTCGAGTATCAGACTTGCGAAAATTTTGAGGGTTTCTCAACCATTCCTTAACTTCAAACACCCATATCTCGCGAACGGATTGTCGAACTCGAGAAATTCCTGTTGCATCTGAATGCAGAAACTCGCACGATTACAATGGTATGTGTACTTTTCCCCTAGGCCATCCCAGTTATTTGTTTCGAGTATCAGAATTGCGAAAATTTTGATGGTTTCTCAACCATTCCTTAACTTCAAACTCCCATGTCTCGCGAACGGAATGACGAACTCGAGAAATTCCTGTTGCATCTGAAAGCAGAAACTCGCCCGATTACAACGGTATGTGTATTTCCCCTAGGCCATTCCAGTTATTCGTTTCTAGCATCAGAATTGCGAAAATTTTGATGGTTTCTCAAGCATTCCTTAAGTTCAAACTCCCATATCTCGCGAACGGATTGACGAACTCGAGAAATTCCTGTTGCATCTGAGAGTGGAAACCCGCCAGATTACAAAGGTATGTGTATTTTTCCCCTAGGCCTTTGTAGTTATTGGTTTCGAGTATCAGACTTGCGAAAATTTTGATGGTTTCTCAAGCATTCCTTCACTTCAAGCTCCCATATCTCGCGAACGGATTGACGAACTCGAGAAATTCCTGTTGCATGTGAAAGCAGAAACTCGCCCGATTACAACGGTATGTGTATTTTCCCCTAGGCCATTGTAGTTATTGGTTTCTAGCATCAAAATTGCGAAAATTTTCATGGTTTCTCAACCATTCCTTAACTTCGAACTCCCATATCTCGCGAACGGGATGACGAACTCGAGAAATTCCTGTTGCATCTGAAACTGGAAACTCGCCCGATTACAAAGATATGTGTGTTTTTCCCCTAGGCCTTTGTAGTTATTGGTTTCGTGTATCAGACTTGCGAAAATTTTGATAGTTTCTCAACCATTCCTTAACTTCAAACTCCCATATCTCGCGAACGGATTGACGAACTCCAGAAATTCCTGTTGCATCTGAAAGTAGAAACATGCGCGATTACAATGGTGTGTGTACTTTTCCCCTAGGCCATTGTAATTATTGGTTTCTAGCATCAGAATTGCGAAAATTTTAATGGTTTCTCAACCATTCCTTAACTTCGAACTCCCATATCTCGCGAACGGGATGACGAACTCGAGAAATTCCTGTTACATCTGAAACTGGAAACTCGCCCGATTACAAAGATATGTGTGTTTTTCCCCTAGGCCTTTGTAGTTATTGGTTTCGAGTATCAGACTTCCGAAAATTTTGACGGTTCCTCAACCATTCGTTAAATTCAAACCCCCATATCTCGCGAACGGATTGACGAACTCCAGAAATTCCTGTTGCATCTGAAAGTGGAAACTCGCCCGATTACAAAGGTGTGTGTATTTTTCCCCTAGGCCTTTGTAGTTATTGGTTTCGAGTATCAGAATTGCGAGAATTTTGATGGTATCTCAACCATTCCTTATATTCAAACTCCCATATCTCGCGAACGGACTGACAAACTCGAGAAATTCCTGTTTCATCCGAAAGTGGAAACTCGCCCGATTACAAAGGTATGTGCATTTTTCCCCTAGGCATTTGTAGTTATTGGTTTCGAGTATCAGACTTGCGAAAATTTTGAGGGTTTCTCAACCATTCCTTAACTTCAATCTCCCATATCTCGCGAACGGATTGTCGAACTCGAGAAATTCCTGTTGCATCTGAATGCAGTAACTCGCACGATTACAATGGTGTGTGTACTTTTCCCATAGGCCATTCCAGTTATTGGTTTCGAGTATCAGAATTGCCAAAATTTTGATGGTTTCTCATCCATTCCTTAACTTCAAACTCCCATGTCTCGCGAACGGAATGACGAACTCGAGAAATTCCTGTTGCATCTGAAGGTGGAAACTCGCCCGATTACAAAGGTGTGTGTATTTTTCCCCTAGGCCTTTGTAGTTATTGGTTTCGAGTATCAGAATTGCGAGAATTTTGATGGTATCTCAACCATTCCTTAACTTCAAACTCCCATATCTCGCGAACGGAATGACGCATTCTAGAAATTCCTGTTGCATCTGAAAGTGGAAACTCGCCCGATTACAAATGTATGTGCATTTTTCCCCTAGGCCTTTGTATAATATAATAGTTATTGGTTTCGAGTATCAGACCTGCGAAAATTTTGATGGTTTCTCAACCATTCCTTAACTTCGAACTCCCATATCTCGCGAACGGATTGACGGAATCGAGAAATTCCTGTTGCATCTGAAAGCAGAAACTCGCCCGATTACAAAGATATGTGTGTTTTTCCCCTAGGCCTTTGTACTTATTGGTATCGAGTATCAGACTTGCGAAAATTTTGATGGTTTCTCAACCATTCGTTAATTTCAAACTCCCATATCTCGCGAACGGATTGACGAACTCCAGAAATTCCTGTTGCATCTGAAAGTAGAAACTCGCCCGATTAGAATGGTGTGTGTACTTTTCCCCTAGGCCATTCCAGTTGTTCGTTTCTAGCATCAGAATTGCGAAAATTTTGATAGTTTCTCAACCATTCCTTAACTTCAAACTCCCATATCTCGCGAATGGATTGACGAACTCGAGAAAGTCCTGTGCATCTGAAAGTGGAAACTCGCCCGATTACAAAGGTATGTGCATTTTCCCCTCGGCCTTTGTAGTTATTGGTTTCGAGTATCAGACTTGCGAAAATTTTGAGGGTTTCTCAACCATTCCTTAATTTCAAACTCCCATATCTCGCGAACGGATTGTCGAACTCGAGAAATTCCTGTTGCGTCTGAATCCAGAAACTCGCACGATTACAATGGTATGTGTACTTTTCCCCTAGGCCATCCCAGTTATTTGTTTCGTGTATCAGAATTGCGAAAATTTTGATGGTTTCTCAACCATTCCTTAACTTCAAACTCCCATGTCTCGCGAACGGAATGACGAACTCGAGAAATTCCTGTTGCATCTGAAAGCAGAAACTCGCCCGATTACAACGGTATGTGTATTTCCCCTAGGCCATTGTAGTTATTGGTTTCTAGCATCAGAATTGCGAAAATTTGGATGGTTTCTCAACCATTCCTTAACTTCGAACTCCCATATCTCGCGAACGGGATGACGAACTCGAGAAATTCCTGTTGCATCTGAAAGTAGAGACTCGCCCGACTAGAATTGTGTGTGTACTTTTCCCCTAGGCCCTTCCAGTTATTCGTTTCTAGCATCAGAATTGCGAAAATTTCGATGGTTTCTCAACCATTCCTTAACTTCAAACTCCCATATCTCGCGAACGGATTGATGAACTCGAGAAATTCCTGTTGCATCTGAAAGCAGAAACTCGCACGATTACCATGCTTTGTGTACTTTTCCCCTAGGCCATTCCAGTTATTCGTTTCTAGCATCAGAATTGCGAAAATTTTGATGGTTTCTCAAGCATTCCTTAAGTTCAAACTCCCATATCTCGCGAACGGATTGACGAACTCGAGAAGTTCCTGTTGCATCTGAGAGTGGAAACCCGCCAGATTACAAAGGTATGTGTATTTTTCCCCTAGGCCTTTGTAGTTATTGGTATCGAGTATCAGACTTGCGAAAATTTTCATGGTTTCTCAACCATTCCTTAACTTCGAACTCCCATATCTCGCGAACGGGATGACGAACTCGAGAAATTCCTGTTGCATCTGAAACTGGAAACTCGCCCGATTACAAAGATATGTGTGTTTTTCCCCTAGGCCTTTGTAGTTATTGGTTTCGTGTATCAGATTTGCGAAAATTTTGATAGTTTCTCAACCATTCCTTAACTTCAAACTCCCATATCTCGCGAACGGATTGACGAACTCCAGAAATTCCTGTTGCATCTGAAAGTAGAAACTCGCACGATTAGAATGGTGTGTGTACTTTTACTCTAGGTCACTCCAGTTATAGATTTCTCGTATCGGAATCGCGAAAATTTCGATGGTTTCTCAACCATTCCTTAACTTCAAACTCCCATATCTCGCGAACGGATTGACGAACTCCAGAAATTCCTGTTGCATCTGAAAGTGGAAACTCGCCCGATTACAAAGGTGTGTGTATTTTCCCCCTAGGCCATTGTAGTTATTGGTTTCGAGTATCAGACTTGCGAAAATTTTGATAGTTTCTCAACCATTCCTTAACTTCAAACTCCCATTTCTCGCGAACGGATTGACGAAATCGAGAAGTTCCTGTTGCATCTGAAAGTAGAAACTCGCCCCATTACAATGGTGTGTGTACTTTTCCCCTAGGCCATTTCAGTTATTCGTTTCTAGCATCAGAGTTGCGAAAATTTTGATGGTTTCTCAAGCATTCCTTAAGTTCAAACTCCCATATCTCGCGAACGGATTGACGAACTCGAGAAATTCCTGTTGCATCTGAAAGTAGAAACTCGCCCGATTAGAATGGTGTCTGTATTTTCCCCCTAGGCCATTGTAGTTATTGGTTTCGAGTATCAGACTTGCGAAAATTCTGATAGTTTCTCAACCATTCCTTAACTTCAAACTCCCATTTCTCGCGAACGCATTGACGAACTCGAGAAATTCCTGTTGCATCTGAAAGTAGAAACATGCGCGATTACAATGGTGTGTGTACTTTTCTCCTAGGCCATTCCAGTTATTGGTTTCGAGTATCAGACTTGCGAAAATGTTGATGGTTTCTCAACCATTCCTTAACTTCAAACTCCCATATCTCGCGAACGGATTGACGAACTCGAGAAATTCCTGTTGCATCTGAGAGTGGAAATCCTCCCGATTACAAAGGTATGTGTATTTTTCCCCTAGGCCTTGGTAGTTATTGGTTTCGCGTATCAGACTTGCGAAAATTTTGATGGTTTCTCAACCATTCCTTAATTTCAAACTCCCATATCTCGCGAACGGAATGACGCACTCGAGAAATTCCTGTTGCGTTTGAAAGTGGAAACTCGCCCGATTTCAAAGGTATGTGCATTTTTCCCCTAGGCCTTCGTAGCTATTGGTTTCGAGTATCAGGCTGGCGAAAATTTTGATGGTTTCTCAAGCATTCCTTAATTTCAAACTCCCATATCTCGAGAACGGATTGACGAACTCGAGAAATTCCTGTTGCATCTGAAAGCAGAAACTCGCACGATTACAATGGTGTGTGTACTTTTACTCTAGGTCACTCCAGTTATAGATTTCTCGTATCAGAATCGCGAAAATTTCGATGGTTTCTCAACCATTCCTTAACTTCAAACTCCCATATCTCGCGAACGGATTGACGAACTCGAGAAATTCCTGTTGCATCTGAAAGTGGAAACTCGCCCGATTACAAAGGTATGTGTATTTTCCCCCTTGGCCATTGTAGTTATTGGTTTCGAGTATCAGACTTGCGAAAATTTTGTTGGTTTCTCAAGCATTCCTTAACTTCAGACTCCCATATCTCGCGAACGGATTGACAAACTCGAGAAATCCCTGTTGCATCTGAAAGTGGAAACTCGCCCGATTACAAAGGTATGTGCATTTTTCCCCTAGGCCTTTGTAGTTAGTGGTTTCGTGTATCAGACTTGCGAAAATTTTGAGGGTTTCTCAACCATTCCTTAAGTTCAAAGTCCCATATCTCGCGAACGGATTGACAAACTCGAGAAACCCCTGTTGCATCTGAAAGTGGAAACTCGCCCGATTACAAAGGTATGTGCATTTTTCCCCTAGGCCTTTGTAGTTATTGGTTTCGAGTATCAGACTTGCGAAAATTTTGATGGTTTCTCAAGCACTCCTTAACTGCAAACTCCCATATCTCGCGAACGGATTGACGAACTCGAGAAATTCCTGTTGCATCTGATAGTAGAAACATGCCCGATTACAATGGTGTGTGTACTTTTCCCCTTGGCCATTCCAGTTATTGGTTTCGAGTATCAGACTTGCGAAAATGATGATGGTTTCTCAACCATTCCTTAACTTCAAACTCCCATATCCCGCGAACGGATTGACGAACTCGAGAAATTCCTGTTGCATCTGAAAGTAGAGACTCGCCCGATTAGAATGGTGTGTGTAATTTTCCCCAAGGCCATTCCAGTTATTCGTTTCTAGCATCAGAATTGCGAAAATTTCGATGGTTTCTCAACCATTCCTTAACTTCAAACTCCCATATCTCGTGAACGGATTGACGAACTCGAGAAATTCCTGTTGCATCTGAAAGTGGAAACTCGCCCGATTACAAAGGTATGTGTATTTTTCCCCTAGGCCTTTGTAGTTATTGGTTTCGAGTATCAGACCAGCGAAAATTTTGATGGTTTCTCAAGCATTCCTTAACTTCAAACGCCCATATCTCGCGAACGGATTTACGAAATCGAGAAATTCCTGTTGCAACTGAAAGTAGAAGCTCGCCCTATTACAACAGTATGTGTATTTTTCCCCTAGGCCATTGTAGTTATTGGTTTCGAGTATCAGACTTGCGAAAATTTTGATGGTTTCTCAACCATTCCTTAACTTCAAACTCCCATATCTCGCGAACGGATTGACAAACTCGAGAAATTCCTGTTGCATCTGAAAGTGGAAACTCGCCCGATTACAAAGGTATGTGCATTTTTCCCCCAGGTCTTTGTAGTTATTGGTTTCGAGTATCAGACTTGCGAAAATTTTGATGGTTCCTCAACTATTCCTTAAATTCAAACTCCCATATCTCGCGAACGGATTGACGAACTCGAGCAATTCCTGTTGCATCTGAAAGTAGAAACTCGCCCGATTACAATGGTGTGTGTACTTTTCCCCTAGGCCTTTGTAGTTATTGGTTTCGAGTATCAGACTTGCGAAAATTTTGATGGTTCCTCAACTATTCCTTAAATTCAAACTCCCATATCTCGCGAACGGTTTGACGAACTCGAGAAAATCCTGTTGCATCTGAAAGTAGAAACTCGCCCGATTACAAAGATATGTGTGTTTTTCCCCTAGGGCTTGTAGTTATTGGTTTCGAGTATCAGACTTGCGAAAATTTTGATGGTTTCTCAAGCATTCCTTAACTTCATTCTCCCATATCTCGCGAACGGATTGACGAACTCGAGCAATTCCTGTTGCATCTGAAAGTAGAAACTCGCCCGATTGCAATGGTGTTTTTGACTTTTCCCCTAGGCCTTTGTAGTTATTGGTTTCGAGTATCAGACTTGCGAAAATTTTGATGGTTTCTCAAGCATTCCTTAACTTCAAACTCCCATCTCCCGCGAACGGATTGACGAACTCGAGAAATTCCTGTTGCATCTGAAAGTAGAGACTCGCCCGATTAGAATGGTGTGTGTACTTTTCCCCTAGGCCATTCCAGTTATTCGTTTCTAGCATCAGAATTGCGAAAATTTCGATGGTTTCCCAACCATTCCTTAACTTCAAACTCCCATATCTCGCGAACGGATTGACGAACTCGAGCAATTCCTGTTGCATCTGAAAGTAGAAACTCGCCCGATTGCAATGGTGTTTGTACTCTTCCCCTAGGCCTTTGTAGTTATTGGTTTCGAGTATCAGATTTGCGAAAATTTTGATGGTTTCTCAAGCATTCCTTAACTTCAAACTCCCATATCCCGCGAACGGATCGACGAACTCGAGAAATTCCTGTTGCATCTGAAAGTAGAGACTCGCCCGATTAGAATGGTGTGTGTACTTTTCCCCTAGGCCATTCCAGTTATTCGTTTCTAGCATCAGAATTGCGAAAATTTCGAAGGTTTCTCAACCATTCCTTAACTTCAAACTCCCATATCTCGCGAACGGATTGACGAACTCGAGAAATTCCTGTTGCATCTGAAAGTGGAAACTCGCCCGATTACAATGGTGTGTGTACTTTACCCCTAGGCCTTTGTAGTTATTGGTTTCGAGTATCAGACTTGCGAAAATTTTGAGGGTTTCTCAACCATTCCTTAACTTCAAACTCCCATATCTCGCGAACGCATTGACGAACTCGAGAATTCCCTGTTGCATCTGAAAGTGGAAACTCGCCCGATTACAAAGGTATGTGCATTTTTCCCCTAGGCCTTTGTAGTTATTGGTTTCGAGTATCAGACTTGCGAAAATTTTGATGGTTTCTCAAGCACTCCTTAACTGCAAACTCCCATATCTCGCGAACGGATTGACGAACTCGAGAAATTCCTGTTGCATCTGATAGTAGAAACATGCCCGATTACAATGGTGTGTGTACTTTTCCCCTTGGCCATTCCAGTTATTGGTTTCGAGTATCAGACTTGCGAAAATGATGATGGTTTCTCAACCATTCCTTAACTTCAAACTCCCATATCCCGCGAACGGATTGACGAACTCGAGAAATTCCTGTTGCATCTGAAAGTAGAGACTCGCCCGATTAGAATGGTGTGTGTACTTTTCCCCAAGGCCATTCCAGTTATTCGTTTCTAGCATCAGAATTGCGAAAATTTCGATGGTTTCTCAACCATTCCTTAAATTCAAACTCCCATATCTCGCGAACGGATTGACGAACTCGAGAAAATCCTGTTGCATCTGAAAGTAGAAACTCGCCCGATTAGAATGGTGTGTGTACTTTTCCCCTAGGCCATTCCAGTTATTCGTTTCTAGCATCAGAATTGCGAAAATTTTGATGGTTTCTCAAGCACTCCTTAACTGCAAACTCCCATATCTCGCGAACGGATTGACGAACTCGAGCAATTCCTGTTGCATCTGAAAGTAGAAACTCGCCCGATTACAATGGTGTGTGTACTTTTCCCCTAGGCCTTTGTAGTTATTGGTTTCGAGAATCAGACTTGCGAAAATTTTGATGGTTCCTCAACTATTCCTTAAATTCAAACTCCCATATCTCGCGAACGGATTGACGAACTCGAGAAAATCCTGTTGCATCTGAAAGTAGAAACTCGCCCGATTACAAAGGTATGTGCATTTTTCCCCTAGGCCTTAGTAGTTATTGGTTTCGAGTATCAGACTTGCGAAAATTTTGATGGTTTCTCAAGCACTCCTTAACTGCAAACTCCCATATCTCGCGAACGGATTGACGAACTCGAGCAATTCCTGTTGCATCTGAAAGTAGAAACTCGCCCGATTGCAATGGTGTTTGTACTCTTCCCCTAGGCCTTTGTAGTTATTGGTTTCGAGTATCAGACTTGCGAAAATTTTGATGGTTTCTCAAGCATTCCTTAACTTCAAACTCCCATATCCCGCGAACGGATTGACGAACTCGAGAAATTCCTGTTGCATCTGAAAGTAGAGACTCGCGCGATTACAATGGTGTGTGTACTTTTCCCCTTGGCCATTCCAGTTATTGGTTTCGAGTATCAGACTTGCGAAAATTTTGATGGTTCCTCAACTATTCCTTAAATTCAAACTCCCATATCTCGCGAACGGATTGACGAACTCGAGAAAATCCTGTTGCATCTGAAAGTAGAAACTCGCCCGATTACAAAGGTATGTGCATTTTTCCCCTAGGCCTTAGTAGTTATTGGTTTCGAGTATCAGACTTGCGAAAATTTTGATGGTTTCTCAAGCACTCCTTAACTGCAAACTCCCATATCTCGCGAACGGATTGACGAACTCGAGCAATTCCTGTTGCATCTGAAAGTAGAAACTCGCCCGATTGCAATGGTGTTTGTACTCTTCCCCTAGGCCTTTGTAGTTATTGGTTTCGAGTATCAGACTTGCGAAAATTTTGATGGTTTCTCAAGCATTCCTTAACTGCAAACTCCCATATCTCGCGAACGGATTGACGAACTCGAGCAATTCCTGTTGCATCTGAAAGTAGAAACTCGCCCGATTACAAAGGTATGTGCATTTTTCCCCTAGGCCTTTGTAGTTATTGGTTTCGAGTATCAGACTTGCGAAAATTTTGATGGTTTCTCAAGCACTCCTTAACTGCAAACTCCCATATCTCGCGAACGGATTGACGAACTCGAGAAATTCCTGTTGCATCTGATAGTAGAAACATGCCCGATTACAATGGTGTGTGTACTTTTCCCCTTGGCCATTCCAGTTATTGGTTTCGAGTATCAGACTTGCGAAAATGATGATGGTTTCTCAACCATTCCTTAACTTCAAACTCCCATATCCCGCGAACGGATTGACGAACTCGAGAAATTCCTGTTGCATCTGAAAGTAGAGACTCGCCCGATTAGAATGGTGTGTGTACTTTTCCCCAAGGCCATTCCAGTTATTCGTTTCTAGCATCAGAATTGCGAAAATTTCGATGGTTTCTCAACCATTCCTTTAATTCAAACTCCCATATCTCGCGAACGGATTGACGAACTCGAGAAAATCCTGTTGCATCTGAAAGTAGAAACTCGCCCGATTACAAAGATATGTGTGTTTTTCCCCTAGGGCTTGTAGTTATTGGTTTCGAGTATCAGACTTGCGAAAATTTTGATGGTTTCTCAAGCATTCCTTAACTTCAAACTCCCATATCTCGCGAACGGATTGACGAACTCGAGCAATTCCTGTTGCATCTGAAAGTAGAAACTCGCCCGATTGCAATGGTGTTTGTACTTTTCCCCTAGGCCTTTGTAGTTATTGGTTTCGAGTATCAGACTTGCGAAAATTTTGATGGTTTCTCAACCATTCCTTAACTTCAAACTCCCATATCTCGCGAAGGGGATGACGAACTCGAGGAATTCCTGTTGCATCTGAAACTGGAAACTCGCCCGATTACAAAGATATGTGTGTTTTTCCCCTAGGCCTTTGTAGATATTGGTTCCGAGTATCAGACTTGCGAAAATTTTGAGGGTTTCTCAACCATTCCTTAACTTCAAACTCCCATATCCCGCGAACGGATTGACGAACTCGAGAAATTCCTGTTGCATCTGAAAGTAGAGACTCGCCCGATTAGAATGGTGTGTGTACTTTTCCCCTAGGCCATTCCAGTTATTCGTTTCTAGCATCAGAATTGCGAAAATTTCGATGGTTTCTCAACCATTCCTTAACTTCAAACTCCCATATCTCGCGAACGGATTGACGAACTCGAGCAATTCCTGTTGCATCTGAAAGTAGAAACTCGCCCGATTGCAATGGTGTTTGTACTTTTCCCCTAGGCCTTTGTAGTTATTGGTTTCGAGTATCAGATTTGCGAAAATTTTGATGGTTTCTCAGCATTCCTTAACTTCAAACTCCCATATCCCGCGAACGGATTGACGAACTCGAGAAATTCCTGTTGCATCTGAAAGTAGAGACTCGCCCGATTAGAATGGTGTCTGTACTTTTCCCCTAGGCCATTCCAGTTATTCGTTTCTAGCATCAGAATTGCGAAAATTTCGATGGTTTCTCAACCATTCCTTAACTTCAAACTCCCATATCCCGCGAACGGATTGACGAACTCGAGAAATTCCTGTTGCATCTGAAAGTGGAAACTCGCCCGATTACAATGGTGTGTGTACTTTTCCCCTAGGCCTTTGTAGTTATTGGTTTCGAGTATCAGACTTGCGAAAATTTTGAGGGTTTCTCAACCATTCCTTAACTTCAAACTCCCATATCTCGCGAACGGATTGACAAACTCGAGAAATTCCTGTTGCATCTGAAAGTGGAAACCCGCCAGATTACAAAGGTATGTGTATTTTTCCCCTAGGCCTTTGTAGTTATTGGTTTCGAGTATCAGACTTGCGAAAATTTTGATGGTTTCTCAAGCATTCCTTAACTTCAAACTCCCATATCCCGCGAACGGATTGACGAACTCGAGAAATTCCTGTTGCATCTGAAAGTAGAGACTCGCCCGATTAGAATGGTGTGTGTACTTTTCCCCTAGGCCATTCCAGTTATTCGTTTCTAGCATCAGAATTGCGAAACTTTCGATGGTTTCTCAACCATTCCTTAACTTCAAACTCCCATATCTCGCGAACGGATTGACAAACTCGAGAAATTCCTGTTGCATCTGAAAGTGGAAACCCGCCAGATTACAAAGGTATGTGTATTTTTCCCCTAGGCCTTTGTAGTTATTGGTTTCGAGTATCAGACTTGCGAAAATTTTGTTGGTTTCTCAAGCATTCCTTAACTTCAAACTCCCATATCGCGCGAACGGATTGACAAACTCGAGAAATCCCTGTTGCATCTGAAAGTGGAAACTCGCCCGATTACAAAGGTATGTGCATTTTTCCCCTAGGCCTTTGTAGTTATTGGTTTCGAGTATCAGACTTGCGAAAATTTTGATGGTTTCTCAAGCACTCCTTAACTGCAAACTCCCATATCTCGCGAACGGATTGACGAACTCGAGAAATTCCTGTTGCATCTGATAGTAGAAACATGCCCGATTACAATGGTGTGTGTACTTTTCCCCTTGGCCATTCCAGTTATTGGTTTCGAGTATCAGACTTGCGAAAATGATGATGGTTTCTCAACCATTCCTTAACTTCAAACTCCCATATCCCGCGAACGGATTGACGAACTCGAGAAATTCCTGTTGCATCTGAAAGTAGAGACTCGCCCGATTAGAATGGTGTGTGTACTTTTCCCCAAGGCCATTCCAGTTATTCGTTTCTAGCATCAGAATTGCGAAAATTTCGATGGTTTCTCAACCATTCCTTTAATTCAAACTCCCATATCTCGCGAACGGATTGACGAACTCGAGAAAATCCTGTTGCATCTGAAAGTAGAAACTCGCCCGATTACAAAGATATGTGTGTTTTTCCCCTAGGGCTTGTAGTTATTGGTTTCGAGTATCAGACTTGCGAAAATTTTGATGGTTTCTCAAGCATTCCTTAACTTCAAACTCCCATATCTCGCGAACGGATTGACGAACTCGAGCAATTCCTGTTGCATCTGAAAGTAGAAACTCGCCCGATTGCAATGGTGTTTGTACTTTTCCCCTAGGCCTTTGTAGTTATTGGTTTCGAGTATCAGACTTGCGAAAATTTTGATGGTTTCTCAACCATTCCTTAACTTCAAACTCCCATATCTCGCGAAGGGGATGACGAACTCGAGGAATTCCTGTTGCATCTGAAACTGGAAACTCGCCCGATTACAAAGATATGTGTGTTTTTCCCCTAGGCCTTTGTAGATATTGGTTCCGAGTATCAGATTTGCGAAAATTTTGATGGTTTCTCAGCATTCCTTAACTTCAAACTCCCATATCCCGCGAACGGATTGACGAACTCGAGAAATTCCTGTTGCATCTGAAAGTAGAGACTCGCCCGATTAGAATGGTGTGTGTACTTTTCCCCAAGGCCATTCCAGTTATTCGTTTCTAGCATCAGAATTGCGAAAATTTCGATGGTTTCTCAACCATTCCTTTAATTCAAACTCCCATATCTCGCGAACGGATTGACGAACTCGAGAAAATCCTGTTGCATCTGAAAGTAGAAACTCGCCCGATTACAAAGATATGTGTGTTTTTCCCCTAGGGCTTGTAGTTATTGGTTTCGAGTATCAGACTTGCGAAAATTTTGATGGTTTCTCAAGCATTCCTTAACTTCAAACTCCCATATCTCGCGAACGGATTGACGAACTCGAGCAATTCCTGTTGCATCTGAAAGTAGAAACTCGCCCGATTGCAATGGTGTTTGTACTTTTCCCCTAGGCCTTTGTAGTTATTGGTTTCGAGTATCAGACTTGCGAAAATTTTGATGGTTTCTCAACCATTCCTTAACTTCAAACTCCCATATCTCGCGAAGGGGATGACGAACTCGAGGAATTCCTGTTGCATCTGAAACTGGAAACTCGCCCGATTACAAAGATATGTGTGTTTTTCCCCTAGGCCTTTGTAGATATTGGTTCCGAGTATCAGACTTGCGAAAATTTTGAGGGTTTCTCAACCATTCCTTAACTTCAAACTCCCATATCCCGCGAACGGATTGACGAACTCGAGAAATTCCTGTTGCATCTGAAAGTAGAGACTCGCCCGATTAGAATGGTGTGTGTACTTTTCCCCTAGGCCATTCCAGTTATTCGTTTCTAGCATCAGAATTGCGAAAATTTCGATGGTTTCTCAACCATTCCTTAACTTCAAACTCCCATATCTCGCGAACGGATTGACGAACTCGAGCAATTCCTGTTGCATCTGAAAGTAGAAACTCGCCCGATTGCAATGGTGTTTGTACTTTTCCCCTAGGCCTTTGTAGTTATTGGTTTCGAGTATCAGATTTGCGAAAATTTTGATGGTTTCTCAGCATTCCTTAACTTCAAACTCCCATATCCCGCGAACGGATTGACGAACTCGAGAAATTCCTGTTGCATCTGAAAGTAGAGACTCGCCCGATTAGAATGGTGTGTGTACTTTTCCCCTAGGCCATTCCAGTTATTCGTTTCTAGCATCAGAATTGCGAAAATTTCGATGGTTTCTCAACCATTCCTTAACTTCAAACTCCCATATCCCGCGAACGGATTGACGAACTCGAGAAATTCCTGTTGCATCTGAAAGTGGAAACTCGCCCGATTACAATGGTGTGTGTACTTTTCCCCTAGGCCTTTGTAGTTATTGGTTTCGAGTATCAGACTTGCGAAAATTTTGAGGGTTTCTCAACCATTCCTTAACTTCAAACTCCCATATCTCGCGAACGGATTGACAAACTCGAGAAATTCCTGTTGCATCTGAAAGTGGAAACCCGCCAGATTACAAAGGTATGTGTATTTTTCCCCTAGGCCTTTGTAGTTATTGGTTTCGAGTATCAGACTTGCGAAAATTTTGATGGTTTCTCAAGCATTCCTTAACTTCAAACTCCCATATCCCGCGAACGGATTGACGAACTCGAGAAATTCCTGTTGCATCTGAAAGTAGGGACTCGCCCGATTAGAATGGTGTGTGTACTTTTCCCCTAGGCCATTCCAGTTATTCGTTTCTAGCATCAGAATTGCGAAACTTTCGATGGTTTCTCAACCATTCCTTAACTTCAAACTCCCATATCTCGCGAACGGATTGACAAACTCGAGAAATTCCTGTTGCATCTGAAAGTGGAAACCCGCCAGATTACAAAGGTATGTGTATTTTTCCCCTAGGCCTTTGTAGTTATTGGTTTCGAGTATCAGACTTGCGAAAATTTTGTTGGTTTCTCAAGCATTCCTTAACTTCAAACTCCCATATCGCGCGAACGGATTGACAAACTCGAGAAATCCCTGTTGCATCTGAAAGTGGAAACTCGCCCGATTACAAAGGTATGTGCATTTTTCCCCTAGGCCTTTGTAGTTATTGGTTTCGAGTATCAGACTTGCGAAAATTTTGATGGTTTCTCAAGCACTCCTTAACTGCAAACTCCCATATCTCGCGAACGGATTGACGAACTCGAGAAATTCCTGTTGCATCTGATAGTAGAAACATGCCCGATTACAATGGTGTGTGTACTTTTCCCCTTGGCCATTCCAGTTATTGGTTTCGAGTATCAGACTTGCGAAAATGATGATGGTTTCTCAACCATTCCTTAACTTCAAACTCCCATATCCCGCGAACGGATTGACGAACTCGAGAAATTCCTGTTGCATCTGAAAGTGGAAACTCGCCCGATTACAATGGTGTGTGTACTTTTCCCCTAGGCCTTTGTAGTTATTGGTTTCGAGTATCAGACTTGCGAAAATTTTGATGGTTTCTCAACCATTCCTTAACTTCAAACTCCCATATCTCGCGAAGGGGATGACGAACTCGAGGAATTCCTGTTGCATCTGAAACTGGAAACTCGCCCGATTACAAAGATATGTGTGTTTTTCCCCTAGGCCTTTGTAGATATTGGTTCCGAGTATCAGACTTGCGAAAATTTTGAGGGTTTCTCAACCATTCCTTAACTTCAAACTCCCATATCCCGCGAACGGATTGACGAACTCGAGAAATTCCTGTTGCATCTGAAAGTAGAGACTCGCCCGATTAGAATGGTGTGTGTACTTTTCCCCTAGGCCATTCCAGTTATTCGTTTCTAGCATCAGAATTGCGAAAATTTCGATGGTTTCTCAACCATTCCTTAACTTCAAACTCCCATATCTCGCGAACGGATTGACGAACTCGAGCAATTCCTGTTGCATCTGAAAGTAGAAACTCGCCCGATTGCAATGGTGTTTGTACTTTTCCCCTAGGCCTTTGTAGTTATTGGTTTCGAGTATCAGATTTGCGAAAATTTTGATGGTTTCTCAGCATTCCTTAACTTCAAACTCCCATATCCCGCGAACGGATTGACGAACTCGAGAAATTCCTGTTGCATCTGAAAGTAGAGACTCGCCCGATTAGAATGGTGTGTGTACTTTTCCCCTAGGCCATTCCAGTTATTCGTTTCTAGCATCAGAATTGCGAAAATTTCGATGGTTTCTCAACCATTCCTTAACTTCAAACTCCCATATCCCGCGAACGGATTGACGAACTCGAGAAATTCCTGTTGCATCTGAAAGTGGAAACTCGCCCGATTACAATGGTGTGTGTACTTTTCCCCTAGGCCTTTGTAGTTATTGGTTTCGAGTATCAGACTTGCGAAAATTTTGAGGGTTTCTCAACCATTCCTTAACTTCAAACTCCCATATCTCGCGAACGGATTGACAAACTCGAGAAATTCCTGTTGCATCTGAAAGTGGAAACCCGCCAGATTACAAAGGTATGTGTATTTTTCCCCTAGGCCTTTGTAGTTATTGGTTTCGAGTATCAGACTTGCGAAAATTTTGATGGTTTCTCAAGCATTCCTTAACTTCAAACTCCCATATCCCGCGAACGGATTGACGAACTCGAGAAATTCCTGTTGCATCTGAAAGTAGAGACTCGCCCGATTAGAATGGTGTGTGTACTTTTCCCCTAGGCCATTCCAGTTATTCGTTTCTAGCATCAGAATTGCGAAACTTTCGATGGTTTCTCAACCATTCCTTAACTTCAAACTCCCATATCTCGCGAACGGATTGACAAACTCGAGAAATTCCTGTTGCATCTGAAAGTGGAAACCCGCCAGATTACAAAGGTATGTGTATTTTTCCCCTAGGCCTTTGTAGTTATTGGTTTCGAGTATCAGACTTGCGAAAATTTTGTTGGTTTCTCAAGCATTCCTTAACTTCAAACTCCCATATCGCGCGAACGGATTGACAAACTCGAGAAATCCCTGTTGCATCTGAAAGTGGAAACTCGCCCGATTACAAAGGTATGTGCATTTTTCCCCTAGGCCTTTGTAGTTATTGGTTTCGAGTATCAGACTTGCGAAAATTTTGATGGTTTCTCAAGCACTCCTTAACTGCAAACTCCCATATCTCGCGAACGGATTGACGAACTCGAGAAATTCCTGTTGCATCTGATAGTAGAAACATGCCCGATTACAATGGTGTGTGTACTTTTCCCCTTGGCCATTCCAGTTATTGGTTTCGAGTATCAGACTTGCGAAAATGATGATGGTTTCTCAACCATTCCTTAACTTCAAACTCCCATATCCCGCGAACGGATTGACGAACTCGAGAAATTCCTGTTGCATCTGAAAGTAGAGACTCGCCCGATTAGAATGGTGTGTGTACTTTTCCCCAAGGCCATTCCAGTTATTCGTTTCTAGCATCAGAATTGCGAAAATTTCGATGGTTTCTCAACCATTCCTTTAATTCAAACTCCCATATCTCGCGAACGGATTGACGAACTCGAGAAAATCCTGTTGCATCTGAAAGTAGAAACTCGCCCGATTACAAAGATATGTGTGTTTTTCCCCTAGGGCTTGTAGTTATTGGTTTCGAGTATCAGACTTGCGAAAATTTTGATGGTTTCTCAAGCATTCCTTAACTTCAAACTCCCATATCTCGCGAACGGATTGACGAACTCGAGCAATTCCTGTTGCATCTGAAAGTAGAAACTCGCCCGATTGCAATGGTGTTTGTACTTTTCCCCTAGGCCTTTGTAGTTATTGGTTTCGAGTATCAGACTTGCGAAAATTTTGATGGTTTCTCAACCATTCCTTAACTTCAAACTCCCATATCTCGCGAAGGGGATGACGAACTCGAGGAATTCCTGTTGCATCTGAAACTGGAAACTCGCCCGATTACAAAGATATGTGTGTTTTTCCCCTAGGCCTTTGTAGATATTGGTTCCGAGTATCAGACTTGCGAAAATTTTGAGGGTTTCTCAACCATTCCTTAACTTCAAACTCCCATATCCCGCGAACGGATTGACGAACTCGAGAAATTCCTGTTGCATCTGAAAGTAGAGACTCGCCCGATTAGAATGGTGTGTGTACTTTTCCCCTAGGCCATTCCAGTTATTCGTTTCTAGCATCAGAATTGCGAAAATTTCGATGGTTTCTCAACCATTCCTTAACTTCAAACTCCCATATCTCGCGAACGGATTGACGAACTCGAGCAATTCCTGTTGCATCTGAAAGTAGAAACTCGCCCGATTGCAATGGTGTTTGTACTTTTCCCCTAGGCCTTTGTAGTTATTGGTTTCGAGTATCAGATTTGCGAAAATTTTGATGGTTTCTCAGCATTCCTTAACTTCAAACTCCCATATCCCGCGAACGGATTGACGAACTCGAGAAATTCCTGTTGCATCTGAAAGTAGAGACTCGCCCGATTAGAATGGTGTGTGTACTTTTCCCCTAGGCCATTCCAGTTATTCGTTTCTAGCATCAGAATTGCGAAAATTTCGATGGTTTCTCAACCATTCCTTAACTTCAAACTCCCATATCCCGCGGACGGATTGACGAACTCGAGAAATTCCTGTTGCATCTGAAAGTGGAAACTCGCCCGATTAGAATGGTGTGTGTACTTTTCCCCAAGGCCATTCCAGTTATTCGTTTCTAGCATCAGAATTGCGAAAATTTCGATGGTTTCTCAACCATTCCTTAAATTCAAACTCCCATATCTCGCGAACGGATTGACGAACTCGAGAAAATCCTGTTGCATCTGAAAGTAGAAACTCGCCCGATTACAAAGATATGTGTGTTTTTCCCCTAGGGCTTGTAGTTATTGGTTTCGAGTATCAGACTTGCGAAAATTTTGATGGTTTCTCAAGCATTCCTTAACTTCAAACTCCCATATCTCGCGAACGGATTGACGAACTCGAGCAATTCCTGTTGCATCTGAAAGTAGAAACTCGCCCGATTGCAATGGTGTTTTTGACTTTTCCCCTAGGCCTTTGTAGTTATTGGTTTCGAGTATCAGACTTGCGAAAATTTTGATGGTTTCTCAAGCATTCCTTAACTTCAAACTCCCATATCCCGCGAACGGATTGACGAACTCGAGAAATTCCTGTTGCATCTGAAAGTAGAGACTCGCCCGATTAGAATGGTGTGTGTACTTTTCCCCTAGGCCATTCCAGTTATTCGTTTCTAGCATCAGAATTGCGAAAATTTCGATGGTTTCTCAACCATTCCTTAACTTCAAACTCCCATATCTCGCGAACGGATTGACGAACTCGAGCAATTCCTGTTGCATCTGAAAGTAGAAACTCGCCCGATTGCAATGGTGTTTGTACTTTTCCCCTAGGCCTTTGTAGTTATTGGTTTCGAGTATCAGATTTGCGAAAATTTTGATGGTTTCTCAGCATTCCTTAACTTCAAACTCCCATATCCCGCGAACGGATTGACGAACTCGAGAAATTCCTGTTGCATCTGAAAGTAGAGGCTCGCCCGATTAGAATGGTGTGTGTACTTTTCCCCTAGGCCATTCCAGTTATTCGTTTCTAGCATCAGAATTGCGAAAATTTCGATGGTTTCTCAACCATTCCTTAACTTCAAACTCCCATATCCCGCGAACGGATTGACGAACTCGAGAAATTCCTGTTGCATCTGAAAGTGGAAACTCGCCCGATTACAATGGTGTGTGTACTTTTCCCCTAGGCCTTTGTAGTTATTGGTTTCGAGTATCAGACTTGCGAAAATTTTGAGGGTTTCTCAACCATTCCTTAACTTCAAACTCCCATATCTCGCGAACGGATTGACAAACTCGAGAAATTCCTGTTGCATCTGAAAGTGGAAACCCGCCAGATTACAAAGGTATGTGTATTTTTCCCCTAGGCCTTTGTAGTTATTGGTTTCGAGTATCAGACTTGCGAAAATTTTGATGGTTTCTCAAGCATTCCTTAACTTCAAACTCCCATATCCCGCGAACGGATTGACGAACTCGAGAAATTCCTGTTGCATCTGAAAGTAGAGACTCGCCCGATTAGAATGGTGAGTGTACTTTTCCCCTAGGCCATTCCAGTTATTCGTTTCTAGCATCAGAATTGCGAAACTTTCGATGGTTTCTCAACCATTCCTTAACTTCAAACTCCCATATCTCGCGAACGGATTGACAAACTCGAGAAATTCCTGTTGCATCTGAAAGTGGAAACCCGCCAGATTACAAAGGTATGTGTATTTTTCCCCTAGGCCTTAGTAGTTATTGGTTTCGAGTATCAGACTTGCGAAAATTTTGTTGGTTTCTCAAGCATTCCTTAACTTCAAACTCCCATATCGCGCGAACGGATTGACAAACTCGAGAAATCCCTGTTGCATCTGAAAGTGGAAACTCGCCCGATTACAAAGGTATGTGCATTTTTCCCCTAGGCCTTTGTAGTTATTGGTTTCGAGTATCAGACTTGCGAAAATTTTGATGGTTTCTCAAGCACTCCTTAACTGCAAACTCCCATATCTCGCGAACGGATTGACAAACTCGAGAAATCCCTGTTGCATCTGAAAGTGGAAACCCGCCAGATTACAAAGGTATGTGTATTTTTCCCCTAGGCCTTTGTAGTTATTGGTTTCGAGTATCAGACTTGCGAAAATTTTGTTGGTTTCTCAAGCATTCCTTAACTTCAAACTCCCATATCCCGCGAACGGATTGACGAACTCGAGAAATTCCTGTTGCATCTGATAGTAGAAACATGCCCGATTACAATGGTGTGTGTACTTTTCCCCTTGGCCATTCCAGTTATTGGTTTCGAGTATCAGACTTGCGAAAATGATGATGGTTTCTCAACCATTCCTTAACTTCAAACTCCCATATCCCGCGAACGGATTGACGAACTCGAGAAATTCCTGTTGCATCTGAAAGTAGAGACTCGCCCGATTAGAATGGTGTGTGTACTTTTCCCCAAGGCCATTCCAGTTATTCGTTTCTAGCATCAGAATTGCGAAAATTTCGATGGTTTCTCAACCATTCCTTTAATTCAAACTCCCATATCTCGCGAACGGATTGACGAACTCGAGAAAATCCTGTTGCATCTGAAAGTAGAAACTCGCCCGATTACAAAGATATGTGTGTTTTTCCCCTAGGGCTTGTAGTTATTGGTTTCGAGTATCAGACTTGCGAAAATTTTGATGGTTTCTCAAGCATTCCTTAACTTCAAACTCCCATATCTCGCGAACGGATTGACGAACTCGAGCAATTCCTGTTGCATCTGAAAGTAGAAACTCGCCCGATTGCAATGGTGTTTGTACTTTTCCCCTAGGCCTTTGTAGTTATTGGTTTCGAGTATCAGACTTGCGAAAATTTTGATGGTTTCTCAAGCATTCCTTAACTTCAAACTCCCATATCCCGCGAACGGATTGACGAACTCGAGAAATTCCTGTTGCATCTGAAAGTAGAGACTCGCCCGATTAGAATGGTGTGTGTACTTTTCCCCTAGGCCATTCCAGTTATTCGTTTCTAGTATCAGAATTGCGAAAATTTCGATGGTTTCTCAACCATTCCTTAACTTCAAACTCCCATATCTCGCGAACGGATTGACGAACTCGAGCAATTCCTGTTGCATCTGAAAGTAGAAACTCGCCCGATTGCAATGGTGTTTGTACTTTTCCCCTAGGCCTTTGTAGTTATTGGTTTCGAGTATCAGACTTGCGAAAATTTTGATGGTTTCTCAAGCATTCCTTAACTTCAAACTCCCATATCCCGCGAACGGATTGACGAACTCGAGAAATTCCTGTTGCATCTGAAAGTAGAGACTCGCCCGATTAGAATGGTGTGTGTACTTTTCCCCTAGGCCATTCCAGTTATTCGTTTCTAGCATCAGAATTGCGAAAATTTCGATGGTTTCTCAACCATTCCTTAACTTCAAACTCCCATATCTCGCGAACGGATTGACGAACTCGAGAAATTCCTGTTGCATCTGAAAGTGGAAACTCGCCCGATTACAATGGTGTGTGTACTTTTCCCCTAGGCCTTTGTAGTTATTGGTTTCGAGTATCAGACTTGCGAAAATTTTGATGGTTTCTCAAGCATTCCTTAACTTCAAACTCCCATATCTCGCGAACGGATTGACGAACTCGAGAAATTCCTGTTGCATTTGATAGTAGAAACATGCCCGATTACAATGGTGTGTGTACTTTTCCCCTTGGCCATTCCAGTTATTGGTTTCGAGTATCAGACTTGCGAAAATGTTGATGGTTTCTCAACCATTCCTTAACTTCAAACTCCCATATCCCGCGAACGGATTGACGAACTCGAGAAATTCGTGTTGCATCTGAAAGTAGAGACTCGCCCGATTAGAATGGTGTGTGTACTTTTCCCCTAGGCCATTCCAGTTATTCGTTTCTAGCATCAGAATTGCGAAAATTTCGATGGTTTCTCAACCATTCCTTAACTTCAAACTCCCATATCTCGTGAACGGATTGACAAGCTCGAGAAATTCCTGTTGCATCTGAAAGTGGAAACCCGCCAGATTACAAAGGTATGTGTATTTTTCCCCTAGGCCTTTGTAGTTATTGGTTTCGAGTATCAGACTTGCGAAAATTTTGTTGGTTTCTCAAGCATTCCTTAACTTCAATCTCCCATATCTCGCGAACGGATTGACAAACTCGAGAAATCCCTGTTGCATCTGAAAGTGGAAACTCGCCCGATTACAAAGGTATGTGCATTTTTCCGATAGGCCTTTGTAGTTAGTGGTTTCGTGTATCAGACTAGCGAAAATTTTGAGGGTTTCTCAACCATTCCTTAAGTTCAAAGTCCCATATCTCGCGAACGGATTGACAAACTCGAGAAATCCCTGTTGCATCTGAAAGTGGAAACTCGCCCGATTACAAAGGTATGTGTATTTTTCCCCTAGGCCTTTGTAGTTATTGGTTTCGAGTATCCGACTTGCGAAAATTTTGATGGTTTCTCAAGCACTCCTTAACTGCAAACTCCCATATCTCGCGAACGGATTGACGAACTCGAGAAATTCCTGTTGCATCTGATAGTAGAAACATGCCCGATTACAATGGTGTGTGTACTTTTCCCCTTGGCCATTCCAGTTATTGGTTTCGAGTATCAGACTTGCGAAAATGTTGATGGTTTCTCAACCATTCCTTAACTTCAAACGCCCATATCTCGCGAACGGATTTACGAAATCGAGAAATTCCTGTTGCAACTGAAAGTAGAAGCTCGCCCGATTACAACAGTATGTGTATTTTTCCCCTAGGCCATTGTAGTTATTGGTTTCGAGTATCAGACTTGCGAAAATTTTGATGGTTTCTCAACCATTCCTTAACTTCAAACTCCCATATCTCGCGAAGGGGATGACGAACTCGAGGAATTCCTGTTGCATCTGAAACTGGAAACTCGCCCGATTACAAAGATATGTGTGTTTTTCCCCTAGGCCTTTGTAGATATTGGTTCCGAGTATCAGACTTGCGAAGATTTTGAGGGTTTCTCAACCATTCCTTAACTTCAAACTCCCATATCTCGCGAACGGATTGACAAACTCGAGAAATTCCTGTCGCATCTGAAAGTGGAAACTCGCCCGATTACAAAGGTATGTGCATTTTTCCCCTAGGCCTTTGTAGTTATTGGTTTCGAGTATCAGACTTGCGAAAATTTTGATGGTTCCTCAACTATTCCTTAAATTCAAACTCCCGTATCTCGCGAACGGATTGACGAACTCGAGCAATTCATGTTGCATCTGAAAGTAGAAACTCGCCCGATTACAATGGTGTGTGTACTTTTCCCCTAGGCCTTTGTAGTTATTGGTTTCGAGTATCAGACTTGCGAAAATTTTTATGGTTCCTCAACTATTCCTTAAATTCAAACTCCCATATCTCGCGAACGGATTGACGAACTCGAGAAAATCCTGTTGCATCTGAAAGTAGAAACTCGCCCGATTACAAAGATATGTGTGTTTTTCCCCTAGGGCTTGTAGTTATTGGTTTCGAGTATCAGACTTGCGAAAATTTTGATGGTTTCTCAAGCATTCCTTAACTTCAAACTCCCATATCTCGCGAACGGATTGACGAACTCGAGCAATTCCTGTTGCATCTGAAAGTAGAAACTCGCCCGATTGCAATGGTGTTTGTACTTTTCCCCTAGGCCTTTGTAGTTATTGGTTTCGAGTATCAGACTTGCGAAAATTTTGATGGTTTCTCAAGCATTCCTTAACTTCAAACTCCCATATCCCGCGCACGGATTGACGAACTCGAGAAATTCCTGTTGCATCTGAAAGTAGAGACTCGCCCGATTAGAATGGTGTGTGTACTTTTCCCCTAGGCCATTCCAGTTATTCGTTTCTAGCATCAGAATTGCGAAAATTTCGATGGTTTCTCAACCATTCCTTAACTTCAAACTCCCATATCTCGCGAACGGATTGACGAACTCGAGCAATTCCTGTTGCATCTGAAAGTAGAAACTCGCCCGATTGCAATGGTGTTTGTACTTTTCCCCTAGGCCTTTGTAGTTATTGGTTTCGAGTATCAGACTTGCGAAAATTTTGATGGTTTCTCAACCATTCCTTAACTTCAAACTCCCATATCTCGCGAACGGATTGACAAACTCGAGAAATTCCTGTTGCATCTGAAAGTGGAAACACGCCCGATTACAAAGGTATGTGCATTTTTCCCCTAGGCCTTTGTAGTTATTGGTTTCGAGTATCAGACTTGCGAAAATTTTGATGGTTTCTCAACCATTCCTTAACTTCAAACTCCCATATCTCGCGAAGGGGATGACGAACTCGAGGAATTCCTGTTGCATCTGAAACTGGAAACTCGCCCGATTACAAAGATATGTGTGTTTTTCCCCTAGGCCTTTGTAGATATTGGTTCCGAGTATCAGACTTGCGAAAATTTTGAGGGTTTCTCAACCATTCCTTAACTTCAAACTCCCATATCTCGCGAACAGATTGACAAACTCGAGAAATTCCTGTTGCATCTGAAAGTGGAAACTCGCCCGATTACAAAGGTATGTGCATTTTTCCCCTAGGCCTTTGTAGTTATTGGTTTCGAGTATCAGACTTGCGAAAATTTTGATGGTTCCTCAACTATTCCTTAAATTCAAACTCCCATATCTCGCGAACGGATTGACGAACTCGAGCAATTCCTGTTGCAACTGAAAGTAGAAACTCGCCCGATTACAATCGTGTGTGTACTTTTCCCCTAGGCCTTTGTAGTTATTGGTTTCGAGTATCAGACTTGCGAAAATTTTGATGGTTTCTCAACCATTCCTTAACTTCAAACTCCCATATCTCGCGAACGGATTGACGAACTCGAGCAATTCCTGTTGCATCTGAAAGTAGAAACTCGCCCGATTGCAATGGTGTTTGTACTTTTCCCCTAGGCCTTTGTAGTTATTGGTTTCGAGTATCAGACTTGCGAAAATTTTGATGGTTTCTCAAGCATTCCTTAACTTCAAACTCCCATATCCCTCGAACGGATTGACGAACTCGAGAAATTGCTGTTGCATCTGAAAGTAGAGACTCGCCCGATTAGAATGGTGTGTGTACTTTTCCCCTAGGCCATTCCAGTTATTCGTTTCTAGCATCAGAATTGCGAAAATTTCGATGGTTTCTCAACCATTCCTTAACTTCAAACGCCCATATCTCGCGAACGGATTTACGAACTCGAGCAATTCCTGTTGCATCTGAAAGTAGAAACTCGCCCGATTGCAATGGTGTTTGTACTTTTCCCCTAGGCCTTTGTAGTTATTGGTTTCGAGTATCAGACTTGCGAAAATTTTGATGGTTTCTCAAGCATTCCTTAACTTCAAACTCCCATATCCCGCGAACGGTTTGACGAACTCGGGAAATTCCTGTTGCATCTGAAAGTAGAGACTCGCCCGATTAGAATGGTGTGTGTACTTTTCCCCTAGGCCATTCCAGTTATTCGTTTCTAGCATCAGAATTGCGAAAATTTCGATGGTTTCTCAACCGTTCCTTAACTTCAAACTCCCATATCTCGCGAACGGATTGACGAACTCGAGAAATTCCTGTGGCATCTGAAAGTGGAAACTCGCCCGATTACAAAGGTATGTGTATTTTTCCCCTAGGCCTTTGTAGTTATTGGTTTCGAGTATCAGAATTGCGAGAATTTTGATGGTTTCTCAACCATTCGTTAACTTCAAACCCCATATCTCGCGAACGGATTGACGAACTCGAGAAATTCCTGTTGCATCTGAAAGCAGAAACTCGCACGATTACAATGGTGTGTGTACTTTTCCCCTAGGCCATTCCAGTTATTCGTTTCTAGCATCAGAATTGCGAAAATTTCGATGGTTTCTCAACCATTCCTTAACTTCAAACTCCCATATCTCGTGAACGGATTGACGAACTCGAGAAATTCCTGTTGCATCTGAAAGTAGAGACTCGCCCTATTAGAATGGTGTGTGTACTTTTCCCCTAGGCCATTCCAGTTATTCGTTTCTAGCATCAGAATTGCGAAAATTTCGATGGTTTCTCAACCATTCCTTAACTTCGAACTCCCATATCTCGTGAACGGATTGACGAACTCGAGAAATTCCTGTTGCATCTGAAAGTAGAAGCTCGCCCGATTACAACGGTATGTGTATTTTTCCCCTAGGCCATTGTAGTTATTGGTTTCTAGCATCAAAATTGCGAAAATTTTGATGGTTTCTCAACCATTCCTTAACTTCGAACTCCCATATCTCGCAAACGGGATGACGAACTCGAGAAATTCCTGCTGCATCTGAAACTGGAAACACGCCCGATTACAAAGATATGTGTGTTTTTCCCCAAGGCCTTTGTAGTTATTGGTTTCGTGTATCAGACTTGCGAAAACTTTGAATGTTTCTCAAGCATTCCTTAACTTCAAACTCCCATATCTCGCGAACGGTTTGACGAACTCGAGAAATTCCTGTTGCATCTGAAAGCAGAAACTCGCACGATTACAATGGTGTGTGTACTTTTCCCCTAGGCCATTCCAGTTATTGGTTTCGAGTATCAGAATTGCGAAAATTTTGATGGTTTCTCAACCATTCCTTAACTTCAAACTCCCATATCTCGCGAACGGAATGACGCACTCGAGAAATTCCTGTTGCATCTGAAAGTGGAAACTCGCCAGATTACAAAGGTATGTGCCTTTTTCCCCTAGGCCTTTGTAGTTATTGGTTTCGAGTATCAGACTGGCGAAAATTTTGATGGTTTCTCAAGCATTCCTTAATTTCAAACTCCCATATCTCACGAACGGATTGACGAACTCGAGAAATTCCTTTTGCATCTGAAAGCAGAAACTCGCCCGGTTACAAAGGTATGTGTGTTTTTCCCCTAGGCCTTTGTAGTTATTGGTTTCGAGTATCAGACTTGCGAAAATTTTGAGGGATTCTCAACCATTCCTTATCTTCAAACTCCCATATCTCGCGAACGGATTGACGAACTCGAGAAATTCCTGTTGCACCTGAAAGTAGAGACTCGCCCGATTAGAATGGTGTGTGTACTTTTCCCCAAGGCCATTCCAGTTATTCGTTTCTAGCATCAGAATTGCGAAAATTTCGATGGTTTCTCAACCATTCCTTAACTTCAAACTCCCATATCTCGTGAACGGATTGACGAACTCGAGAAATTCCTGTTGCATCTGAAAGTAGAAGCTCGCCCGATTACAACGGTATGTGTGTTTTTCCCCTAGGCCATTGTAGTTATTGGTTTCGAGTATCAGACGTGCGAAAATTTTGATGTTTCCTCAACCATTCCTTAACTTCAAACTCCCATATCTCGCGAACGGATTGACGAACTCGAGCAATTCCTGTTGCATCTGAAAGTAGAAACTCGCCCGATTACAATGGTGTGTGTACTTTTCCCCTAGGCCTTTGTAGTTATTGGTTTCGAGTATCAGACTTGCGAAAATTTTGATGGTTTCTCAAGCACTCCTTAACTTCAAACTCCCATATCTCACGAACGGATTGACGAACTCGAGAAATTCCTGTTGCATCTGATAGTAGAAACATGCCCGATTACAATGGTGTGTGTACTTTTCCCCTTGGCCATTCCAGTTATTGGTTTCGAGTATCAGACTTGCGAAAATGTTGATGGTTTCTCAACCATTCCTTAACTTCAAACTCCCATATCCCGCGAACGGATTGACGAACTCGAGAAATTCCTGTTGCATCTGAAAGTAGAGACTCGCCCGATTAGAATGGTGTGTGTACTTTTCCCCAAGGCCATTCCAGTTATTCGTTTCTAGCATCAGAATTGCGAAAATTTCGATGGTTTCTCAACCATTCCTTAACTTCAAACTCCCATATCTCGTGAACGGATTGACGAACTCGAGAAATTCCTGTTGCATCTGAAAGTGGAAACTCGCCCGATTACAAAGGTATGTGCATTTTTCCCCTAGGCCTTTGTAGTTATTGGTTTCGAGTATCAGACTTGCGAAAATTTTGATGGTTTTTCAACTATTCCTTAAATTCAAACTCCCATATCTCGCGAACGGATTGACGAACTGGAGCAATTCCTGTTGCATCTGAAAGTAGAAACTCGCCCGATTACAAAGTTATGTATATTTTTCCCTTAGGCCTTTGTAGTTATTGGTTTCGAGTATCAGACCAGCGAAACTTTTGATGGTTTCTCAAGCATTCCTTAACTTCAAACGCCCATATCTCGCGAACGGATTTACGAAATCGAGAAATTCCTGTTGCAACTGAAAGTAGAAGCTCGCCCGATTACAACAGTATGTGTGTTTTTCCCCTAGGCCTTTGTAGTTATTGGTTTCGAGTATCAGACTTGCGAAAATTTTGATGGTTCCTCAACTATTCCTTAAATTCAAACTCCCATATCTCGCGAACGGATTGACGAACTCGAGCAATTCCTGTTGCATCTGGAAGTAGAAACTCGCCCGATTACAATGGTGTGTTTACTTTTCCCCTAGGCCTTTGTAGTTATTGGTTTCGAGTATCAGAATTGCGAAAATTTTGATGGTTTCTCAACCATTCCTTAACTTCAAACTCCCATATCTCGCGAACGGATTGACGAACTCGAGAAATTCCTGTTGCATCTGAAAGTAGAGACTCGCCCGGTGACAACGGTATGTGTGTTTTTCCCCTAGGCCTTTGTAGTTATTGGTTTCGAGTATCAGACTTGCGAAAATTTTGAGGGTTTCTCAACCATTCCTTAACTTCAAACTCCCATATCTCGCGAACGGATTGACGAACTCGAGAAATTCCTGTTGCACCTGAAAGTAGAGACTCGCCCGATTAGAATGGTGTGTGTACTTTTCCCCAAGGCCATTCCAGTTATTCGTTTCTAGCATCAGAATTGCGAAAATTTCGATGGTTTCTCAACCATTCCTTAACTTCAAACTCCCATATCTCGCGAACGGATTGACGAACTCGAGAAATTCCTGTTGCATCTGAAAGTAGAGACTCGCCCGATTACAAAGATATGTGTGTTTTTCCGCTAGGCCTTTGTAGTTATTGGTTTCGAGTATCAGACTTGCGAAAATTTTGATGGTTTCTCAACCATTTCTTAACTTCAAACTCCCATATATCGCGAAGGGGATGACGAACTCGAGGAATTCCTGTTGCATCTGAAACTGGAAACTCGCCCGATTACAAAGATATGTGTATTTTTCCCCTAGGTCTTTGTAGTTATTGGTTTCGAGTATCAGACTTGCGAAAATTTTGATGGTTCCTCAACTATTCCTTAAATTCAAACTCCCATATCTCGCGAACGGATTGACGAACTCGAGCAATTCCTGTTGCATCTGGAAGTAGAAACTCGCCCGATTACAATGGTGTGTTTACTTTTCCCCTAGGCCTTTGTAGTTATTGGTTTCGAGTATCAGACCAGCGAAAATTTTGACGGTTTCTCAAGCATTCCTTAACTTCAAACTCCCATATCTCGCGAAGGGGATGACGAACTCGAGGAATTCCTGTTGCATCTGAAACTGGAAACTCGCCCGATTACAAAGATATGTGTATTTTTCCCCTAGGTCTTTGTAGTTATTGGTTTCGAGTATCAGACCAGCGAAAATTTTGATGGTTTCTCAAGCATTCCTTAACTTCAAACTTCCATACCTCGCGAACGGAATGACGCACTCGAGAAACTCCTGTTGCATCTGAAAGTGGAAACTCGCCCGATTACAAAGGTATGTGTATTTTTCCCCTAGGTCTTTGTAGTTATAGGTTTCGAGTATCAGACCAGCGAAAATTTTGATGGTTTCTCAACTATTCCTTAACTTCAAACGCCCATATCTCACGAACGGATTGACGAACTCGAGAAATTCCTGTTGCATCTGAAAGCAGAAACTCGCCCGATTACAATGGTGTGTGTACTTTTCCCCTAGGCCTTTGTAGTTATTGGTTTCGAGTATCAGACTTGCGAAAATTTTGAGGGTTTCTCAACCATTCTTTAACTTCAAACTCCCATATCTCGCGAACGGATTGACGAACTCGAGAAATTCCTGTGGCATCTGAAAGTGGAAACTCGCCCGATTACAATGCTATGTGTATTTTTCCCCTAGGCCTTTGTAGTTATTGGTTTCGAGTATCAGACCAGCGAAAATTTTGATGGTTTCTCAAGCATTCCTTAACTTCAAACTTCCATACCTCGCGAACGGAATGACGCACTCGAGAAACTCCTGTTGCATCCGAAAGTGGAAACTCGCCCGATTACAAAGGTATGTGTATTTTTCCCCTAGGTCTTTGTAGTTATAGGTTTCGAGTATCAGACCAGCGAAAATTTTGATGGTTTCTCAACTATTCCTTAATTTCAAACTCCCATATCTCGCGAACGGAATGACGAACACGAGAAATTCCTGTTGCATCTGAAAGTAGAGACTCGCCCGATTAGAATGGTGTGTGTACTTTTCCCCTAGGCCATTCCAGTTATTCGTTTCTAGCATCAGAATTGCGAAAATTTCGATGGCTTCTCAACCATTCCTTAAATTCAAACTCCCATATCTCGCGAACGGATTTACGAAATCGAGAAATTCCTGTTGCATCTGAAAGTAGTAGCTCGCCCGATTACAACGGTATGTGTATTTTTCCCCTAGGCCATTGTAGTTATTGGTTTCGAGTATCAGACTTGCGAAAATTTTGATGGTTCCTCAACCATTCCCTAACTTCAAACTCCCATATCTCGCGAACGGATTGACAAACTCGAGCAATTCCTGTTGCATCTGAAAGTAGAAACTCGCCCGATTACAATGGTGTGTGTACTTATCCCCTAGGCCTTTGTAGTTATTGGTTTCGAGTATCAGACTTGCAAAAATTTTGATGGTTTCTCAAGCATTCCTTAACTTCAAACTCCCATATCTCGCGAACGGATTGACGAACTCGAGAAATTCCTGTTGCATCTGAAAGTAGAAACATGCCCGATTAGAATGGTGTGTGTACTTTTCCCCTTGGCCATTCCGGTTATTGGTTTCGAGTATCAGACTT
Organism: Ptiloglossa arizonensis; assembly: GCF_051014685.1. Taxonomy (NCBI): domain Eukaryota; kingdom Metazoa; phylum Arthropoda; class Insecta; order Hymenoptera; family Colletidae; genus Ptiloglossa; species Ptiloglossa arizonensis. Next base: position 2,857,101 of record NW_027478385.1, read on the forward strand.
GCGAAAGTGTTGATGGTTTCTCAACCATTCCTTAACTTCAAACTCCCATATCTCGCGAACGGATTGACGAACTCGAGATATTCCAGTTGCATCTGAAAGTGGAAACTCGCCCGATTACAAAGGTATGTGCAGTTTTCCCCTAGGCCGTTGTAGTTATTGGTTTCGAGTATCAGACTTGCGAAAATTTTGATGGTTTCTCAAGCATTCCTTAACTTCACACTCCCATATCTCGCGAACGGAATGACGAACTCGAGAAATCCCTGTTGCATCTGAAAGTAGAAACTCGCCCGATTACAAAGATACGTGTGTTTTTCCCCTAGGCCTGTGTAGTTATTGGTTTCGAGTATCAGACTTTCGAAAATTTTGATGGTTTCTCAACCATTCCTTAACTTCAAACTCCCATATCTCGCGAACGGAGTGACGAACTCGAGAAATTCCTGTTGCACCTGAAAGTAGAGACTCGCCCGATTAGAATGGTGTGTGTACTTTTCCCCAAGGCCATTCCAGTTATTCGTTTCTAGCATCAGAATTGCGAAAATTTCGATGGTTTCTCAACCATTCCTTAACTTCAAACTCCCATATCTCGTGAACGGATTGACGAACTCGAGAAATTCCTGTTGCATCTGAAAGTAGAAGCTCGCCCGATTACAACGGTATGTGTATTTTTCCCCTAGGCCATTGTAGTTATTGGTTTCTAGCATCAAAATTGCGAAAATTTTGATGGTTTCTCAACCACTCCTTAACTTCAAACTCCCATATCTCCCAAACGGGATGACGAACTCGAGAAATTCCTGCTGCATCTGAAACTGGAAACTCGCCCGATTACAAAGATATGTGTGTTTTTCCCCAAGGCCTTTGTAGTTATTGGTTTCGTGTATCAGACTTGCGAAAACTTTGAATGTTTCTCAAGCATTTCTTAACTTCAAACTCCCATATCTCGTGAACGGATTGACGAACTCGAGAAATTCCTGTTGCATCTGAAAGTGGAAACTCGCCAGATTACAAAGGTATGTGCCTTTTTCCCCTAGGCCTTTGTAGTTATTTGTTTCTAGCATCAAAATTGCGAAAATTTTGATGGTTTCTCAACCATTCCTTAACTTCAAACTCCCATATCTCGTGAACGGATTGACGAACTCGAGAAATTCCTGTTGCATCTGAAAGTAGAAGCTCGCCCGATTACAACGGTATGTGTATTTTTCCCCTAGGCCATTGTAGTTATTGGTTTCTAGCATCAAAATTGCGAAAATTTTGATGGTTTCTCAACCATTCCTTAACTTCAAACTCCCATATCTCGCAAACGGGATGACGAACTCGAGAAATTCCTGCTGCATCTGAAACTGGAAACTCGCCCGATTACAAAGATATGTGTGTTTTTCCCCAAGGCCTTTGTAGTTATTGGTTTCGTGTATCAGACTTGCGAAAACTTTGAATGTTTCTCAAGCATTTCTTAACTTCAAACTCCCATATCTCGCGAACGGTTTGACGAACTCGAGAAATTCCTGTTGCATCTGAAAGCAGAAACTCGCACGATTACAATGGTGTGTGTACTTTTCCCCTAGGCCATTCCAGTTATTGGTTTCGAGTATCAGAATTGCGAAAATTTTGATGGTTTCTCAACCATTCCTTAACTTCAAACTCCCATATCTCGCGAACGGAATGACGCACTCGAGAAATTCCTGTTGCATCTGAAAGCAGAAACTCGCCCGGTTACAACGGTATGTGTGTTTTTCCCCTAGGCCTTTGTAGTTATTGGTTTCGAGTATCAGACTTGCGAAAATTTTGAGGGATTCTCAACCATTCCTTAACTTCAAACTCCCATATCTCGCGAACGGATTGACGAACTCGAGAAATTCCCGTTGCACCTGAAAGTAGAGACTCGCCCGATTAGAATGGTGTGTGTACTTTTCCCCAAGGCCATTCCAGTTATTCGTTTCTAGCATCAGAATTGCGAAAATTTCGATGGTTTCTCAACCATTCCTTAACTTCAAACTCCCATATCTCGTGAACGGATTGACGAACTCGAGAAATTCCTGTTGCATCTGAAAGTAGAAGCTCGCCCGATTACAACGGTATGTGTATTTTTCCCCTAGGCCATTGTAGTTATTGGTTTCGAGTATCAGACTTGCGAAAATTATGATGGTTCCTCAACCATTCCTTAACTTCAAACTCCCATATCTCGCGAACGGATTGACGAACTCGAGCGATTCCTGTTGCATCTGAAAGTAGAAACTCGCCCGATTACAATGGTGTGTGTACTTTTCCCCTAGGCCTTTGTAGTTATTGGTTTCGAGTATCAGACTTGCGAAAATTTTGATGGTTTCTCAAGCACTCCTTAACTTCAAACTCCCATATCTCACGAACGGATTGACGAACTCGAGAAATTCCTGTTGCATCTGATAGTAGAAACATGCCCGATTACAATGGTGTGTGTACTTTTCCCCTTGGCCATTCCAGTTATTGGTTTCGAGTATCAGACTTGCGAAAATGTTGATGGTTTCTCAACCATTCCTTAACTTCAAACTCCCATATCTCGCGAACGGATTGACGAACTCGAGAAATTCCCGTTGCACCTGAAAGTAGAGACTCGCCCGATTAGAATGGTGTGTGTACTTTTCCCCAAGGCCATTCCAGTTATTCGTTTCTAGCATCAGAATTGCGAAAATTTCGATGGTTTCTCAACCATTCCTTAACTTCAAACTCCCATATCTCGTGAACGGATTGACGAACTCGAGAAATTCCTGTTGCATCTGAAAGTGGAAACTCGCCCGATTACAAAGTTATGTGTATTTTTCCCATAGGCATTTGTAGTTATTGGTTTCGAGTATCAGACCAGCGAAAATTTTGATGGTTTCTCAAGCATTCCTTAACTTCAAACGCCCATATCTCGCGAACGGATTTACGAAATCGAGAAATTCCTGTTGCAACTGAAAGTAGATGCTCGCCCGATTACAACAGTATGTGTATTTTTCCCCTAGGCCATTGTAGTTATTGGTTTCGAGTATCAGACTTGCGAAAATTTTGATGGTTTCTCAACCATTCCTTAACTTCAAACTCCCATATCTCGCGAAGGGGATGACGACCTCCAGGAATTCCTGTTGCATCTGAAACTGGAAACTCGCCCGATTACAAAGATATGTGTGTTTTTCCCCTAGGCCTTTGTAGTTATTGGTTTCGAGTATCAGACTTGCGAAAATTTTGAGGGTTTCTCAACCATTCCTTAACTTCAAACTCCCATATCTCGCGAACGGATTGACAAACTCGAGAAATTCCTGTTGCATCTGAAAGTGGAAACTCGCCCGATTACAAAGGTATGTGCATTTTTCCCCTAGGCCTTTGTAGTTATTGGTTTCGAGTATCAGACTTGCGAAAATTTTGATGGTTCCTCAACTATTCCTTAAATTCAAACTGCCATATCTCGCGAACGGATTGACGAACTCGAGCAATTCCTGTTGCATCTGAAAGTAGAAACTCGCCCGATTACAATGGTGTGTGTACTTTTCCCCTAGGCCTTTGTAGTTATTGGTTTCGAGTATCAGAATTGCGAAAATTTTGATGGTTTCTCAACCATTCCTTAACTTCAAACTCCCATATCTCGCGAAGGGGATGACGACGTCGAGGAATTCCTGTTGCATCTGAAACTGGAAACTCGCCCGATTACAAAGATATGTGTGTTTTTCCCCTAGGCCTTTGTAGTTATTGGTTTCGAGTATCAGACTTGCGAAAATTTTGAGGGTTTCTCAACCATTCCTTAACTTCAAACTCCCATATCTCGCGAACGGATTGACAAACTCGAGAAATTCCTGTTGCATCTGAAAGTGGAAACTCGCCCGATTACAAAGGTATGTGCATTTTTCCCCTAGGCCTTTGTAGTTATTGGTTTCGAGTATCAGACTTGCGAAAATTTTGATGGTTTCTCAACTATTCTTTAAATTCAAACTCCCATATCTCGCGAACGGATTGACGAACTCGAGCAATTCCTGTTGCATCTGAAAGTAGAAACTCGCCCGATTACAATGGTGTGTGTACTTTTCCCCTAGGCCTTTGTAGTTATTGGCTTCGAGTATCAGACTTGCGAAAATTTTGATGGTTTCTCAAGCACTCCTTAACTTCAAACTCCCATATCTCACGAACGGATTGACGAACTCGAGAAATTCCTGTTGCATCTGATAGTAGAAACATGCCCGATTACAAAGTTATGTGTATTTTTCCCATAGGCATTTGTAGTTATCGGTTTCGAGTATCAGACCAGCGAAAATTTTGATGGTTTCTCAAGCATTCCTTAACTTCAAACGCCCATATCTCGCGAACGGATTTACGAAATCGAGAAATTCCTGTTGCAACTGAAAGTGGATGCTCGCCCGATTACAACAGTATGTGTATTTTTCCCCTAGGCCATTGTAGTTATTGGTTTCGAGTATCAGACTTGCGAAAATTTTGATGGTTTCTCAACCATTCCTTAACTTCAAACTCCCATATCTCGCGAAGGGGATGACGACCTCCAGGAATTCCTGTTGCATCTGAAACTGGAAACTCGCCCGATTACAAAGATATGTGTGTTTTTCCCCTAGGCCTTTGTAGTTATTGGTTTCGAGTATCAGACTTGCGAAAATTTTGAGGGTTTCTCAACCATTCCTTAACTTCAAACTCCCATATCTCGCGAACGGATTGACAAACTCGAGAAATTCCTGTTGCATCTGAAAGTGGAAACTCGCCCGATTACAATGGTGTGTGTACTTTTCCCCTAGGCCTTTGTAGTTATTGGTTTCGAGTATCAGAATTGCGAAAATTTTGATGGTTTCTCAACCATTCCTTAACTTCAAACTCCCATATCTCGCGAAGGGGATGACGACGTCGAGGAATTCCTGTTGCATCTGAAACTGGAAACTCGCCCGATTACAAAGATATGTGTGTTTTTCCCCTAGGCCTTTGTAGTTATTGGTTTCGAGTATCAGACTTGCGAAAATTTTGAGGGTTTCTCAACCATTCCTTAACTTCAAACTCCCATATCTCGCGAACGGATTGACAAACTCGAGAAATTCCTGTTGCATCTGAAAGTGGAAACTCGCCCGATTACAAAGGTATGTGCATTTTTCCCCTAGGCCTTTGTAGTTATTGGTTTCGAGTATCAGACTTGCGAAAATTTTGATGGTTTCTCAACTATTCTTTAAATTCAAACTCCCATATCTCGCGAACGGATTGACGAACTCGAGCAATTCCTGTTGCATCTGAAAGTAGAAACTCGCCCGATTACAATGGTGTGTGTACTTTTCCCCTAGGCCTTTGTAGTTATTGGTTTCGAGTATCAGACTTGCGAAAATTTTGATGGTTTCTCAAGCACTCCTTAACTTCAAACTCCCATATCTCACGAACGGATTGACGAACTCGAGAAATTCCTGTTGCATCTGATAGTAGAAACATGCCCGATTACAATGGTGTGTGTACTTTTCCCCTTGGCCATTCCAGTTATTGGTTTCGAGTATCAGACTTGCGAAAATGTTGATGGTTTCTCAACCATTCCTTAACTTCAAACTCCCATATCCCGCGAACGGATTGACGAACTCGAGAAATTCCTGTTGCATCTGAAAGTAGAGACTCGCCCGATTAGAATGGTGTGTGTACTTTTCCCCAAGGCCATTCCAGTTATTCGTTTCTAGCATCAGAATTGCGAAAATTTCGATGGTTTCTCAACCATTCCTTAACTTCAAACTCCCATATCTCGTGAACGGATTGACGAACTCGAGAAATTCCTGTTGCATCTGAAAGTGGAAACTCGCCCGATTACAAAGTTATGTGTATTTTTCCCATAGGCCTTTGTAGTTATTGGTTTCGAGTATCAGACCAGCGAAAATTTTGATGGTTTCTCAAGCATTCCTTAACTTCAAACGCCCATATCTCGCGAACGGATTTACGAAATCGAGAAATTCCTGTTGCAACTGAAAGTAGAAGCTCGCCCGATTACAACAGTATGTGTATTTTTCCCCTAGGCCATTGTAGTTATTGGTTTCGAGTATCAGACTTGCGAAAATTTTGATGGTTTCTCAACCATTCCTTAACTTCAAACTCCCATATCTCGCGAAGGGGATGACGACCTCCAGGAATTCCTGTTGCATCTGAAACTGGAAACTCGCCCGATTGCAAAGATATGTGTGTTTTTCCCCTAGGCCTTTGTAGTTATTGGTTTCGAGTATCACACTTGCGAAAATTTTGAGGGTTTCTCAACCATTCCTTAACTTCAAACTCCCATATCTCGCGAACGGATTGACAAACTCGAGAAATTCCTGTTGCATCTGAAAGTGGAAACTCGCCCGATTACAAAGGTATGTGCATTTTTCCCCTAGGCCTTTGTAGTTATTGGTTTCGAGTATCAGACTTGCGAAAATTTTGATGGTTTCTCAACTATTCTTTAAATTCAAACTCCCATATCTCGCGAACGGATTGACGAACTCGAGCAATTCCTGTTGCATCTGAAAGTAGAAACTCGCCCGATTACAATGGTGTGTGTACTTTTCCCCTAGGCCTTTGTAGTTATTGGTTTCGAGTATCAGACTTGCGAAAATTTTGATGGTTTCTCAAGCACTCCTTAACTTCAAACTCCCATATCTCACGAACGGATTGACGAACTGGAGAAATTCCTGTTGCATCTGATAATAGAAACATGCCCGATTACAAAGGTATGTGCATTTTTCCCCTAGGCCTTTGTAGTTATTGGTTTCGAGTATCAGACTTGCGAAAATTTTGATGGTTTCTCAACTATTCCTTAAATTCAAACTCCCATATCTCGCGAAGGGGATGACGATCTCCAGGAATTCCTGTTGCATCTGAAACTGGAAACTCGCCCGATTACAATGGTGTGTGTACTTTTCCCCTAGGCTTTTGTAGTTATTGGTTTCGAATATCAGAATTGCGAAAATTTTGAGGGTTTCTCAACCATTCCTTAACTTCAAACTCCCATATCTCGCGAACGGATTGACAAACTCGAGAAATTCCTGTTGCATCTGAAAGTGGAAACTCGCCCGATTACAAAGGTATGTGCATTTTTCCCCTAGGCCTTTGTAGTTATTGGTTTCGAGTATCAGACTTGCGAAAATTTTGATGGTTCCTCAACTATACCTTAAATTCAAACTGCCATATCTCGCGAACGGATTGACGAACTCGAGCAATTCCTGTTGCATCTGAAAGTAGAAACTCGCCCGATTACAATGGTGTGTGTACTTTTCCCCTAGGCCTTTGTAGTTATTGGTTTCGAGTATCAGAATTGCGAAAATTTTGATGGTTTCTCAACCATTCCTTAACTTCAAACTCCCATATCTCGCGAAGGGGATGACGACGTCGAGGAATTCCTGTTGCATCTGAAACTGGAAACTCGCCCGATTACAAAGATATGTGTGTTTTTCCCCTAGGCCTTTGTAGTTATTGGTTTCGAGTATCAGACTTGCGAAAATTTTGAGGGTTTCTCAACCATTCCTTAACTTCAAACTCCCATATCTCGCGAACGGATTGACAAACTCGAGAAATTCCTGTTGCATCTGAAAGTGGAAACTCGCCCGATTACAAAGGTATGTGCATTTTTCCCCTAGGCCTTTGTAGTTATTGGTTTCGAGTATCAGACTTGCGAAAATTTTGATGGTTTCTCAACTATTCTTTAAATTCAAACTCCCATATCTCGCGAACGGATTGACGAACTCGAGCAATTCCTGTTGCATCTGAAAGTAGAAACTCGCCCGATTACAATGGTGTGTGTACTTTTCCCCTAGGCCTTTGTAGTTATTGGTTTCGAGTATCAGACTTGCGAAAATTTTGATGGTTTCTCAAGCACTCCTTAACTTCAAACTCCCATATCTCACGAACGGATTGACGAACTCGAGAAATTCCTGTTGCATCTGATAGTAGAAACATGCCCGATTACAATGGTGTGTGTACTTTTCCCCTTGGCCATTCCAGTTATTGGTTTCGAGTATCAGACTTGCGAAAATGTTGATGGTTTCTCAACCATTCCTTAACTTCAAACTCCCATATCCCGCGAACGGATTGACGAACTCGAGAAATTCCTGTTGCATCTGAAAGTAGAGACTCGCCCGATTAGAATGGTGTGTGTACTTTTCCCCAAGGCCATTCCAGTTATTCGTTTCTAGCATCAGAATTGCGAAAATTTCGATGGTTTCTCAACCATTCCTTAACTTCAAACTCCCATATCTCGTGAACGGATTGACGAACTCGAGAAATTCCTGTTGCATCTGAAAGTGGAAACTCGCCCGATTACAAAGTTATGTGTATTTTTCCCATAGGCCTTTGTAGTTATTGGTTTCGAGTATCAGACCAGCGAAAATTTTGATGGTTTCTCAAGCATTCCTTAACTTCAAACGCCCATATCTCGCGAACGGATTTACGAAATCGAGAAATTCCTGTTGCAACTGAAAGTAGAAGCTCGCCCGATTACAACAGTATGTGTATTTTTCCCCTAGGCCATTGTAGTTATTGGTTTCGAGTATCAGACTTGCGAAAATTTTGATGGTTTCTCAACCATTCCTTAACTTCAAACTCCCATATCTCGCGAAGGGGATGACGATCTCCAGGAATTCCTGTTGCATCTGAAACTGGAAACTCGCCCGATTACAAAGATATGTGTGTTTTTCCCCTAGGCCTTTGTAGTTATTGGTTTCGAGTATCAGACTTGCGAAAATTTTGAGGGTTTCTCAACCATTCCTTAACTTCAAACTCCCATATCTCGCGAACGGATTGACAAACTCGAGAAATTCCTGTTGCATCTGAAAGTGGAAACTCGCCCGATTACAAAGGTATGTGCATTTTTCCCCTAGGCCTTTGTAGTTATTGGTTTCGAGTATCAGACTTGCGAAAATTTTGATGGTTTCTCAACTATTCTTTAAATTCAAACTCCCATATCTCGCGAACGGATTGACGAACTCGAGCAATTCCTGTTGCATCTGAAAGTAGAAACTCGCCCGATTACAATGGTGTGTGTACTTTTCCCCTAGGCCTTTGTAGTTATTGGTTTCGAGTATCAGACTTGCGAAAATTTTGATGGTTTCTCAAGCACTCCTTAACTTCAAACTCCCATATCTCACGAACGGATTGACGAACTGGAGAAATTCCTGTTGCATCTGATAATAGAAACATGCCCGATTACAAAGGTATGTGCATTTTTCCCCTAGGCCTTTGTAGTTATTGGTTTCGAGTATCAGACTTGCGAAAATTTTGATGGTTTCTCAACTATTCCTTAAATTCAAACTCCCATATCTCGCGAACGGATTGACGAACTCGAGCAATTCCTGTTGCATCTGAAAGTAGAAACTCGCCCGATTACAATGGTGTGTGTACTTTTCCCCTATGCTTTTGTAGTTATTGGTTTCGAATATCAGAATTGCGAAAATTTTGATGGTTTCTCAACCATTCCTTAACTTCAAACTCCCATATCTCGCGAACGGAATGACGCACTCGAGAAATTCCTGTTGCATCTGAAAGTGGAAACTCGCCAGATTACAAAGGTATGTGCATTTTTCCCCTAGGCCTTTGTAGTTATTGGTTTCGAGTATCAGTCTGGCGAAAATTTTGATGGTTTCTCAAGCATTCCTTAATTTCAAACTCCCATATCTCGCGAACGGATTGACGAACTCGAGCAATTCCTGTTGCATCTGAAAGTAGAAACTCGCCCGATTACAATGGTGTGTGTACTTTTCCCCTAGGCCTTTGTAGTTATTGGTTTCGAGTATCAGACTTGCGAAAATTTTGATGGTTTCTCAAGCACTCCTTAACTTCAAACTCCCATATCTCACGAACGGATTGACGAACTGGAGAAATTCCTGTTGCATCTGATAATAGAAACATGCCCGATTACAAAGGTATGTGCATTTTTCCCCTAGGCCTTTGTAGTTATTGGTTTCGAGTATCAGACTTGCGAAAATTTTGATGGTTTCTCAACTATTCCTTAAATTCAAATTCCCATATCTCGCGAACGGATTGACGAACTCGAGCAATTCCTGTTGCATCTGAAAGTAGAAACTCGCCCGATTACAATGGTGTGTGTACTTTTCCCCTAGGCTTTTGTAGTTATTGGTTTCGAATATCAGAATTGCGAAAATTTTGATGGTTTCTCAACCATTCCTTAACTTCAAACTCCCATATCTCGCGAACGGAATGACGCACTCGAGAAATTCCTGTTGCATCTGAAAGTGGAAACTCGCCAGATTACAAAGGTATGTGCATTTTTCCCCTAGGCCTTTGTAGTTATTGGTTTCGAGTATTAGTCTGGCGAAAATTTTGATGGTTTCTCAAGCATTCTTTAATTTCAAACTCCCATATCTCACGAACGGATTGAAGAACTCGAGAAATTCCTGTTGCATCTGAAAGCAGAAACTCGCCCGGTTACAACGGATGTGTGTTTTTCCCCTAGGCCTTTGTAGTTATTGGTTTCGAGTATCAGACTTGCGAAAATTTTGATGGTTTCTCAACCATTCCTTAACTTCAAACTCCCATATCTCGCGAAGGGGATGACGACCTCGAGGAATTCCTGTTGCATCTGAAACTGGAAACTCGCCCGATTACAAAGATATGTGTGTTTTTCCCCTAGGCCTTTGTAGTTATTGGTTTCGAGTATCAGACTTGCGAAAATTTTGATGGTTACTCAACTATTCTTTAAATTCAAACTCCCATATCTCGCGAACGGATTGACGAACTCGAGCAATTCCTGTTGCATCTGAAAGTAGAAACTCGCCCGATTACAATGGTGTGTGTACTTTTCCCCTAGGCCTTTGTAGTTATTGGTTTCGAGTATCAGACTTGCGAAAATTTTGATGGTTTCTCAAGCACTCCTTAACTTCAAACTCCCATATCTCACGAACGGATTGACGAACTGGAGAAATTCCTGTTGCATCTGATAATAGAAACATGCCCGATTACAAAGGTATGTGCATTTTTCCCCTAGGCCTTTGTAGTTATTGGTTTCGAGTATCAGACTTGCGAAAATTTTGATGGTTTCTCAACTATTCCTTAAATTCAAACTCCCATATCTCGCGAACGGATTGACGAACTCGAGCAATTCCTGTTGCATCTGAAAGTAGAAACTCGCCCGATTACAATGGTGTGTGTACTTTTCCCCTAGGCTTTTGTAGTTATTGGTTTCGAATATCAGAATTGCGAAAATTTTGATGGTTTCTCAACCATTCCTTAACTTCAAACTCCCATATCTCGCGAACGGAATGACGCACTCGAGAAATTCCTGTTGCATCTGAAAGTGGAAACTCGCCAGATTACAAAGGTATGTGCATTTTTCCCCTAGGCCTTTGTAGTTATTGGTTTCGAGTATCAGTCTGGCGAAAATTTTGATGGTTTCTCAAGCATTCCTTAATTTCAAACTCCCATATCTCACGAACGGATTGAAGAACTCGAGAAATTCCTGTTGCATCTGAAAGCAGAAACTCGCCCGGTTACAACGGATGTGTGTTTTTCCCCTAGGCCTTTGTAGTTATTGGTTTCGAGTATCAGACTTGCGAAAATTTTGATGGTTTCTCAACCATTCCTTAACTTCAAACTCCCATATCTCGCGAAGGGGATGACGACCTCGAGGAATTCCTGTTGCATCTGAAACTGGAAACTCGCCCGATTACAAAGATATGTGTGTTTTTCCCCTAGGCCTTTGTAGTTATTGGTTTCGAGTATCAGACTTGCGAAAATTTTGATGGTTTCTCAAGCATTCCTTAATTTCAAACTCCCATATCTCACGAACGGATTGAAGAACTCGAGAAATTCCTGTTGCATCTGAAAGCAGAAACTCGCCCGGTTACAACGGATGTGTGTTTTTCCCCTAGGCCTTTGTAGTTATTGGTTTCGAGTATCAGACTTGCGAAAATTTTGATGGTTTCTCAACCATTCCTTAACTTCAAACTCCCATATCTCGCGAAGGGGATGACGACCTCGAGGAATTCCTGTTGCATCTGAAACTGGAAACTCGCCCGATTACAAAGATATGTGTGTTTTTCCCCTAGGCCTTTGTAGTTATTGGTTTCGAGTATCAGACTTGCGAAAATTTTGAGGGTTTCTCAACCATTCCTTAACTTCAAACTCCCATATCTCGCGAACGGATTGACAAACTCGAGAAATTCCTGTTGCATCTGAAAGTGGAAACTCGCCCGATTACAAAGGTATGTGCATTTTTCCCCTAGGCCTTTGTAGTTATTGGTTTCGAGTATCAGACTTGCGAAAATTTTGATGGTTTCTCAACTATTCCTTAAATTCAAACTCCCATATCTCGCGAACGGATTGACGAACTCGAGCAATTCCCGTTGAATCTGAAAGTAGAAACTCGCCCGATTACAATGGTGTGTGTACTTTTCCCCTAGGCTTTTGTAGTTATTGGTTTCGAATATCAGAATTGCGAAAATTTTGATGGTTTCTCAACCATTCCTTAACTTCAAACTCCCATATCTCGCGAACGGAATGACGCACTCGAGAAATTCCTGTTGCATCTGAAAGTGGAAACTCGCCAGATTACAAAGGTATGTGCATTTTTCCCCTAGGCCTTTGTAGTTATTGGTTTCGAGTATCAGTCTGGCGAAAATTTTGATGGTTTCTCAAGCATTCCTTAATTTCAAACTCCCATATCTCACGAACGGATTGAAGAACTCGAGAAATTCCTGTTGCATCTGAAAGCAGAAACTCGCCCGGTTACAACGGTATGTGTGTTTTTCCCCTAGGCCTTTGTAGTTATTGGTTTCGAGTATCAGACTTGCGAAAATTTTGATGGTTTCTCAACCATTCCTTAACTTCAAACTCCCATATCTCGCGAAGGGGATGACGACCTCGAGGAATTCCTGTTGCATCTGAAACTGGAAACTCGCCCGATTACAAAGATATGTGTGTTTTTCCCCTAGGCCTTTGTAGTTATTGGTTTCGAGTATCAGACTTGCGAAAATTTTGATGGTTCCTCAACCATTCCTTAACTTCAAACTCCCATATCTCGCGAACGGATTGACGAACTCGAGCAATTCCTGTTGCATCTGAAAGTAGAAACTCGCCCGATTACAATGGTGTGTGTACTTTTCCCCTAGGCTTTTGTAGTTATTGGTTTCGAATATCAGAATTGCGAAAATTTTGATGGTTTCTCAACCATTCCTTAACTTCAAACTCCCATATCTCGCGAACGGAATGACGCACTCGAGAAATTCCTGTTGCATCTGAAAGTGGAAACTCGCCAGATTACAAAGGTATGTGCATTTTTCCCCTAGGCCTTTGTAGTTATTGGTTTCGAGTATCAGTCTGGCGAAAATTTTGATGGTTTCTCAAGCATTCCTTAATTTCAAACTCCCATATCTCACGAACGGATTGAAGAACTCGAGAAATTCCTGTTGCATCTGAAACTGGAAACTCGCCCGATTACAAAGATATGTGCATTTTTCCCCTAGGCCTTTGTAGTTATTCTTTTCTAGCATCAGAATTGCGAAAATTTCGATGGTTTCTCAACCATTCCTTAACTTCAAACTCCCATATCTCGTGAACGGATTGACGACCTCGAGGAATTCCTGTTGCATCTGAAACTGGAAACTCGCCCGATTACAAAGATATGTGTGTTTTTCCCCTAGGCCTTTGTAGTTATTGGTTTCGAGTATCAGACTTGCGAAAATTTTGATGGTTTCTCAACTATTCCTTAAATTCAAACTCCCATATCTCGCGAACGGATTGACGAACTCGAGCAATTCCTGTTGCATCTGAAAGTAGAAACTCGCCCGATTACAATGGTGTGTGTACTTTTCCCCTAGGCTTTTGTAGTTATTGGTTTCGAATATCAGAATTGCGAAAATTTTGATGGTTTCTCAACCATTCCTTAACTTCAAACTCCCATATCTCGCGAACGGAATGACGCACTCGAGAACTTCCTGTTGCATCTGAAAGTGGAAACTCGCCAGATTACAAAGGTATGTGCATTTTTCCCCTAGGCCTTTGTAGTTATTGGTTTCGAGTATCAGTCTGGCGAAAATTTTGATGGTTTCTCAAGCATTCCTTAATTTCAAACTCCCATATCTCACGAACGGATTGAAGAACTCGAGAAATTCCTGTTGCATCTGAAACTGGAAACTCGCCCGATTACAAAGATATGTGCATTTTTCCCCTAGGCCTTTGTAGTTATTCGTTTCTAGCATCAGAATTGCGAAAATTTCGATGGTTTCTCAACCATTCCTTAACTTCAAACTCCCATATCTCGTGAACGGATTGACGACCTCGAGGAATTCCTGTTGCATCTGAAACTGGAAACTCGCCCGATTACAAAGATATGTGTGTTTTTCCCCTAGGCCTTTGTAGTTATTGGTTTCGAGTATCAGACTTGCGAAAATTTTGATGGTTTCTCAACTATTCCTTAAATTCAAACTCCCATATCTCGCGAAGGGATTGACGAACTCGAGAAATTCCTGTTGCATCTGAAACTGGAAACTCGCCCGATTACAACAGTATGTGTATTTTTCCCCTAGGCCATTGTAGTTATTGGTTTCGAGTATCAGACTTGCGAAAATTTTGATGGTTTCTCAACCATTCCTTAACTTCAAACTCCCATATCTCGCGAAGGGGATGACGACCTCCAGGAATTCCTGTTGCATCTGAAACTGGAAACTCGCCCGATTACAAAGATATGTGTGTTTTTCCCCTAGGCCTTTGTAGTTATTGGTTTCGAGTATCAGACTTGCGAAAATTTTGAGGGTTTCTCAACCATTCCTTAACTTCAAACTCCCATATCTCGCGAACGGATTGACAAACTCGAGAAATTCCTGTTGCATCTGAAAGTGGAAACTCGCCCGATTACAAAGGTATGTGCATTTTTCCCCTAGGCCTTTGTAGTTATTGGTTTCGAGTATCAGACTTGCGAAAATTTTGATGGTTCCTCAACTATTCCTTAAATTCAAACTGCCATATCTCGCGAACGGATTGACGAACTCGAGCAATTCCTGTTGCATCTGAAAGTAGAAACTCGCCCGATTACAATGGTGTGTGTACTTTTCCCCTAGGCCTTTGTAGTTATTGGTTTCGAGTATCAGACTTGCGAAAATTTTGATGGTTTCTCAAGCACTCCTTAACTTCAAACTCCCATATCTCACGAACGGATTGACGAACTGGAGAAATTCCTGTTGCATCTGATAATAGAAACATGCCCGATTACAAAGGTATGTGCATTTTTCCCCTAGGCCTTTGTAGTTATTGGTTTCGAGTATCAGACTTGCGAAAATTTTGATGGTTTCTCAACTATTCCTTAAATTCAAACTCCCATATCTCGCGAACGGATTGACGAACTCGAGCAATTCCTGTTGCATCTGAAAGTAGAAACTCGCCCGATTACAATGGTGTGTGTACTTTTCCCCTAGGCTTTTGTAGTTATTGGTTTCGAATATCAGAATTGCGAAAATTTTGATGGTTTCTCAACCATTCCTTAACTTCAAACTCCCATATCTCGCGAACGGAATGACGCACTCGAGAACTTCCTGTTGCATCTGAAAGTGGAAACTCGCCAGATTACAAAGGTATGTGCATTTTTCCCCTAGGCCTTTGTAGTTATTGGTTTCGAGTATCAGTCTGGCGAAAATTTTGATGGTTTCTCAAGCATTCCTTAATTTCAAACTCCCATATCTCACGAACGGATTGAAGAACTCGAGAAATTCCTGTTGCATCTGAAAGCAGAAACTCGCCCGGTTACAACGGTATGTGTGTTTTTCCCCTAGGCCTTTGTAGTTATTGGTTTCGAGTATCAGACTTGCGAAAATTTTGATGGTTTCTCAACCATTCCTTAACTTCAAACTCCCATATCTCGCGAAGGGGATGACGACCTCGAGGAATTCCTGTTGCATCTGAAACTGGAAACTCGCCCGATTACAAAGATATGTGTGTTTTTCCCCTAGGCCTTTGTAGTTATTGGTTTCGAGTATCAGACTTGCGAAAATTTTGAGGGTTTCTCAACCATTCCTTAACTTCAAACTCCCATATCTCGCGAACGGATTGACAAACTCGAGAAATTCCTGTTGCATCTGAAAGTGGAAACTCGCCCGATTACAAAGGTATGTGCATTTTTCCCCTAGGCCTTTGTAGTTATTGGTTTCGAGTATCAGACTTGCGAAAATTTTGATGGTTTCTCAACTATTCCTTAAATTCAAACTCCCATATCTCGCGAACGGATTGACGAACTCGAGCAATTCCTGTTGCATCTGAAAGTAGAAACTCGCCCGATTACAATGGTGTGTGTACTTTTCCCCTAGGCTTTTGTAGTTATTGGTTTCGAATATCAGAATTGCGAAAATTTTGATGGTTTCTCAACCATTCCTTAACTTCAAACTCCCATATCTCGCGAACGGAATGACGCACTCGAGAAATTCCTGTTGCATCTGAAAGTGGAAACTCGCCAGATTACAAAGGTATGTGCATTTTTCCCCTAGGCCTTTGTAGTTATTGGTTTCGAGTATCAGTCTGGCGAAAATTTTGATGGTTTCTCAAGCATTCCTTAATTTCAAACTCCCATATCTCACGAACGGATTGAAGAACTCGAGAAATTCCTGTTGCATCTGAAAGCAGAAACTCGCCCGGTTACAACGGTATGTGTGTTTTTCCCCTAGGCCTTTGTAGTTATTGGTTTCGAGTATCAGACTTGCGAAAATTTTGATGGTTTCTCAACCATTCCTTAACTTCAAACTCCCATATCTCGCGAAGGGGATGACGACCTCGAGGAATTCCTGTTGCATCTGAAACTGGAAACTCGCCCGATTACAAAGATATGTGTGTTTTTCCCCTAGGCCTTTGTAGTTATTGGTTTCGAGTATCAGACTTGCGAAAATTTTGATGGTTCCTCAACCATTCCTTAACTTCAAACTCCCATATCTCGCGAACGGATTGACGAACTCGAGCAATTCCTGTTGCATCTGAAAGTAGAAACTCGCCCGATTACAATGGTGTGTGTACTTTTCCCCTAGGCCTTTGTAGTTATTGGTTTCGAGTATCAGACTTGCGAAAATTTTGATGGTTTCTCAAGCACTCCTTAACTTCAAACTCCCATATCTCGCGAACGGATTGACGAACTCGAGAAATTCCTGTTGCATCTGATAGTAGAAACATGCCCGATTACAATGGTGTGTGTACTTTTCCCCTTGGCCATTCCAGTTATTGGTTTCGAGTATCAGACTTGCGAAAATGTTGATGGTTACTCAACCATTCCTTAACTTCAAACTCCCATATCCCGCGAACGGATTGACGAACTCGAGAAATTCCTGTTGCATCTGAAAGTGGAAACTCGCCCGATTACAAAGGTATGTGTATTTTTCCCCTAGGCCTTTGTAGATATTGGTTTCGAGTATCAGACCAGCGAAAATTTTGATGGTTTCTCAACTATTCCTTAAATTCAAACTCCCATATCTCGCGAACGGATTGACGAACTCGAGCAATTCCTGTTGCATCTGAAAGTAGAAACTCGCCCGATTACAATGGTGTGTGTACTTTTCCCCTAGGCTTTTGTAGTTATTGGTTTCGAATATCAGAATTGCGAAAATTTTGATGGTTTCTCAACTATTCCTTAAATTCAAACTCCCATATCTCGCGAAGGGATTGACGAACTCGAGAAATTCCTGTTGCATCTGAAACTGGAAACTCGCCCGATTACAACAGTATGTGTATTTTTCCCCTAGGCCATTGTAGTTATTGGTTTCGAGTATCAGACTTGCGAAAATTTTGATGGTTTCTCAACCATTCCTTAACTTCAAACTCCCATATCTCGCGAAGGGGATGACGACCTCCAGGAATTCCTGTTGCATCTGAAACTGGAAACTCGCCCGATTACAAAGATATGTGTGTTTTTCCCCTAGGCCTTTGTAGTTATTGGTTTCGAGTATCAGACTTGCGAAAATTTTGAGGGTTTCTCAACCATTCCTTAACTTCAAACTCCCATATCTCGCGAACGGATTGACAAACTCGAGAAATTCCTGTTGCATCTGAAAGTGGAAACTCGCCCGATTACAAAGGTATGTGCATTTTTCCCCTAGGCCTTTGTAGTTATTGGTTTCGAGTATCAGACTTGCGAAAATTTTGATGGTTCCTCAACTATTTCTTAAATTCAAACTGCCATATCTCGCGAACGGATTGACGAACTCGAGCAATTCCTGTTGCATCTGAAAGTAGAAACTCGCCCGATTACAATGGTGTGTGTACTTTTCCCCTAGGCCTTTGTAGTTATTGGTTTCGAGTATCAGACTTGCGAAAATTTTGATGGTTTCTCAAGCACTCCTTAACTTCAAACTCCCATATCTCACGAACGGATTGACGAACTGGAGAAATTCCTGTTGCATCTGATAATAGAAACATGCCCGATTACAAAGGTATGTGCATTTTTCCCCTAGGCCTTTGTAGTTATTGGTTTCGAGTATCAGACTTGCGAAAATTTTGATGGTTTCTCAACTATTCCTTAAATTCAAACTCCCATATCTCGCGAACGGATTGACGAACTCGAGCAATTCCTGTTGCATCTGAAAGTAGAAACTCGCCCGATTACAATGGTGTGTGTACTTTTCCCCTAGGCTTTTGTAGTTATTGGTTTCGAATATCAGAATTGCGAAAATTTTGATGGTTTCTCAACCATTCCTTAACTTCAAACTCCCATATCTCGCGAACGGAATGACGCACTCGAGAACTTCCTGTTGCATCTGAAAGTGGAAACTCGCCAGATTACAAAGGTATGTGCATTTTTCCCCTAGGCCTTTGTAGTTATTGGTTTCGAGTATCAGTCTGGCGAAAATTTTGATGGTTTCTCAAGCATTCCTTAATTTCAAACTCCCATATCTCACGAACGGATTGAAGAACTCGAGAAATTCCTGTTGCATCTGAAAGCAGAAACTCGCCCGGTTACAACGGTATGTGTGTTTTTCCCCTAGGCCTTTGTAGTTATTGGTTTCGAGTATCAGACTTGCGAAAATTTTGATGGTTTCTCAACCATTCCTTAACTTCAAACTCCCATATCTCGCGAAGGGGATGACGACCTCGAGGAATTCCTGTTGCATCTGAAACTGGAAACTCGCCCGATTACAAAGATATGTGTGTTTTTCCCCTAGGCCTTTGTAGTTATTGGTTTCGAGTATCAGACTTGCGAAAATTTTGAGGGTTTCTCAACCATTCCTTAACTTCAAACTCCCATATCTCGCGAACGGATTGACAAACTCGAGAAATTCCTGTTGCATCTGAAAGTGGAAACTCGCCCGATTACAAAGGTATGTGCATTTTTCCCCTAGGCCTTTGTAGTTATTGGTTTCGAGTATCAGACTTGCGAAAATTTTGATGGTTTCTCAACTATTCCTTAAATTCAAACTCCCATATCTCGCGAACGGATTGACGAACTCGAGCAATTCCTGTTGCATCTGAAAGTAGAAACTCGCCCGATTACAATGGTGTGTGTACTTTTCCCCTAGGCTTTTGTAGTTATTGGTTTCGAATATCAGAATTGCGAAAATTTTGATGGTTTCTCAACCATTCCTTAACTTCAAACTCCCATATCTCGCGAACGGAATGACGCACTCGAGAAATTCCTGTTGCATCTGAAAGTGGAAACTCGCCAGATTACAAAGGTATGTGCATTTTTCCCCTAGGCCTTTGTAGTTATTGGTTTCGAGTATCAGTCTGGCGAAAATTTTGATGGTTTCTCAAGCATTCCTTAATTTCAAACTCCCATATCTCACGAACGGATTGAAGAACTCGAGAAATTCCTGTTGCATCTGAAAGCAGAAACTCGCCCGGTTACAACGGTATGTGTGTTTTTCCCCTAGGCCTTTGTAGTTATTGGTTTCGAGTATCAGACTTGCGAAAATTTTGATGGTTTCTCAACCATTCCTTAACTTCAAACTCCCATATCTCGCGAAGGGGATGACGACCTCGAGGAATTCCTGTTGCATCTGAAACTGGAAACTCGCCCGATTACAAAGATATGTGTGTTTTTCCCCTAGGCCTTTGTAGTTATTGGTTTCGAGTATCAGACTTGCGAAAATTTTGATGGTTCCTCAACCATTCCTTAACTTCAAACTCCCATATCTCGCGAACGGATTGACGAACTCGAGCAATTCCTGTTGCATCTGAAAGTAGAAACTCGCCCGATTACAATGGTGTGTGTACTTTTCCCCTAGGCCTTTGTAGTTATTGGTTTCGAGTATCAGACTTGCGAAAATTTTGATGGTTTCTCAAGCACTCCTTAACTTCAAACTCCCATATCTCGCGAACGGATTGACGAACTCGAGAAATTCCTGTTGCATCTGATAGTAGAAACATGCCCGATTACAATGGTGTGTGTACTTTTCCCCTTGGCCATTCCAGTTATTGGTTTCGAGTATCAGACTTGCGAAAATGTTGATGGTTACTCAACCATTCCTTAACTTCAAACTCCCATATCCCGCGAACGGATTGACGAACTCGAGAAATTCCTGTTGCATCTGAAAGTGGAAACTCGCCCGATTACAAAGGTATGTGTATTTTTCCCCTAGGCCTTTGTAGATATTGGTTTCGAGTATCAGACCAGCGAAAATTTTGATGGTTTCTCAACTATTCCTTAAATTCAAACTCCCATATCTCGCGAACGGATTGACGAACTCGAGCAATTCCTGTTGCATCTGAAAGTAGAAACTCGCCCGATTACAATGGTGTGTGTACTTTTCCCCTAGGCTTTTGTAGTTATTGGTTTCGAATATCAGAATTGCGAAAATTTTGATGGTTTCTCAACCATTCCTTAACTTCAAACTCCCATATCTCGCGAACGGAATGACGCACTCGAGAACTTCCTGTTGCATCTGAAAGTGGAAACTCGCCAGATTACAAAGGTATGTGCATTTTTCCCCTAGGCCTTTGTAGTTATTGGTTTCGAGTATCAGTCTGGCGAAAATTTTGATGGTTTCTCAAGCATTCCTTAATTTCAAACTCCCATATCTCACGAACGGATTGAAGAACTCGAGAAATTCCTGTTGCATCTGAAAGCAGAAACTCGCCCGGTTACAACGGTATGTGTGTTTTTCCCCTAGGCCTTTGTAGTTATTGGTTTCGAGTATCAGACTTGCGAAAATTTTGATGGTTTCTCAACCATTCCTTAACTTCAAACTCCCATATCTCGCGAAGGGGATGACGACCTCGAGGAATTCCTGTTGCATCTGAAACTGGAAACTCGCCCGATTACAAAGATATGTGTGTTTTTCCCCTAGGCCTTTGTAGTTATTGGTTTCGAGTATCAGACTTGCGAAAATTTTGAGGGTTTCTCAACCATTCCTTAACTTCAAACTCCCATATCTCGCGAACGGATTGACAAACTCGAGAAATTCCTGTTGCATCTGAAAGTGGAAACTCGCCCGATTACAAAGGTATGTGCATTTTTCCCCTAGGCCTTTGTAGTTATTGGTTTCGAGTATCAGACTTGCGAAAATTTTGATGGTTTCTCAACTATTCCTTAAATTCAAACTCCCATATCTCGCGAACGGATTGACGAACTCGAGCAATTCCTGTTGCATCTGAAAGTAGAAACTCGCCCGATTACAATGGTGTGTGTACTTTTCCCCTAGGCTTTTGTAGTTATTGGTTTCGAATATCAGAATTGCGAAAATTTTGATGGTTTCTCAACCATTCCTTAACTTCAAACTCCCATATCTCGCGAACGGAATGACGCACTCGAGAAATTCCTGTTGCATCTGAAAGTGGAAACTCGCCAGATTACAAAGGTATGTGCATTTTTCCCCTAGGCCTTTGTAGTTATTGGTTTCGAGTATCAGTCTGGCGAAAATTTTGATGGTTTCTCAAGCATTCCTTAATTTCAAACTCCCATATCTCACGAACGGATTGAAGAACTCGAGAAATTCCTGTTGCATCTGAAAGCAGAAACTCGCCCGGTTACAACGGTATGTGTGTTTTTCCCCTAGGCCTTTGTAGTTATTGGTTTCGAGTATCAGACTTGCGAAAATTTTGATGGTTTCTCAACCATTCCTTAACTTCAAACTCCCATATCTCGCGAAGGGGATGACGACCTCGAGGAATTCCTGTTGCATCTGAAACTGGAAACTCGCCCGATTACAAAGATATGTGTGTTTTTCCCCTAGGCCTTTGTAGTTATTGGTTTCGAGTATCAGACTTGCGAAAATTTTGATGGTTCCTCAACCATTCCTTAACTTCAAACTCCCATATCTCGCGAACGGATTGACGAACTCGAGCAATTCCTGTTGCATCTGAAAGTAGAAACTCGCCCGATTACAATGGTGTGTGTACTTTTCCCCTAGGCCTTTGTAGTTATTGGTTTCGAGTATCAGACTTGCGAAAATTTTGATGGTTTCTCAAGCACTCCTTAACTTCAAACTCCCATATCTCGCGAACGGATTGACGAACTCGAGAAATTCCTGTTGCATCTGATAGTAGAAACATGCCCGATTACAATGGTGTGTGTACTTTTCCCCTTGGCCATTCCAGTTATTGGTTTCGAGTATCAGACTTGCGAAAATGTTGATGGTTTCTCAACCATTCCTTAACTTCAAACTCCCATATCCCGCGAACGGATTGACGAACTCGAGAAATTCCTGTTGCATCTGAAAGTAGAGACTCGCCCGATTAGAATGGTGTGTGTACTTTTCCCCAAGGCCATTCCAGTTATTCGTTTCTAGCATCAGAATTGCGAAAATTTCGATGGTTTCTCAACCATTCCTTAAATTCAAACTCCCATATCTCGTGAACGGATTGACGAACTCGAGAAATTCCTGTTGCATCTGAAAGTGGAAACTCGCCCGATTACAAAGGTATGTGTATTTTTCCCCTAGGCCTTTGTAGATATTGGTTTCGAGTATCAGACCAGCGAAAATTTTGATGGTTTCTCAAGCATTCCTTAACTTCAAACGCCCATATCTCGCGAACGGATTTACGAAATCGAGAAATTCCTGTTGCAACTGAAAGTAGAAGCTCGCCCGATTACAACAGTATGTGTATTTTTCCCCTAGGCCATTGTAGTTATTGGTTTCGAGTATCAGACTTGCGAAAATTTTGATGGTTTCTCAACCATTCCTTAACTTCAAACTCCCATATCTCGCGAAGGGGATGACGAACTCGAGGAATTCCTGTTGCATCTGAAACTGGAAACTCGCCCGGTTACAAAGATATGTGTGTTTTTCCCCTAGGCCTTTGTAGTTATTGGTTTCGAGTATCAGACTTGCGAAAATTTTGAGGGTTTCTCAACCATTCCTTAACTTCAAACTCCCATATCTCGCGAACGGATTGACAACCTCGAGAAATTCCTGTTGCATCTGAAAGTGGAAACTCGCACGATTACAAAGGTATGTGCATTTTTCCCCTAGGCCTTTGTAGTTATTGGTTTCGAGTATCAGACTTGCGAAAATTTTGATGGTTCCTCAACTATTCCTTAAATTCAAACTCCCATATCTCGCGAACGGATTGACGAACTCGAGCAATTCTTGTTGCATCTGAAAGTAGAAACTCGCCCGATTACAATGGTGTGTGTACTTTTCCCCTAGGCCTTTGTAGTTATTGGTTTCGAGTATCAGACTTGCGAAAATTTTGATGGTTTCTCAAGCACTCCTTAACTGCAAACTCCCATATCTCGCGAACGGATTGACGAACTCGAGAAATTTCTGTTGCATCTGATCGTAGAAACATGCCCGATTACAATGGTGTGTGTACTTTTCCCCTCGGCCATTCCAGTTATTGGTTTCGAGTATCAGACTTGCGAAAATGTTGATGGTTTCTCAACCATTCCTTAACTTCAAACTCCCATATCCCGCGAACGGATTCACGGACCCGAGAAATTCCTGTTGCATCTGAAAGTAGAGACTCGCCCGATTAGAATGGTGTGTGTACTTTTCCCCTAGGCCATTCCAGTTATTCGTTTCTAGCATCAGAATTGCGAAAATTTCGATTGTTTCTCAACCATTCCTTAACTTCAAACTCCCATATCTCGTGAACGGATTGACGAACTCGAGAAATTCCTGTTGCATCTGAAAGTGAAAACTCGCCAGATTACAAAGGTATGTGTATTTTTCCCCTAGGCCTTTGTAGTTATTGGTTTCGAGTATCAGACTTGCGAAAATTTTGATGGTTCCTCAACCATTCCTTAACTTCAAACTCCCATATCTCGCGAACGGATTGACGAACTCGAGCAATTCCTGTTGCATCTGAAAGTAGAAACTCGCCCGATTGCAATGGTGTTTGTACTTTTCCCCTAGGCCTCTGTAGTTATTGGTTTCGTGTATCAGACCAGCGAAAATTTTGATGGTTTCTCAAGCATTCCTTAACTTCAAACGCCCATATCTCGCGAACGGATTGACGAACTCGAGCAATTCTTGTTGCATCTGAAAGTAGAAACTCGCCCGATTACAATGGTGTGTGTACTTTTCCCCTAGGCCTTTGTAGTTATTGGTTTCGAGTATCAGACTTGCGAAAATTTTGATGGTTTCTCAACCATTCCTTAACTTCAAACTCCCATATCTCGCGAACGGATTGACGAACTCGAGCAATTCTTGTTGCATCTGAAAGTAGAAACTCGCCCGATTACAATGGTGTGTGTACTTTTCCCCTAGGCCTTTGTAGTTATTGGTTTCGAGTATCAGACTTGCGAAAATTTTGATGGTTTCTCAAGCACTCCTTAACTGCAAACTCCCATATCTCGCGAACGGATTGACGAACTCGAGAAATTTCTGTTGCATCTGATCGTAGAAACATGCCCGATTACAATGGTGTGTGTACTTTTCCCCTCGGCCATTCCAGTTATTGGTTTCGAGTATCAGACTTGCGAAAATGTTGATGGTTTCTCAACCATTCCTTAACTTCAAACTCCCATATCCCGCGAACGGATTCACGGACCCGAGAAATTCCTGTTGCATCTGAAAGTAGAGACTCGCCCGATTAGAATGGTGTGTGTACTTTTCCCCTAGGCCATTCCAGTTATTCGTTTCTAGCATCAGAATTGCGAAAATTTCGATTGTTTCTCAACCATTCCTTAACTTCAAACTCCCATATCTCGTGAACGGTTTGACGAACTCGAGAAATTCCTGTTGCATCTGAAAGTGAAAACTCGCCAGATTACAAAGGTATGTGTATTTTTCCCCTAGGCCTTTGTAGTTATTGGTTTCGAGTATCAGACTTGCGAAAATTTTGATGGTTCCTCAACCATTCCTTAACTTCAAACTCCCATATCTCGCGAACGGATTGACGAACTCGAGCAATTCCTGTTGCATCTGAAAGTAGAAACTCGCCCGATTGCAATGGTGTTTGTACTTTTCCCCTAGGCCTTTGTAGTTATTGGTTTCGTGTATCAGACCAGCGAAAATTTTGATGGTTTCTCAAGCATTCCTTAACTTCAAACGCCCATATCTCGCGAACGGATTTACGAAATCGAGAAATTCCTGTTGCAACTGAAAGTAGAAGCTCGCCCGATTACAACAGTATGTGTATTTTTCCCCTAGGCCATTGTAGTTATTGGTTTCGAGTATCAGACTTGCGAAAATTTTGATGGTTTCTCAACCATTCCTTAACTTCAAACTCCCATATCTCGCGAAGGGGATGACGAACTCGAGGAATTCCTGTTGCATCTGAAACTGGAAACTCGCCCGATTACAAAGATATGTGTGTTTTTCCCCTAGGCCTTTGTAGTTATTGGTTTCGAGTATCAGACTTGCGAAAATTTTGAGGGTTTCTCAACCATTCCTTAACTTCAAACTCCCATATCTCGCGAACGGATTGACAAACTCGAGAAATTCCTGTTGCATCTGAAAGTGGAAACTCGCCGGATTACAAAGGTATGTGCATTTTTCCCCTAGGCCTTTGTAGTTATTGGTTTCGAGTATCAGACTTGCGAAAATTTTGATGGTTCCTCAACTATTCCTTAAATTCAAACTCCCATATCTCGCGAACGGATTGACGAACTCGAGCAATTCCTGTTGCATCTGAAAGTAGAAACTCGCCCGATTACAATGGTGTGTGTACTTTTCCCCTAGGCCTTTGTAGTTATTGGTTTCGAGTATCAGACCAGCGAAAATTTTGATGGTTTCTCAAGCATTCCTTAACTTCAAACGCCCATATCTCGCGAACGGATTGACGAACTCGAGAAATTCCTGTTGCATCTGAAAGTAGAAGCTCGCCCGATTACAACGGTATGTGTATTTTTCCCCTAGGCCATTGTAGTTATTGGTTTCGAGTATCAGACTTGCGAAAATTTTGATGGTTTCTCAACCATTCCTTAACTTCAAACTCCCATACCTCGCGAACGGAATGACGCACTCGAGAAATTCCTGTTGCATCTGAAAGCAGAAACTCGCCCGATTACAATGGTGTGTGTACTTTTCCCCTAGGCCTTTGTAGTTATTGGTTTCGAGTATCAGACTTGCGAAAATTTTGAGGGTTTCTCAACCATTCCTTAACTTCAAACTCCCATATCTCGCGAACGGATTGACGAACTCGAGAAATTCCTGTGGCATCTGAAAGTGGAAACTCGCCCGATTACAATGGTATGTGTATTTTTCCCCTAGGCCTTTGTAGTTATTGGTTTCGAGTATCAGACCAGCGAAAATTTTGATGGTTTCTCAAGCATTCCTTAACTTCAAACTTCCATACCTCGCGAACGGAATGACGCACTCGAGAAACTCCTGTTGCATCTGAACGTAGAGACTCGCCCGATTAGAATGGTGTGTGTACTTTTCCCCTAGGCCATTCCAGTTATTCGTTTCTAGCATCAGAATTGCGAAAATTTCGATGGCTTCTCAACCATTCCTTAACTTCAAACTCCCATATCTCGCGAACGGATTGACGAACTCGAGAAATTCGTGTTGCATCTGAAAGTAGAAACTCGCCCGATTACAATGGAGTGTGTACTTTTCCCCTAGGCCATTCCAGTTATTCGTTTCTAGCATCAGAATTGCGAAAATTTCGATGGCTTCTCAACCATTCCTTAACTTCGAACTCCCATATCTCGTGAACGGATTGACGAACTCGAGAAATTCCTGTTGCTTCTGAAAGTGGAAACTCGCCCGATTACAAAGGTATGCGTATTTTTCCCTAGGCCTTTGTAGTTATTGGTTTCGAGTATCAGACTTGCGAAAATTTTGATGGTTTCTCAAGCATTCCTTAACTTCAAACTCCCATGTCGTGCGAACGGATTGACGAACTCGAGAAATTCCTGTTGCATCTGAAAGTAGAAACTCGCCCGATTAGAATGGTGTGTGTACTTTTCCCCTAGGCCATTCCAATTATACGTTTCTAGCATCAGAATTGCGAAAATTTTGATGGTTTCTCAACCATTCCTTAACTTCAAACTCCAATATCTCGCGAACGGAATGACGAACTCGAGAAATTCCTGTTGCATCTGAAAGTAGAGACTCGCCCGATTAGAATGGTGTGTGCACTTTTCCCCTAGGCCATTCCAGTTATTCGTTTCTAGCATCAGAATTGCGAAAATTTCGATGGCTTCTCAACCATTCCTTAAATTCAAACTCCCATATCTCGCGAACGGATTTACGAAATCGAGAAATTCCTGTTGCATCTGAAAGTAGTAGCTCGCCCGATTACAACGGTATGTGCATTTTTCCCCTCTGCCGTTGTAGTTATTGGTTTCGAGTATCAGACTTGCGAAGATTTTGATGGTTTCTCAAGCATTCCTTAACTTCAAACTCCCATATCTCGCGAACGGAGTGACGAACTCGAGAAATTCCTGTTGCATCTGAAAGTGGAGACTCGCCCGATTAGAATGGTGTGTGTACTTTTCCCCTAGGCCATTCCAATTATACGCTTCTAGCATCAGAATTGCGAAAATTTTGATGGTTTCTCAACAATTCCTTAACTTCAAACTCCCATATCTCGCGAACGGAATGACGAACTCGAGAAATTCCTGTTGCATCTGAAAGTGGAAACTCGCCCGATTACAAAGATATGTGTGTTTTTCCGCTAGGCCATTCCAGTTATTCGTTTCTAGCATCAGAATTGCGAAAATTTCGATGGCTTCTCAACCATTCCTTAACTTCAAACTCCCATATCTCGTGAACGGATTGACGAACTCGAGAAATTCCTGTTGCTTCTGAAAGTGGAAGCTCGGCCGATTACAAAGGTATGCGTATTTTTCCCTAGGCCTTTGTAGTTATTGGTTTCGAGTATCAGACTTGCGAAAATTTTGATGGTTTCTCGAGCATTCCTTAACTTCAAACTCCCATGTCGTGCGAACGGATTGACGAACTCGAGAAATTCCTGTTGCATCTGAAAGTAGAAACTCGCCCGATTAGAATGGTGTGTGTACTTTTCCCCTAGGCCATTCCAATTATACGTTTCTAGCATCAGAATTGCGAAAATTTTGATGGTTTCTCAACCATTCCTTAACTTCAAACTCCCATATCTCGCGAACGGAATGACGAACTCGAGAAATTCCTGTTGCATCTGAAAGTGGAAACTCGCCCGATTACAAAGATATGTGTGTTTTTCCGCTAGGCCATTGTAGTTATTGGTTTCGAGTATCAGACTTGCGAAAATTTTGAGGGTTTCCCAACCATTCCTGAACTCCAAACTCCCATATCTCGCGAACGGATTTACGAAATCGAGAAATTCCTGTTGCATCTGAAAGTAGAAACTCGCCCGATGACAATGGTGTGTGTACTTTTCCCCTAGGCCATTCCAGTTATTCTTTTCTAGCATCAGAATTGCGAAAATGTTGATGGTTTCTCAAACATTCCTTAACTTCAAACGCCCATATCTCGCGAACGGATTGATGAACTCGAGAAATTCCTGTTGCATCTCAAAGCGGAAACTCGCCCGATTACAAAGGTATGTGCATTTTTCCCCTAGGCCTTTGTAGTTATTGGTTTCGAGTATCAGACTTGCGAAAATTTTGATGGTTTCTCGAGCATTCCTGAAATCCAAACTCCCATATCTCGCGAACGGATTTACGAAATCGAGAAATTCCTGTTGCATCTGAAAGTAGAAACTCGCCCGATGACAATGGTGTGTGTACTTTTCCCCTAGGCCATTCCAGTTATTCTTTTCTAGCATCAGAATTGCGAAAATGTTGATGGTTTCTCAAACATTCCTTAACTTCAAACGCCCATATCTCGCGAACGGATTGATGAACTCGAGAAATTCCTGTTGCATCTCAAAGCGGAAACTCGCCCGATTACAAAGGTATGTGCATTTTTACCCTAGGCCTTTGTAGTTATTGGTTTCGAGTATTAGACTTGCGAAAATCTTGATGGTTTCTCAAGCATTCCTTAACTTCAAACTCCCATATCTCGCGAACGGATTGACGAACTCGAGAAATTCCTGTTGCATCTGAAAGTAGAGACTCGCCCGATTAGAATGGTGTGGGTACTTTTCCCCTAGGCCGTTCCAGTTATTCGTTTCTAGCATCAGAATTGCGAAAATTTCGATGGTTTCTCAACCATTCCGTAACTTCAAACTCCCATATCTCGTGAACGGATTGACGAGCTCGAGAAATTCCTGTTGCATCTGAAAGTAGAAACTCGCCCGATTACAAAGATATGTGTGTTTTTCCCCTAGGCCTTTGTAGTTATTGGTTTCGAGTATCAGACTTGCGAAAATTTTGATGGTTCCTCAACCATTCCTTAACTTCAAACTCCCATGTCTCGCGCACGGATTGACGAACTCGAGCAATTCCTGTTGCATCTGAAAGTAGAAACTCGCCCGATTACAATGGTGTGGGTACTCTTCCCCTAGGCCATTCCAGTTGTTCGTTTCTAGCATCAGAATTGCGAAAATTTTGATGGTTTCTCAACCATTCCTTAACTTCAAACTCCCATATCTCGTGAACGGATTGACGAACTCGAGAAATTCCTGTTGCATCTGAAAATAGAGACTCGCCCGATTAGAATGGTGTGTGTACTTTTCCCCTAGGCCATTCCAGTTATTCGTTTCTAGCATCAGAATTGCGAAAATTTCGATGGCTTCTCAACCCTTCCTTAACTTCAAACTCCCATATCTCGTGAACGGATTTACGAAATCGAGAAATTCCTGTTGCATCTGAAAGTAGAAGCTCGCCCGATTACAACGGTATGTGTATTTTTCCCCTAGGCCTTTGTAGTTATTGGTTTCGAGTATCAGAATTGCGAAAATTTTGATGGTTTCTCAACCATTCCTTAACTTCAAACTCCCATATCTCGCGAACGGAATGACGAACTCGAGAAGTTCCTGTTGCATCTGAAAGTAGAAACTCGCCCGATTAGAATGGTGTGTGTACTTTTCCCCTAGGCCATTCCAATTATACGTTTCTAGCATCAGAATTGCGAAAATTTTGATGGTTTCTCAACCATTCCTTAACTTCAAACTCCCATATCTCGCGAACGGAATGACGAACTCGAGAAATTCCTGTTGCATCTGAAAGTGGAAACTCGCCCGATTACAAAGATATGTGTGTTTTTCCGCTAGGCCATTGTAGTTATTGGTTTCGAGTATCAGACTTGCGAAAATTTTGAGGGTTTCCCAACCATTCCTGAACTCCAAACTCCCATATCTCGCGAGCGGATTTACGAAATCGAGAAATTCCTGTTGCATCTGAAAGTAGAAACTCGCCCGATGACAATGGTGTGTGTACTTTTCCCCTAGGCCATTCCAGTTATTCTTTTCTAGCATCAGAATTGCGAAAATGTTGATGGTTTCTCAAACATTCCTTAACTTCAAACGCCCATATCTCGCGAACGGATTGATGAACTCGAGAAATTCCTGTTGCATCTCAAAGCGGAAACTCGACCGATTACAAAGGTATGTGCATTTTTCCCCTAGGCCTTTGTAGTTATTGGTTTCGAGTATTAGACTTGCGAAAATCTTGATGGTTTCTCAAGCATTCCTTAACTTCAAACTCCCATATCTCGCGAACGGATTGACGAACTCGAGAAATTCCTGTTGCATCTGAAAGTAGAGACTCGCCCGATTAGAATGGTGTGGGTACTTTTCCCCTAGGCCGTTCCAGTTATTCGTTTCTAGCATCAGAATTGCGAAAATTTCGATGGTTTCTCAACCATTCCGTAACTTCAAACTCCCATATCTCGTGAACGGATTGACGAGCTCGAGAAATTCCTGTTGCATCTGAAAGTAGAAACTCGCCCGATTACAAAGATATGTGTGTTTTTCCCCTAGGCCTTTGTAGTTATTGGTTTCGAGTATCAGACTTGCGAAAATTTTGATGGTTTCTCAACCATTCCTTAACTTCAAACTCCCATATCTCGTGAACGGATTGACGAGCTCGAGAAATTCCTGTTGCATCTGAAAGTAGAAACTCGCCCGATTACAATGATATGTGTGTTTTTCCCCTAGGCCTTTGTAGTTATTGGTTTCGAGTATCAGACTTGCGAAAATTTTGATGGTTCCTCAACCATTCCTTAACTTCAAACTCCCATATCTCGCGCACGGATTGACGAACTCGAGCAATTCCTGTTGCATCTGAAAGTAGAAACTCGCCCGATTACAATGGTGTGTGTACTCTTCCCCTAGGCCATTCCAGTTGTTCGTTTCTAGCATCAGAATTGCGAAAATTTTGATGGTTTCTCAACCATTCCTTAACTTCAAACTCCCATATCTCGTGAACGGATTGACGAACTCGAGAAATTCCTGTTGCATCTGAAAATAGAGACTCGCCCGATTAGAATGGTGTGTGTACTTTTCCCCTAGGCCATTCCAGTTATTCGTTTCTAGCATCAGAATTGCGAAAATTTCGATGGCTTCTCAACCCTTCCTTAACTTCAAACTCCCATATCTCGTGAACGGATTTGCGAAATCGAGAAATTCCTGTTGCATCTGAAAGCAGAAGCTCGCCCGATTACAACGGTATGTGTATTTTTCCCCTAGGCCTTTGTAGTTATTGGTTTCGAGTATCAGAATTGCGAAAATTTTGATGGTTTCTCAACCATTCCTTAACTTCAAACTCCCATATCTCGCGAACGGAATGACGAACTCGAGAAATTCCTGTTGCATCTGAAAGTGGAAACTCGCCCGATTACAAAGATATGTGTGTTTTTCCGCTAGGCCTTTGTAGTTATTGCTTTCGAGTATCAGACTTGCGAAAATTTTGAGGGTTTCCCAACCATTCCTTAACTCCAAACTCCCATATCTCGCGAACGGATTTACGAAATCGAGAAATTCCTGTTGCATCTGAAAGTAGAAACTCGCCCGATGACAATGGTGTGTGTGTTCTTTTCCCCTAGGCCATTCCAGTTATTCGTTTCTAGCATCAGAATTGCGAAAATGTTGATGGTTTCTCAAACATTCCTTAACTTCAAACGCCCATATCTCGCGAACGGATTGACGAACTCGAGAAATTCCTGTTGCATCTCAAAGTGGAAACTCGCCCGATTACAAAGGTATGTGCATTTTTCCCCTAGGCCTTTGTAGTTATTGGTTTCGAGTATTAGACTTGCGAAAACCTTGATGGTTTCTCAAGCATTCCTTAAATTCAAACTCCCATATCTCGCGAACGGATTGACGAACTCGAGAAATTCCTGTTGCCTCTGAATGTAGAGACTCGCCCGATTAGAATGGTGTGGGTACTTTTCCCCTAGGCCGTTCCAGTTATTCGTTTCTAGCATCAGAATTGCGAAAATTTCGATGGTTTCTCAACCATTCCTTAACTTCAAACTCCCATATCTCGTGAACGGATTGACGAGCTCGAGAAATTCCTGTTGCATCTGAAAGTAGAAACTCGCCCGATTACAAAGATATGTGTGTTTTTCCCCTGGGCCTTTGTAGTTATCGGTTTCGAGTATCAGACTTGCGAAAATTTTGATGGTTCCTCAACCATTCCTTAACTTCAAACTCCCATATCTCGCGCACGAATTGACGAACTCGAGCAATTCCTGTTGCATCTGAAAGTAGAAACTCGCTCGATTACAATGGTGTGTGTACTCTTCCCCTAGGCCATTCCAGTTGTTCGTTTCTAGCATCAGAATTGCGAAAATTTTGATGGTTTCTCAACCATTCCTTAACTTCAAATTCCCATATCTCGTGAACGGATTGACGAACTCGAGAAATTCCTGTTGCATCTGAAAGTAGAAACTCGCCCGATTACAAAGATATGTGTATTTTTCCGCTAGGCCTTTGTAGTTATTGGTTTCGAGTATCAGACTTGCGAAAATTTTGAGGGTTTCCCAACCATTCCTTAACTCCAAACTCCCATATCTCGCGAACGGATTTACGAAATCGAGAAATTCCTGTTGCATCTGAATGTAGAAACTCGCCCGATTACAAAGATATGTGTGTGTTTTCCCCTAGGCCTTTGTGGTTATTGGTTTCGAGTATCAGACTTTCGAAAATTTGGATGGTTTCTCAAGCATTCCTTAACTTCAAACTCCCATATCTCGCGAACGCATTGACGAACTCGCGAAATTCCTGTTGCATCTGAAAATAGAGACTCGCCCGATTAGAGTGGTGTGTGTTCTTTTCCCCTAGGCCATTCCAGTTATTCGTTTCTAGCATCAGAATTGCGAAAATTTCGATGGCTTCTCAACCCTTCCTTAACTTCAAACTCCCATATCTCTTGAACGGATTTACGAAATCGAGAAATTCCTGTTGCATCTGAAAGTAGAAGCTCGCCCGATTACAACGGTATGTGTATTTTTCCCCTAGGCCTTTGTAGTTATTGGTTTCGAGTATCAGAATTGCGAAAATTTTGAGGGTTTCCCAACCATTCCTTAACTCCAAACTCCCATATCTCGCGAACGGATTTACGAAATCGAGAAATTCCTGTTGCATCTGAATGTAGAAACTCGCCCGATTACAAAGATATGTGTGTTTTTCCCCTAGGCCTTTGTGGTTATTGGTTTCGAGTATCAGACTTTCGAAAATTTTGATGGTTTCTCAAGCATTCCTTAACTTCAAACTCCCATATCTCGCGAACGCATTGACGAACTCGCGAAATTCCTGTTGCATCTGAAAATAGAGACTCGCCCGATTAGAATGGTGTGTGTTCTTTTCCCCTAGGCCATTCCAGTTATTCGTTTCTAGCATCAGAATTGCGAAAATTTCGATGGCTTCTCAACCCTTCCTTAACTTCAAACTCCCATATCTCTTGAACGGATTTACGAAATCGAGAAATTCCTGTTGCATCTGAAAGTAGAAGCTCGCCCGATTACAACGGTATGTGTATTTTTCCCCTAGGCCTTTGTAGTTATTGGTTTCGAGTATCAGAATTGCGAAAATTTTGATGGTTTCTCAACCATTCCTTAACATCAAACTCCCATATCTCGTGAACGGATTGACGAGCTCGAGAAATTCCTGTTGCATCTGAAAGTAGAAACTCGCCCGATTACAAAGATATGTGTGTTTTTCCCCTAGGCCTTTGTAGTTATTGGTTTCGAGTATCAGACTTGCGAAAATTTTGATGGTTCCTCAACCATTCCTTAACTTCAAACTCCCATATCTCGCGCACGGATTGACGAACTCGAGCAATTCCTGTTGCATCTGAAAGTAGAAACTCGCCCGATTACAATGGTGTGTGTACTCTTCCCCTAGGCCATTCCAGTTGTTCGTTTCTAGCATCAGAATTGCGAAAATTTTGATGGTTTCTCAACCATTCCTTAACTTCAAACTCCCATATCTCGTGAACGGATTGACGAACTCGAGAAATTCCTGTTGCATCTGAAAATAGAGACTCGCCCGATTAGAATGGTGTGTGTACTTTTCCCCTAGGCCATTCCAGTTATTCGTTTCTAGCATCAGAATTGCGAAAATTTCGATGGCTTCTCAACCCTTCCTTAACTTCAAACTCCCATATCTCGTGAACGGATTTGCGAAATCGAGAAATTCCTGTTGCATCTGAAAGCAGAAGCTCGCCCGATTACAACGGTATGTGTATTTTTCCCCTAGGCCTTTGTAGTTATTGGTTTCGAGTATCAGAATTGCGAAAATTTTGATGGTTTCTCAACCATTCCTTAACTTCAAACTCCCATATCTCGCGAACGGAATGACGAACTCGAGAAATTCCTGTTGCATCTGAAAGTGGAAACTCGCCCGATTACAAAGATATGTGTGTTTTTCCGCTAGGCCTTTGTAGTTATTGCTTTCGAGTATCAGACTTGCGAAAATTTTGAGGGTTTCCCAACCATTCCTTAACTCCAAACTCCCATATCTCGCGAACGGATTTACGAAATCGAGAAATTCCTGTTGCATCTGAAAGTAGAAACTCGCCCGATGACAATGGTGTGTGTGTCCTTTTCCCCTAGGCCATTCCGGTTATTCGTTTCTAGCATCAGAATTGCGAAAATGTTGATGGTTTCTCAAACATTCCTTAACTTCAAACGCCCATATCTCGCGAACGGATTGACGAACTCGAGAAATTCCTGTTGCATCTCAAAGTGGAAACTCGCCCGATTACAAAGGTATGTGCATTTTTCCCCTAGGCCTTTGTAGTTATTGGTTTCGAGTATTAGACTTGCGAAAACCTTGATGGTTTCTCAAGCATTCCTTAAATTCAAACTCCCATATCTCGCGAACGGATTGACGAACTCGAGAAATTCCTGTTGCCTCTGAATGTAGAGACTCGCCCGATTAGAATGGTGTGGGTACTTTTCCCCTAGGCCGTTCCAGTTATTCGTTTCTAGCATCAGAATTGCGAAAATTTCGATGGTTTCTCAACCATTCCTTAACTTCAAACTCCCATATCTCGTGAACGGATTGACGAGCTCGAGAAATTCCTGTTGCATCTGAAAGTAGAAACTCGCCCGATTACAAAGATATGTGTGTTTTTCCCCTAGGCCTTTGTAGTTATCGGTTTCGAGTATCAGACTTGCGAAAATTTTGATGGTTCCTCAACCATTCCTTAACTTCAAACTCCCATATCTCGCGCACGAATTGACGGACTCGAGCAATTCCTGTTGCATCTGAAAGTAGAAACTCGCTCGATTACAATGGTGTGTGTACTCTTCCCCTAGGCCATTCCAGTTGTTCGTTTCTAGCATCAGAATTGCGAAAATGTTGATGGTTTCTCAAACATTCCTTAACTTCAAACGCCCATATCTCGTGAACGGATTGACGAGCTCGAGAAATTCCTGTTGCATCTGAAAGTAGAAACTTGCCCGATTACAAAGATATGTGTGTTTTTCCCCTAGGCCTTTGTAGTTATTGGTTTCGAGTATCAGACTTGCGAAAATTTTGATGGTTCCTCAACCATTCCTTAACTTCAAACTCCCATATCTCGCGCACGGATTGACGAACTCGAGCAATTCCTGTTGCGTCTGAAAGTAGAAACTCGCCCGATTACAATGGTGTGAGTACTCTTCCCCTAGGTTATTCCAGTTGTTCGTTTCTAGCATCAGAATTGCGAAAATTTTGATGGTTTCTCAACCATTCCTTAACTTCAAACTCCCATATCTCGTGAACGGATTGACGAACTCGAGAAATTCCTGTTGCATCTGAAAGTAGAAACTCGCCCGATTACAAAGATATGTGTGTTTTTCCGCTAGGCCTTTGTAGTTATTGGTTTCGAGTATCAGACTTGCGAAAATTTTGAGGGTTTCCCAACCAATCCTTAACTCCAAACTCCCATATCTCGCGAACGGATTTACGAAATCGAGAAATTCCTGTTGCATCTGAAAGTAGAAACTCGCCCGATTACAAAGATATGTGTGTTTTTCCCCTAGGCCTTTGTAGTTATTGGTTTCGAGTATCAGACTTTCGAAGATTTTGATGGTTTCTCAAGCATTCCTTAACTTCAAACTCCCATGTCGTGCGAACGGATTGACGAACTCGAGAAATTCCTGTTGCATCTGAAAGTAGAAACTCGCCCGATTAGAATGGTGTGTGTACTTTTCCCCTAGGCCATTCCCGTAATTCGTTTCTAGCATCAGAATTGCGAAAATTTTGATGGTTTCTCAAGCATTCCTTAACTTCAAACTCCCATATCTCGCGAACGGATTGACGAACTCCAGAAATTCCTGCTGCATCTGAAAGTAGAAACTCGCCCGATTACAAAGGTATGTGTGTTTTCCCCTAGGCGTTTGTAGTTATTGGTTTCGAGTATCAGACTTTCGAAAATTTTGGTGGTTTCTCAAGCATTCCTTAACTTCAAACTCCCATATCTTGCTAACGGATTGACGAACTCGAGAAATTCCTGTTGCATCTGAAAGTAGAAACTCGCCCGATTACAAAGATATGTGTGTTTTTCCCCTAGGCCTTTGTAGTTATTGGTTTCGAGTATTAGACTTGCGAAAATTTTGAGGGTTTCCCAACCATTCCTTAACTTCAAACTCCCATATCTCGCGAACGGATTTACGAAATCGAGAAATTCCTGTTGCATCTGAAAGTAGAAACTCGCCCGGTTACAATGGTGTGTGCACTTTTCCCCTAGGCCATTCCAGTTATTCGTTGCTAGCATCAGAATTGCGAAAATTT
Source organism: Ptiloglossa arizonensis (assembly GCF_051014685.1). Taxonomy (NCBI): domain Eukaryota; kingdom Metazoa; phylum Arthropoda; class Insecta; order Hymenoptera; family Colletidae; genus Ptiloglossa; species Ptiloglossa arizonensis. Next base: position 2,894,457 of record NW_027478385.1, read on the forward strand.
TGATGGTTTCTCAACCATTCCTTAACTTCAAACTCCCATATCTCGCGAACGGAATGACGAACTCGAGAAATTCCTGTTGCATCTGAAAGTGGAAACTCGCCCGATTACAAAGGTATGTGTATTTTCCCCTAGGCCTTTGTACCTATTGGTTTCGAGTATCAAACTTTCGAAAATTTTGATGGTTTCTCAAGCATTCCTTAAGTTCAAACTCCCATATCTTGCGAACGGATTGACGAACTCGAGAAATTCCTGTTGCATCTGAAAGTAGAAACTCGCCCGGTTACAATGGTGTGTGCACTTTTCCCCTAGGCCATTCCAGTTATTCGTTTCTAGCATCAGAATTGCGAAAATTTTGATGGTTTCTCAAGCATTCCTTAACTTCAAACTCCCATATCTCGCGAACGGATTGACGAACTCCAGAAATTCCTGCTGCATCTGAAAGTAGAAACTCGCCCGATTACAAAGGTATGGGTATTTTTCCCTAGGCCTTTGTAGTTATTGGTTTCGAGTATCAGACTTGCGAAAATTTTGATGGTTTCTCAACCATTCCTTAGTTTCAAACTCCCATATTTCGCGAACGGATAGAGGAACTCGAGAAATTCCTGTTGCATCTGAAAGTGGAAACTCGCCCGATTACAAACGTATGTGTATTTTCCCCTAGGGCTTTGTACCTATTGGTTTCGAGTATCAGAATTGCGAAAATTTTGATGGTTTCTCAACCATTCCTTAACTTCAAACTCCCATATCTCGCGAACGGAATGACGAACTCGAGAAATTCCTGTTGCATCTGAAAGTGGAAACTCGCCCGATTACAAAGATATGTGTGTTTTTCCGCTAGGCCTTTGTAGTTATTGCTTTCGAGTATCAGACTTGCGAAAATTTTGAGGGTTTCCCAACCATTCCTTAACTCCAAACTCCCATATCTCGCGAACGGATTTACGAAATCGAGAAATTCCTGTTGCATCTGAAAGTAGAAACTCGCCCGATGACAATGGTGTGTGTGTCCTTTTCCCCTAGGCCATTCCAGTTATTCGTTTCTAGCATCAGAATTGCGAAAATGTTGATGGTTTCTCAAACATTCCTTAACTTCAAACGCCCATATCTCGCGAACGGATTGACGAACTCGAGAAATTCCTGTTGCATCTCAAAGTGGAAACTCGCCCGATTACAAAGGTATGTGCATTTTTCCCCTAGGCCTTTGTAGTTATTGGTTTCGAGTATTAGACTTGCGAAAACCTTGATGGTTTCTCAAGCATTCCTTAAATTCAAACTCCCATATCTCGCGAACGGATTGACGAACTCGAGAAATTCCTGTTGCCTCTGAATGTAGAGACTCGCCCGATTAGAATGGTGTGGGTACTTTTCCCCTAGGCCGTTCCAGTTATTCGTTTCTAGCATCAGAATTGCGAAAATTTCGATGGTTTCTCAACCATTCCTTAACTTCAAACTCCCATATCTCGTGAACGGATTGACGAGCTCGAGAAATTCCTGTTGCATCTGAAAGTAGAAACTCGCCCGATTACAAAGATATGTGTGTTTTTCCCCTAGGCCTTTGTAGTTATCGGTTTCGAGTATCAGACTTGCGAAAATTTTGATGGTTCCTCAACCATTCCTTAACTTCAAACTCCCATATCTCGCGCACGAATTGACGGACTCGAGCAATTCCTGTTGCATCTGAAAGTAGAAACTCGCTCGATTACAATGGTGTGTGTACTCTTCCCCTAGGCCATTCCAGTTGTTCGTTTCTAGCATCAGAATTGCGAAAATGTTGATGGTTTCTCAAACATTCCTTAACTTCAAACGCCCATATCTCGTGAACGGATTGACGAGCTCGAGAAATTCCTGTTGCATCTGAAAGTAGAAACTTGCCCGATTACAAAGATATGTGTGTTTTTCCCCTAGGCCTTTGTAGTTATTGGTTTCGAGTATCAGACTTGCGAAAATTTTGATGGTTCCTCAACCATTCCTTAACTTCAAACTCCCATATCTCGCGCACGGATTGACGAACTCGAGAAATTCCTGTTGCATCTGAAAGTAGAAACTCGCCCGGTTACAATGGTGTGTGCACTTTTCCCCTAGGCCATTCCAGTTATTCGTTTCTAGCATCAGAATTGCGAAAATTTTGATGGTTTCTCAAGCATTCCTTAACTTCAAACTCCCATATCTCGCGAACGGATTGACGAACTCCAGAAATTCCTGCTGCATCTGAAAGTAGAAACTCGCCCGATTACAAAGGTATGGGTATTTTTCCCTAGGCCTTTGTAGTTATTGGTTTCGAGTATCAGACTTGCGAAAATTTTGATGGTTTCTCAACCATTCCTTAGTTTCAAACTCCCATATTTCGCGAACGGATAGAGGAACTCGAGAAATTCCTGTTGCATCTGAAAGTGGAAACTCGCCCGATTACAAACGTATGTGTATTTTCCCCTAGGGCTTTGTACCTATTGGTTTCGAGTATCAGAATTGCGAAAATTTTGATGGTTTCTCAACCATTCCTTAACTTCAAACTCCCATATCTCGCGAACGGAATGACGAACTCGAGAAATTCCTGTTGCATCTGAAAGTGGAAACTCGCCCGATTACAAAGATATGTGTGTTTTTCCGCTAGGCCTTTGTAGTTATTGCTTTCGAGTATCAGACTTGCGAAAATTTTGAGGGTTTCCCAACCATTCCTTAACTCCAAACTCCCATATCTCGCGAACGGATTTACGAAATCGAGAAATTCCTGTTGCATCTGAAAGTAGAAACTCGCCCGATGACAATGGTGTGTGTGTCCTTTTCCCCTAGGCCATTCCAGTTATTCGTTTCTAGCATCAGAATTGCGAAAATGTTGATGGTTTCTCAAACATTCCTTAACTTCAAACGCCCATATCTCGCGAACGGATTGACGAACTCGAGAAATTCCTGTTGCATCTCAAAGTGGAAACTCGCCCGATTACAAAGGTATGTGCATTTTTCCCCTAGGCCTTTGTAGTTATTGGTTTCGAGTATTAGACTTGCGAAAACCTTGATGGTTTCTCAAGCATTCCTTAAATTCAAACTCCCATATCTCGCGAACGGATTGACGAACTCGAGAAATTCCTGTTGCCTCTGAATGTAGAGACTCGCCCGATTAGAATGGTGTGGGTACTTTTCCCCTAGGCCGTTCCAGTTATTCGTTTCTAGCATCAGAATTGCGAAAATTTCGATGGTTTCTCAACCATTCCTTAACTTCAAACTCCCATATCTCGTGAACGGATTGACGAGCTCGAGAAATTCCTGTTGCATCTGAAAGTAGAAACTCGCCCGATTACAAAGATATGTGTGTTTTTCCCCTAGGCCTTTGTAGTTATCGGTTTCGAGTATCAGACTTGCGAAAATTTTGATGGTTCCTCAACCATTCCTTAACTTCAAACTCCCATATCTCGCGCACGAATTGACGGACTCGAGCAATTCCTGTTGCATCTGAAAGTAGAAACTCGCTCGATTACAATGGTGTGTGTACTCTTCCCCTAGGCCATTCCAGTTGTTCGTTTCTAGCATCAGAATTGCGAAAATGTTGATGGTTTCTCAAACATTCCTTAACTTCAAACGCCCATATCTCGTGAACGGATTGACGAGCTCGAGAAATTCCTGTTGCATCTGAAAGTAGAAACTTGCCCGATTACAAAGATATGTGTGTTTTTCCCCTAGGCCTTTGTAGTTATTGGTTTCGAGTATCAGACTTGCGAAAATTTTGATGGTTCCTCAACCATTCCTTAACTTCAAACTCCCATATCTCGCGCACGGATTGACGAACTCGAGCAATTCCTGTTGCGTCTGAAAGTAGAAACTCGCCCGATTACAATGGTGTGAGTACTCTTCCCCTAGGTTATTCCAGTTGTTCGTTTCTAGCATCAGAATTGCGAAAATTTTGATGGTTTCTCAACCATTCCTTAACTTCAAACTCCCATATCTCGTGAACGGATTGACGAACTCGAGAAATTCCTGTTGCATCTGAAAGTAGAAACTCGCCCGATTACAAAGATATGTGTGTTTTTCCGCTAGGCCTTTGTAGTTATTGGTTTCGAGTATCAGACTTGCGAAAATTTTGAGGGTTTCCCAACCAATCCTTAACTCCAAACTCCCATATCTCGCGAACGGATTTACGAAATCGAGAAATTCCTGTTGCATCTGAAAGTAGAAACTCGCCCGATTACAAAGATATGTGTGTTTTTCCCCTAGGCCTTTGTAGTTATTGGTTTCGAGTATCAGACTTTCGAAGATTTTGATGGTTTCTCAAGCATTCCTTAACTTCAAACTCCCATGTCGTGCGAACGGATTGACGAACTCGAGAAATTCCTGTTGCATCTGAAAGTAGAAACTCGCCCGATTAGAATGGTGTGTGTACTTTTCCCCTAGGCCATTCCCGTAATTCGTTTCTAGCATCAGAATTGCGAAAATTTTGATGGTTTCTCAAGCATTCCTTAACTTCAAACTCCCATATCTCGCGAACGGATTGACGAACTCCAGAAATTCCTGCTGCATCTGAAAGTAGAAACTCGCCCGATTACAAAGGTATGTGTGTTTTCCCCTAGGCGTTTGTAGTTATTGGTTTCGAGTATCAGACTTTCGAAAATTTTGGTGGTTTCTCAAGCATTCCTTAACTTCAAACTCCCATATCTTGCTAACGGATTGACGAACTCGAGAAATTCCTGTTGCATCTGAAAGTAGAAACTCGCCCGATTACAAAGATATGTGTGTTTTTCCCCTAGGCCTTTGTAGTTATTGGTTTCGAGTATTAGACTTGCGAAAATTTTGAGGGTTTCCCAACCATTCCTTAACTTCAAACTCCCATATCTCGCGAACGGATTTACGAAATCGAGAAATTCCTGTTGCATCTGAAAGTAGAAACTCGCCCGGTTACAATGGTGTGTGCACTTTTCCCCTAGGCCATTCCAGTTATTCGTTGCTAGCATCAGAATTGCGAAAATTTTGATGGTTTCTCAACCATTCCTTAACTTCAAACTCCCATATCTCGCGAACGGAATGACGAACTCGAGAAATTCCTGTTGCATCTGAATGTGGAAACTCGCCCGATTACAAAGGTATGTGTATTTTCCCCTAGGCCTTTGTACCTATTGGTTTCGAGTATCAAACTTTCGAAAATTTTGATGGTTTCTCAAGCATTCCTTAAGTTCAAACTCCCATATCTTGCGAACGGATTGACGAACTCGAGAAATTCCTGTTGCATCTGAAAGTAGAAACTCGCCCGGTTACAATGGTGTGTGCACTTTTCCCCTAGGCCATTCCAGTTATTCGTTTCTAGCATCAGAATTGCGAAAATTTTGATGGTTTCTCAAGCATTCCTTAACTTCAAACTCCCATATCTCGCGAACGGATTGACGAACTCCAGAAATTCCTGCTGCATCTGAAAGTAGAAACTCGCCCGATTACAAAGGTATGGGTATTTTTCCCTAGGCCTTTGTAGTTATTGGTTTCGAGTATCAGACTTGCGAAAATTTTGATGGTTTCTCAACCATTCCTTAGTTTCAAACTCCCATATTTCGCGAACGGATAGAGGAACTCGAGAAATTCCTGTTGCATCTGAAAGTGGAAACTCGCCCGATTACAAACGTATGTGTATTTTCCCCTAGGGCTTTGTACCTATTGGTTTCGAGTATCAGAATTTCGAAAATTTTGATGGTTTCTCAAGCATTCCTTAACAACAAACTCCCATATGTTGCGAACGGATTGACGAACTCGAGAAATTCCTGTTGCATCAGAAAGTAGAAACTCGCCAGATTACAAAGATATGTGTGTTTTTCCCCTAGGCCTTTGTAGTTATTGGTTTCGAGTATCAGACTTGCGAAAGTGTTGATGGTTTCTCAACCATTCCTTAACTTCAAACTCCCATATCTCGCGAACGGATTGACGAACTCGAGAAATACCTGTTGCATCTGAAAGTGGAAACTCGCCCGATTACAAAGGTATGTGCATTTTTCCCCTAGGCCGTTGTAGTTATTGGTTTCGAGTATCAGACTTGCGAAAATTTTGATGGTTTCTCAAGCATTCCTTAACTTCAAACTCCCATATCTCGCGAACGGAATGACGAACTCGAGAAATTCCTGTTGCATCTGAAAGTAGAAACTCGCCCGATTACAATGATACGTGTGTTTTTCCCCTAGGCCTGTGTAGTTATTGGTTTCGAGTATCAGACTTGCGAAAATTTTGATGGTTTCTCAACTATTCCTTAATTTCAAACTCCCATATCTCGCGAACGGATTGACGAACACGAGAAATTCCTGTTGCATCTGAAAGTGGAAACTCGCCCGATTACAAAGATATGTGTGTTTTTCCGCCAGGCCTTTGTAGTTATTGGTTTCGAGTATCAGACCAGCGAAAATTTTGATGGTTTCTCAAACATTCCTTAACTTCAAACTCCCATATCTCGCGAACGGATAGACGAACTCGAGAAATTCGTGTTGCATCTGAAAGTAGAAACTCGCCCGATTACAATGGTGTGTGTACTTTTCCCCTAGGCCATTCCAGTTATTCGTTTCTAGCATCAGAACTGCGAAAATTTCGATGGCTTCTCAACCATTCCCTAACTTCAAACTCCCATATCTCGTGAACGGATTGACGAACTCGAGAAATTCCTGTTGCATCTGAAAGTGGAAACTCGCCCGATTACAACGGTCTGTGTATTTTCCCTAGGCCATTGTAGTTATTGGTTTCTAGCATCAGAATTGCGAAAATTTTGATGGTTTCTCAACCATTCCTTAACTTCAAACTCCCATATCTCGCGAACGGAATGACGAACTCGAGAAATTCCTGTTGCATCTGAAAGTGGAAACTCGCCCGATTACAAAGATATGTGTGTTTTTCCCCTAGGCCATTGTAGTTATTGGTTTCGAGTATCAGACTTGCGAAGATTTTGATGGTTTCTCAAACATTCCTTAACTTCAAACTCCCATATCTCGCGAACGGATTGACGAACTAGAGAAATTCCTGTTGCATATGAAAGCAGATACTCGCCCGATTACTAGGGTATGTGTATTTTTCCCATAGGCCATTGTAGTTATTGGTTTCGAGTATCAGATTTGCGAAAATTTTGTTGGTTTCTCAACCATTCCTTATCTTCAAACCCCCATATCTCGCAAACGGATTGACGAACTCGAGAAAGTCCTGCTGCATCTGAAAACAGAAACCCGCCCGATTACAGCGGTTTGTGTATTTTTGCTCTAGGCCATAGTAGTTAATGGTCTCGAGTATCAGACTTGCGAAAATTTTGATGGCTTCTCAACCATTCCTGAACTTCAAACTCCAAAATCTCGCGAACGTATTGACGAACTCGAGAAATTCCTGTTTCATCTGAAAGTAGAAACTCGCCCGATTACAATGGTGTATGTACTTTTCCCCTAGGCCATTCCAGTTATAAGTTTCGAGTATCAGACCAGCGAAAATTTTGATGGTTTCTCAAGCATTCCGTAACTTCAAACTCCCATATCTCGCGAACGGCTTGACGAACTCGAGAAACTCCTGTTGCATCTGAAAGTAGAAACTCGCCCGATTACAATGGTGTGTGTACTTTTCCCCTAGGCCATTCCAGTTATTGGTTTCGAGTATCAGAAGTGCGAAAATTTTGATGGTTTCTCAACCGTTCCTTAACTTCAACCACCCATATCTCGCGAACTGATTGTCGAGCTCGAGAAATTCCTATTGCATCTGAAAGTAGAAACTCGCCCGATTACAAAGATATGTGTGTTTTTCCCCTAGGCCTTTGTAGTTATTGGTTTCGAGAATCAGAATTGCGAGAATTTTGATGGTTTCTCAAGCATGCCTTAACTTCAAACTCCCACATCTCGCGAACGGATTGACGAGCTCGAGAAATTCCTATTGCATCTGAAAGTAGAATCTCGCCCGATTACAAAGATATGTGTGTTTTTCCCCTAGGCCTTTGTAGTTATTGGTTTCGAGTATCAGACCTTCGAAAATTTTGATGGTTTCTCAAGCATTCCTTAACTTCAAACTCCCATGTCGTGCGAACGGATTGACGAACTCGAGAAATTCCTGTTGCATCTGAAAGTAGAAACTCGCCCGATTAGAATGGTGTGTGTACTTTTCCCCTAGGCCATTCCAGTTATACGTTTCTAGCATCAGAATTGCGAAAATTTCGATGGTATCTCAACCATTCCTTAACTTCAAACTCCCATATCTCGCGAACGGATTGACGAGCTCGAGAAGTTCCTATTGCATCTGAAAGTAGAAACTCGCCCGATTACAAAGATATGTGTGTTTTTCCCCTAGGCCTTTGTAGTTATTGGTTTCAAGTACCAGACTTTCGAAAATTTTGATGGTTTCTCAAGCATTCCTTTACTTCAAACTCCCATATCTTGGGAGCGGATTGACGAACTCGAGAAATTCCTGTTGCATCTGAAAGTAGAAACTCGCCCGATTACAAAGATATGTGTGTTTTTCCCCTAGGCCTTTGTAGTTATTGGTTTCGAGTATCAGACTTGCGAAAATTTTGAGGGTTTCCCAACCATTCCTTAACTTCAAACTACCATATCTCGCGAACGGATTGACGAAATCGAGAAATTCCTGTTGCATCTGAAAGTAGAAACTCGCCCGGTTACAATGGTGTGTGCACTTTTCCCCTAGGCCATTCCAGTTATTCGTTTCTAGCATCAGAATTGCGAAAATTTTGATGGTTTCTCAACCATTCCTTAACTTCAAACTCCCATATCTCGCGAACGGAATGACGAACTCGAGAAATTCCTGTTGCATCTGAAAGTGGAAACTCGCCCGATTACAAAGGTATGTGTATTTTCCCCTAGGCCTTTGTACCTATTGGTTTCGAGTATCAAACTTTCGAAAATTTTGATGGTTTCTCAAGCATTCCTTAAGTTCAAACTCCCATATCTTGCGAACGGATTGACGAACTCGAGAAATTCCTGTTGCATCTGAAAGTAGAAACTCGCCCGATTACAAAGATATGTGTGTTTTTCCCCTAGGCCTTTGTAGTTATTGGTTTCGAGTATCAGACTTGCGAAAATTTCGAGGGTTTCCCAACCATTCCTTAACTTCAAACTCCCATATCTCGCGAACGGATTGACGAACTCGAGAAATTCCTGTTGCATCTGAAAGTAGAGACTCGCCCGATTAGAATTGTGTGGTTACTTTTCCCCTAGGCCGTTCCAGTTATTCGTTTCTAGCATCAGAATTGCGAAAATTTTGATGGTTTCTCAACCATTCCTTAACTTCAAACTCCCATATCACGTGAACGGATTGACGAACTCGAGAAATTCCTGTTGCATCTGAATGTAGAAACTCGCCCGGTTACAATGGTGTGTGCACTTTTCCCCTAGGCCATAGCAGTTATTGGTTTCGAGTATCAGACTTGCGAAAATTGTGATGGTTTCTCAACCATTCCTTAACTTCAAACCCCCATATCTCGCGAACGGATTAACGAACTCGAGAAATTCCTGTTGCATCTGAAAGTAGAAACTCGCCCGATTACAATGGTATGTGTACTTTTCCCCTAGGCCATTCCAGTTATTCGTTTATAGCATCAGAATTGCGAAAATTGTGATGGTTTCTCAACCATTCCTTAACTTCAAACCCCCATTTCTCGCGAACGGATTGACCAACTCGAGAAATTCCTGTTGCACCTGAAAGTAGAAACTCGCCCGATTGCAAAGATATGTGGGTTTTCCCCTTAGGCCTTTGTAGTTATTGGTTTCGAGTATCAGACTTGCGAAAATTTTGATGGTTTCTCAACCATTCCTTAACTTCAAACTCCCATATCTCGCGAACGGATTAACGAAATCGAGAAATTCCTGTTGCATCTGAAAGTAGAAACTCGCCCGATTACAATGGTATGTGTACTTTTCCCCTAGGCCATTCCAGTTATTGGTTTCGAGGATCAGACTTGCGAAAATTTTGTTGGTTTCTCAACCATTCCTTATCTTCAAACCCCCATATCTCGCAAACGGATTGACGAACTCGAGAAAGTCCTGCTGCATCTGAAAACAGAAACCCGCCCGAGTACAACGGTGTGTGTATTTTTTCCCTAGGCCAGAGTTGTTATTGGTTTCGAGTATCAGATTTGCGAAAATTTTGATGGTTTCTCAACCATTCCTTAACTTCAAACTCCCATATCTCGCGAACGGATTGACGAACTAGAGAAATTCCTGTTGCATATGAAAGCAGATACTCGCCCGATTACTAGGGTATGTGTATTTTTCCCATAGGCCATTGTAGTTATTGGTTTCGAGTATCAGATTTGCGAAAATTTTGTTGGTTTCTCAACCATTCCTTATCTTCAAACCCCCATATCTCGCAAACGGATTGACGAACTCGAGAAAGTCCTGCTGCATCTGAAAACAGAAACCCGCCCGATTACAGCGGTTTGTGTATTTTTGCTCTAGGCCATAGTAGTTAATGGTCTCGAGTATCAGACTTGCGAAAATTTTGATGGCTTCTCAACCATTCCTGAACTTCAAACTCCAAAATCTCGCGAACGTATTGACGAACTCGAGAAATTCCTGTTTCATCTGAAAGTAGAAACTCGCCCGATTACAATGGTGTATGTACTTTTCCCCTAGGCCATTCCAGTTATAAGTTTCGAGTATCAGACCAGCGAAAATTTTGATGGTTTCTCAAGCATTCCGTAACTTCAAACTCCCATATCTCGCGAACGGCTTGACGAACTCGAGAAACTCCTGTTGCATCTGAAAGTAGAAACTCGCCCGATTACAATGGTGTGTGTACTTTTCCCCTAGGCCATTCCAGTTATTGGTTTCGAGTATCAGAAGTGCGAAAATTTTGATGGTTTCTCAACCGTTCCTTAACTTCAACCACCCATATCTCGCGAACGGATTGACGAGCTCGAGAAATTCCTGTAGCATTTGAAGTTTGAAACTCGCCCGATTACAGTGGTGTCTGTACTTTTCCCCAAGGCATTCCAGTTATAGGTTTCGAGTATCAGACCAGTGAAAATTTTGATGGTTTCTCAACCATTCCTTAATTTCAAACTCCCATATCTCGCGAACGGATTGACGAACACGAGAAATTCCTGTTGCATCTGAATGTAGAAACTCTCCCGATTACAAGCGGTGTGTGTACTTTTCCCCTAGGCCATTCCAGTTATTGGTTTCGAGTATCAGACTTGCGAAAATTTTGAAGGTTTCTCAACCATTCCTTAACTTCAAACTCCCGTATCTCGCGAGCGGATTGACGAACTCGAGAAATTCCTGTTGCGTCTGAAAATAAAAACACGCCCGATTACAATGGTGTGTGTACTTTTCCCCTGGGTCGTCCCAGTTATTGGTTTCGAGTATCAGACTTGCGAAAGTTTTGATGGTTTCTCAACCATTCCTTAACTACAAACTCCCATATACCCCGAACGGGTTGGCGAACTCGAGATATTCCTGTTGCATCTGAAAGTAGAAACTCGCCCGATTGCAATGGTGTGTGTACTTTTCCCCTAGGCCATTCCAGTTATAGGTCTCGAGTATCAGACCAGCGAAAATTTTGACGGTTTCTCAAACACTCCGTAACTTCAAACTCCCATATCTCGCGAACGGATTGACGAACTCGAGAAATTCCTGTTGCATCTGAATGTAGAAACTCTCCCGATTACAAGCGGTGTGTGTACTTTTCCCCTAGGCCATTCCAGTTATTGGTTTCGAGTATCAGACTTGCGAAAATTTTGAAGGTTTCTCAACCATTCCTTAACTTCAAACTCCCGTATCTCGCGAGCGGATTGACGAACTCGAGAAATTCCTGTTGCGTCTGAAAATAAAAACTCGCCCGATTACAATGGTGTGTGTACTTTTCCGCTGGGTCGTCCCAGTTATTGGTTTCGAGTATCAGACTTGCGAAAGTTTTGATGGTTTCTCAACCATTCCTTAACTACAAACTCCCATATATCCGGAACGGGTTGGCGAACTCGAGATATTCCTGTTGCATCTGAAAGTAGAAACTCGCCCGATTACAATGGTGTGTGTACTTTTCCCCTAGGCCATTCCAGTTATAGGTCTCGAGTATCAGACCAGCGAAAATTTTGACGGTTTCTCAAACACTCCGTAACTTCAAAGTCCCATATCTCGCGAACGGATTGACGAACTCGAGAAATTCCTGTTGCATCTGAATGTAGAAACTCTCCCGATTACAAGCGGTGTGTGTATTTTTGCCCTAGGCCATAGTAGTTATTGATTTCGAGTATCAGACTTTCGAAAATTGTGATGGTTTCTCAACCATTCGTTAAATTTAAACTCCCATATCTCGCGAACAGATTGACGATCTCGATTAATTCCTGTTGCATCTGAAAGTAGATACTCGCCCGATTACAATGGTGTGTGTACTTTTCCCCTAGGCCATTCCAGTTATTCGTTTATAGCATCAGAATTGCGAAAATTTTGATGCTTTCTCAACCATTCCTTAACTTCAAACGCCCATATCTCGCGAACGGATTGACGAACTCGAGAAATTCCTGTCGAATCTGAAAGTGGAAACTCGCCCGATTACAAAGGTATGTGCATTTTTCCCCTAGGCCTTTGTAGTAATTGGTTTCGAGTATCAGACTTGCGAAAATTTTAATCGTTTCTCAAGCATTCCTTACCTTCAAACTCCCATATCTCGCGAACGGATTGCCGAACTCGAGATATTCCTGTTGCATCTGAAAGTAGAAACTCGCCCGATAACAACGGTGTGTGTATTTTTGCTCTAGGCCATAATAGTTATGGGTTTCGAGTATCAGACTTGCGAAAATTTTGATGGTTTCTCAACCATTCCTTAAATTCAAACTCCCGTATCTCGCGAGCAGATTGACGAACTCGATTAATTTCTGTTGCATCTGAAAGTAGAAACTCGCCCGATTACAATGGTGTGTGTTCTTTTCCCCTAGGCCATTCCAGTTATTCGTTTATAGCATCAGAATTGCGAAAATTTTGATGCTTCCTCAACCATTCCTTAACTTCAAACTCCCATATCTCGTGAACGGATTGACGAACTCGAGAAATTCCTGTTGCACCTGCAAGTGGAAACTCGCCCGATTACGAAGGTATGTGCATTTTTCCCCTAGGCCTTTGTAGTAATTGGTTTCGAGTATCAGACTTGCGAAAATTTTGATGGTTACTCAACCATTCCTTAACTTCAAACTGCCATACCTCGCGAACGGATGGGCGAACTCGAGATATTCCTGTTGCGTCTGAAAGTAGAAACTCGCCCGTTTACAAAGGTGTGCCTACTTTTCCCCTAGGCAATAGTAGTTATTGGTTTCGAGTATCAGACTTGCGAAAACTTTGTTGGTTTCTCAACCATTCCTTAACTTCAAACTCCCATATCTCGCGAACGGCATGACGAACTCGAGAAATTCCTGTTGCATCTGAAAGTAGAAACTCGCCCGATTACAATGGTGTGTGTACTTTTCCCCTAGGCCATTCCAGTTATAGGTCTCGAGTATCAGACCAGCGAAAATTTTGACGGTTTCTCAAACACTCCGTAACTTCAAACTCCCATATCTCGCGAACGGATTGACGAACTCGAGAAATTCCTGTTGCATCTGAAAGCAGAAACTCGCCCGATTAGAACGGTATATGTATTTTTGCCCTAGGCAATAGTAGTTATTGGTTTCGAGTATCAGACTTGCGAAAATTTTGATGGTTTCTCAACCATTCCTTAACTTCAAACTCCCATATCTCGCGAACGGCATGACGAACTCGAGAAATTCCTGTTGCATCTGAAAGTAGAAACTCGCCCGATTGCAATGGTGTGTGTACTTTTCCCCTAGGCCATTCCAGTTATCGGTGTCGAGTATCAGACTTGCGAAAATTTGATGGTTTGTCAACCATTCCTTTGGCTCAAACTCCCATATCGCGCGAACGGTTTGACGAACTCGAGATATTCCTGTTGCACCTGAAAGTAGAAACTCCCCCGATTACAATGGTGTGTGTACTTTTCCCCTAGGCCATTCCAGTTATTCGTTTCTAGCATCAGAATTGCGAAAATGTTGATGGTTTCTCAAACATTCCTTAACTTCAAACGCCCATATCTCGCAAACGGATTGACGAACTCGAGAAATTCCTGTTGCATTTGAAAGTAGAAACTCGCCCGATTGCGATGGTGTGTGTACTTTTCCCCTAGGCCATTCCAGTTTAAAGTTTCGAGTATCAGACCAGCTAAAATTCTGATGGTTTCTCAAACATTCCGTAACTTCAAACTCCCATATCTCGCGAACGGATTGACGAACTCGAGAAATTCCTGTTGCATCCGAAAGCAGAAACTCGCCCGATTTCAACGGTATGTGTATTTTTGCCCTATGCAATAGTAGTTATTAGTTTCGAGTATCAGACTTGCGAAAATTTTGATGTTTTCTCAACCATTCCTTAACTTCAAACGCCCATATCTCGCGAACGGATTGACGAACTCGAGAAATTCCTGTCGAATCTGAAAGTGGAAACTCGCCCGATTACAAAGGTATGTGCATTTTTCCCCTAGGCCTTTGTAGTAATTGGTTTCGAGTATCAGACTTGCGAAAATTTTAATGGTTTCTCAAGCATTCCTTACCGTCAAACTCCCATATCTCGCGAACGGATTGCCGAACTCGAGATATTCCTGTTGCATCTGAAAGTAGAAACTCGCCCGATAACAACGGTGTGTGTATTTTTGCTCTAGGCCATAATAGTTATGGGTTTCGAGTATCAGACTTGCGAAAATTTTGATGGTTTCTCAACCATTCCTTAAATTCAAACTCCCGTATCTCGCGAGCAGATTGACGAACTCGATTAATTTCTGTTGCATCTGAAAGTAGAAACTCGCCCGATTACAATGGTGTGTGTACTTTTCCCCTAGGCCATTCCAGTTATTCGTTTATAGCATCAGAATTGCGAAAATTTTGATGCTTTCTCAACCATTCCTTAACTTCAAACTCCCATATCTCGCGAACGGATTGATGAACTCGAGAAATTCCTGTTGCATCTGAAAGTGGAAACTCGCCCGATTACGAAGGTATGTGCATTTTTCCCCTAGGCCTTTGTAGTAATTGGTTTCGAGTATCAGACTTGCGAAAATTTTGATGGTTACTCAACCATTCTTTAACTTCAAACTGCCATACCTCGCGAACGGATGGGCGAACTCGAGATATTCCTGTTGCGTCTGAAAGTAGAAACTCTCCCGTTTACACAGGTGTGCCTACTTTTCCCCTAGGCAATAGTAGTTATTGGTTTCGAGTATCAGACTTGCGAAAATTTTGATGGTTTCTCAACCATTCCTTAACTTCAAACTCCCATATCTCGCGAACGGCATGACGAACTCGAGAAATTCCTGTTGCATCTGAAAGTAGAAACTCGCCCGATTACAATGGTGTGTGTACTTTTCCCCTAGGCCATTCCAGTTATAGGTCTCGAGTATCAGACCAGCGAAAATTTTGACGGTTTCACAAACACTCCGTAACTTCAAACTCCCATATCTCGCGAACGGATTGACGAACTCGAGAAATTCCTGTTGCATCTGAAAGCAGAAACTCGCCCGATTACAACGGTATGTGTATTTTTGCCCTGGGCAATAGTAGTTATTGGTTTCGAGTATCAGACTTGCGAAAATTTTGATGGTTTCTCAACCATTCCTTAACTTCAAACTTCCATATCTCGCGAACGGATTGACGAACTCGAGAAGTTCCTGTTGCATATGAATGCAGATACT
Organism: Ptiloglossa arizonensis; assembly: GCF_051014685.1. Lineage (NCBI taxonomy): Eukaryota > Metazoa > Arthropoda > Insecta > Hymenoptera > Colletidae > Ptiloglossa > Ptiloglossa arizonensis. The sequence goes on from NW_027478385.1 coordinate 2,910,123, forward strand.
CGCCCGATTACTAGGGTATGTATATTTTTCCCATAGGCCATTGTAGTCATTGGTTTCGAGTATCAGACTTGCGAAAATTTTGGTGGTTTCCCAACCATTCCTTATTTTCAAACCCCCATATCTCGCGAACGGATTGACGAACTCGAGAAAGTCCTGCTGCACCTGAAATCAGAAACCCGCCCGATTTCAGCGGTATGTGTATTTTTGCCCTAGGCCATAGTAGTTATTGGTCTCGAGTAACAGACTTGCGAAAATTTTGATGGTTTCTGAACCATTCCTTAACTTCAAACTCCAAAATCTCGCGAACGTATTGACGAACTCGAGAAATTCCTGTTGCATCTGAAAGTAGAAACTCGTCCGATTACAATGGTGTGTGTACTTTTCCCCTAGGCCATTCCAGTTATAGGTCTCGAGTATCAGACCAGCGAAAATTTTGACGGTTTCTCAAACATTCCGTAACTTCAAACTCCCATATCTCGCGAACGGCATGACGAACTCGAGAAATTCCTGTTGCATCTGAAAGTAGAAACTCGCCCGATTACAATGGTGTGTGTACTTTTCCCCTAGGCCATTCCAGTTATAGGTCTCGAGTATCAGACCAGCGAAAATTTTGACGGTTTCTCAAACACTCCGTAACTTCAAACTCCCATATCTCGCGAACGGATTGACGAACTCGAGAAATTCCTGTTGCATCTGAAAGCAGAAACTCGCCCGATTACAACGGTATGTGTATTTTTGCCCTGGGCAATAGTAGTTATTGGTTTCGAGTATCAGACTTGCGAAAATATTGATGGTTTCTCAACCATTCCTTAACTTCAAACTCCCATATCTCGCGAACGGCATGACGAAGTCGAGAAATTCCTGTTGCATCTGAAAGTAGAAACTCGCCCGATTACAATGGTGTGTGTACTTTTCCCCTAGGCCATTCCAGTTATAGGTCTCGAGTATCAGACCAGCGAAAATTTTGACGGTTTCACAAACACTCCGTAACTTCAAACTCCCATATCTCGCGAACGGATTGACGAACTCGAGAAATTCCTGTTGCATCTGAAAGCAGAAACTCGCCCTATTACAACGGTATGTGTATTTTTGCCCTGGGCAATAGTAGTTATTGGTTTCGAGTATCAGACTTGCGAAAATTTTGATGGTTTCTCAACCATTCCTTAACTTCAAACTTCCATATCTCGCGAACGGATTGACGAACTCGAGAAGTTCCTGTTGCATATGAATGCAGATACTCGCCCGATTACTAGGGTATGTATATTTTTCCCATAGGCCATTGTAGTCATTGGTTTCGAGTATCAGACTTGCGAAAATTTTGGTGGTTTCCCAACCATTCCTTATTTTCAAACCCCCATATCTCGCGAACGGATTGACGAACTCGAGAAAGTCCTGCTGCACCTGAAATCAGATACCCGCCCGATTTCAGCGGTATGTGTATTTTTGCCCTAGGCCATAGTAGTTATTGGTCTCGAGTAACAGACTTGCGAAAATTTTGATGGTTTCTGAACCATTCCTTAACTTCAAACTCCAAAATCTCGCGAACGTATTGACGAACTCGAGAAATTCCTGTTGCATCTGAAAGTAGAAACTCGTCCGATTACAATGGTGTGTGTACTTTTCCCCTAGGCCATTCCAGTTATAGGTCTCGAGTATCAGACCAGCGAAAATTTTGACGGTTTCTCAAACATTCCGTAACTTCAAACTCCCATATCTCGCGAACGGCATGACGAACTCGAGAAATTCCTGTTGCATCTGAAAGTAGAAACTCGCCCGATTACAATGGTGTGTGTACTTTTCCCCTAGGCCATTCCAGTTATAGGTCTCGAGTATCAGACCAGCGAAAATTTTGACGGTTTCTCAAACACTCCGTAACTTCAAACTCCCATATCTCGCGAACGGATTGACGAACTCGAGAAATTCCTGTTGCATCTGAAAGCAGAAACTCGCCCGATTACAACGGTATGTGTATTTTTGCCCTGGGCAATAGTAGTTATTGGTTTCGAGTATCAGACTTGCGAAAATATTGATGGTTTCTCAACCATTCCTTAACTACAAACTCCCATATCTCGCGAACGGCATGACGAAGTCGAGAAATACCTGTTGCATCTGAAAGTAGAAACTCGCCCGATTACAATGGTGTGTGTACTTTTCCCCTAGGCCATTCCAGTTATAGGTCTCGCGTATCAGACCAGCAAAAATTTTGACCGTGTCTCAAACATTCCGTAACTTCAAACTCCCGTATCTCGCGAGCGGATTGATGAACTCGAGAAATTCCTGTTGTGTCTGAAAATAGAAACTCGCCCGATTACAATGGTGTGTGTACTTTTCCCCTGGGCCGTTCCAGTTATTGGTTTCGAGTATCAGACTTGCGAAAGTTTTGATGGTTTCTCAACCATTCCTTAACTACAAACTCCCATATCTCGCGAACGGATTGAGGAACTCGAGAAATTCCTGTTGCATATGAAAGCAGAAACTCGCCCGATTACAGCGGTATGTGTATTTTTGCCCTAGGAAATAGTAGTTATTGGTCTCGAGTATCAGACTTGCGAAAATTTTTACGGTTTCTCAACCATTCCTTAACTTCAAACTCCCATATATCGCGAACGGATTGGCGAACTCGAGATATTCCTGTTGCATCTGAAAGTGGAAACTCGCCCGATTACAATGGTGTGTGTACTTTTCCCCCTAGGCCATTCCAGTTATTGGTTTCGAGTATCAGACTTGCGAAAATTTTGATGGTTTCTCAACCATTCCTTAACTTCAAACTTCCATATCTCGCGAACGGATTTACGAACTCGAGAAGTTCCTGTTGCATATGAATGCAGATACTCGCCCGATTACTAGGGTATGTATATTTTTCCCATAGGCCATTGTAGTCATTGGTTTCGAGTATCAGACTTGCGAAAATTTTGACGGTTTCTCAAACATTCCGTAACTTCAAACTGCCGTATCTCGCGAGCGGATTGACGAACTCGAGAAATTCCTGTTGTGTCTGAAAATAGAAACTCGCCCGATTACAATGGTGTGTGTACTTTTCCCCTGGGCCGTTCCAGTTATTGGTTTCGAGTATCAGACTTGCGAAAGTTTTGATGGTTTCTCAAGCATTCCTTAACTACAAACTCCCATATCTCGCGAACGGATTGACGAACTCGAGAATTTCCTATTGCATCTGAAAGCAGAAACTCGCCCGATTACAACGGTATGTGTATTTTTGCCCTAGGCCATAGTAGTTATTGGTTTCGAGTATCAGACTTTCGAAAATTGTGATGGTTTCTCAACCATTCGTTAAATTTAAACTCCCATATCTCGCGAACAGATTGATGATCTCGATTAATTCCTGTTGCATCTGAAAGTAGAAACTCGCCCGATTACAATGGTGTGTGTACTTTTCCCCTAGGCCATTCCAGTTATAGGTTTCGAGTATCAGACCGGCGAAAATTTTGATGGTTTCTCACCCATTCCTTAACTTCAATCTCCCATATCTCGCGAACGGATTGACGAACTCGAGAAACTCCTGTTCCATCTGAAAGTAGAAACTCGCCCGATTACAATGGCGTGTGTACTTTTCCCCTAGGCCATTCCAGTTATTGGTTTCGACTATCAGACTTGCGAAAATTTTGATGGTTTCTCAACCATTCCGTAACTTCAAACTCCCATATCTCGCGAACGGATTGACGAACTCGAGAAATTCCTGTTGCATCCGAAAGCAGAAACTCGCCCGATTACAACGGTATGTGTATTTTTGCCCTAGGCAATAGTAGTTATTGGTTTCGAGTATCAGACTTGCGAAAATTTTGATGGTTTTTCAACCATTCCTTAACTTCAAACTCCCATATCTCGCGAACGGATTGACGAACTCGAGAAATTCCTGTTGCATCTGAAAGTAGAAACTCGCCCGATTACAATGGTGTGTGTACTTTTCCCCTAGGCCATTCCAGTTATCGGTTTCGAGTATCAGACTTGCGAAAATTTGATGGTTTGTCAACCATTCCTTAGCTTCAAACTCCCATATCTCGCGAACGGATTGACGAACTCGAGAAATTCCTGTTGCATCTGAAAGTGGAAACTCGCCCGATTACGAAGGTATGTGCATTTTTCCCCTAGGCCTTTGTAGTAATTGGTTTCGAGTATCAGACTTGCGAAAATTTTGATGGTTACTCAACCATTCTTTAACTTCAAACTGCCATACCTCGCGAACGGATGGGCGAACTCGAGATATTCCTGTTGCGTCTGAAAGTAGAAACTCTCCCGTTTACACAGGTGTGCCTACTTTTCCCCTAGGCAATACTAGTTATTGGTTTCGAGTATCAGACTTGCGAAAATTTTGATGGTTTCTCAACCATTCCTTAACTTCAAACTCCCATATCTCGCGAACGGCATGACGAACTCGAGAAATTCCTGTTGCATCTGAAAGTAGAAACTCGCCCGATTACAATGGTGTGTGTACTTTTCCCCTAGGCCATTCCAGTTATAGGTCTCGAGTATCAGACCAGCGAAAATTTTGACGGTTTCACAAACACTCCGTAACTTCAAACTCCCATATCTCGCGAACGGATTGACGAACTCGAGAAATTCCTGTTGCATCTGAAAGCAGAAACTCGCCCGATTACAACGGTATGTGTATTTTTGCCCTGGGCAATAGTAGTTATTGGTTTCGAGTATCAGACTTGCGAAAATTTTGATGGTTTCTCAACCATTCCTTAACTTCAAACTTCCATATCTCGCGAACGGATTGACGAACTCGAGAAGTTCCTGTTGCATATGAATGCAGATACTCGCCCGATTACTAGGGTATGTATATTTTTCCCATAGGCCATTGTAGTCATTGGTTTCGAGTATCAGACTTGCGAAAATTTTGGTGGTTTCCCAACCATTCCTTATTTTCAAACCCCCATATCTCGCGAACGGATTGACGAACTCGAGAAAGTCCTGCTGCACCTGAAATCAGAAACCCGCCCGATTTCAGCGGTATGTGTATTTTTGCCCTAGGCCATAGTAGTTATTGGTCTCGAGTAACAGACTTGCGAAAATTTTGATGGTTTCTAAACCATTCCTTAACTTCAAACTCCAAAATCTCGCGAACGTATTGACGAACTCGAGAAATTCCTGTTGCATCTGAAAGTAGAAACTCGTCCGATTACAATGGTGTGTGTACTTTTCCCCTAGGCCATTCCAGTTATAGGTCTCGAGTATCAGACCAGCGAAAATTTTGACGGTTTCTCAAACATTCCGTAACTTCAAACTCCCATATCTCGCGAACGGCATGACGAACTCGAGAAATTCCTGTTGCATCTGAAAGTAGAAACTCGCCCGATTACAATGGTGTGTGTACTTTTCCCCTAGCCCATTCCAGTTATAGGTCTCGAGTATCAGACCAGCGAAAATTTTGACGGTTTCTCAAACACTCCGTAACTTCAAACTCCCATATCTCGCGAACGGATTGACGAACTCGAGAAATTCCTGTTGCATCTGAAAGCAGAAACTCGCCCGATTACAACGGTATGTGTATTTTTGCCCTGGGCAATAGTAGTTATTGGTTTCGAGTATCAGACTTGCGAAAATATTGATGGTTTCTCAACCATTCCTTAACTTCAAACTCCCATATCTCGCGAACGGATTGACGAACTCGAGATATTGCTGTTGCATCTGAAAGCAGAAAGTAGCCCGATTACAATGGTATGTGTATTTTTGCCCGAGGCCATAGTAGTTATTGGTTTCGAGTATCAGACTTGCGAAAATTTTGATGGTTTCTCAACCATTCCTTAGCTTCAAACTCCCATATCGCGCGAACGGTTTGACGAACTCGAGATATTCCTGTTGCACCAGAAAGTAGAAACTCCCCCGATTACAATGGTGTGTGTACTTTTCCCCTAGTCCATTCCAGTTGTTGGTTTCGAGTATCAGAATTGCGAAAATTATGATGGTTTCTCAACCATTCCTTCACTTCAAACTCCCATATCTCGCAAACGGATTGACGAACTCGAGAAATTCCTGTTGCATCTGAAAGTAGAAACTCGCCCGATTACAATGGTGTGTGTACTTTTCCCCTAGGCCATTCCAGTTGTTGTTTTCGAGTATCAAACTTGCGAAAATATTGATGGTTTCTCAACCATTCCTTAACTTCTAACCTTCATATCTCGCGAACGGATTGACGAACTCGCGAAATTTCTGTTGCATCTGAAAGCAGAGACTCGCCCGATTACAACGGTATGTGTATTTTTGCCCTAGGCAATAGTAGTTATTGGTTTCTAGTATCAAAATTGCGAAAATATTGATGGTTTCTCAACCATTCCTTCACTTCAAACTCCCATATCTCGCGAACGGAATGACGAACTCGAGAAATTCCTTTTGCGTCTGAAAGTAGAAACTCGCCCGATTACAATGGTGTGTGTACTTATCCCCTAGGCCGTTCCAGTTAATCGTTTCTAGCATCCGAATTGCGAAAATTTTGATGGTTCCTCAACAATTCCTTAACTTCAAACTCCCATATCTCGCGAACGGATTGACGCATTCGAGAAATTCCTGTTGCATCTGAAAGCAGAAACTCGCCCGAATACAATGGCATGTGTACTTTTCCCCTAGGCCATTCCACTTATTGGTTTCGAGTATCAGACTTGCGAAAATATTGATGGTTTCTCAACCATTCCTTAACTTCACACTTCCATATCTCGCGAACGGGTTGACGAACTCGAGAATTTCCTATTGCATCTGAAAGCAGAAACTCGCCCGATTACAACGGTATGTGTATTTTTCCCCTAGGCCATTGTAGTTATTGGTTTCGAGTATCAGACTTGCGAAAAATTTGATGGTTTCTCAACCATTCCTTAACTACCAACTTCCATATCTCGCGAACGCATTGACGAACTCGTGAAATTCCTGTTGTACCTGAAAGTAGAATCTCGCCCGATTACAATGGTAAGTGTATCTTTCCCCTAGGCATTTGTAGTTATTGGTTTCGAGTATCAGACTTGCGAAAATTTTGATGGTTTCTCAACCATTCCTTAACTTCAAACTCCCATATCTCGCGAACGCATTGACGAACTCGTGAAATTCCTGTTGCATCTGAAAGCTGAAAGTCGCCCGATTACAACGGTATGTGTATTTTTGCCCTATGCAATTGTAGTTATTGGTTTCGAGTATCAGACTTGCGAAAATTTTGATGGTTTCTCAACCATTCCTTAACTTCAAACTCCCATATCTCGCGAACGGATTGACGCACTCGAGAAATTCCTGTTGTATCGGAAAGCAGAAACTCGCCCGAATACAATGGTGTTTGTACTTTTCCCCTAGGCCATTGTAGTTATTGGTTTCGAGTGTCAGACTTGCGAAAATTTTGATGGTTTCTCAACCATTCCTTAATTTCAAACTCCCATACCTCGCGAACGCATTGACGAACTCGTGAAATTCCTGTTGCATGTGGAAGTAGAAACTCGCCTGATTACAACGGTATGTGTACTTTTCCCCTAGGCCATTCCAGTTATTGGTTTCGAGTATCAGACTTGCGAAAATTTTGATGGTTTCTCAACCATTCCTTAACTTCAAACTCCCATATCTCGCGAACGGATTGACGCACTCGAGAAATTCCTATAGCATCTAAAAGCAGAAACTCGCCCGATTACAACGGTGTGTGTACTTTTCCCCTAGGCCATTCCAGTTGTTGGTTTCGAGTATCAGACCAGCGAAAATTTTGATGGTTTCTCAAGCATTCCTTAACTTCAAACTTCCATATCTCGCGAACGGATTGTCGAACTCGAGAAATTCCTGTTGCATGTGGAAGCAGAAACTCGCCCGATTACAACGGTATGTGTATTTTTGCCCTAGGCCATAGCAGTTATTGGTTTCGAGTACCAGACTTGGGAAAATTGTGATGGTTTCTCAACCATTCCTTAACTTCAAACCCCCATTTCTCGCGAACGGATTGACCAACTCGAGAAATTGCTGTTGCACCTGAAAGTAGAAACTCGCCCGATTGCAAAGATATGTGGGTTTTCCCCTTAGACCTTTGTAGTTATTGGTTTCGAGTATCAGACTTGCGAAAATTTTGATGGTTTCTCAACCATTCCTTAACTTCAAACTCCGATATCTCGCGAACGGATTAACGAACTCGAGAAATTCCTGTTGCATCTGAAAGTAGAAACTCGCCCGATTACAATGGTATGTGTACTTTTCCCCTATGCAATTGTAGTTATTGGTTTCGAGTATCAGACTTGCGAAAATTTTGATGGTTTCTCAACCATTCCTTAACTTCAACCTCCCATATCTCGCGAACGGACTGACGAACTCGAGATATTGCTGTTGCATCTGAAAGCAGAAAGTCGCCCGATTACAATGGTATGTGTATTTTTGCCCTAGGCCATAGTAGTTATTGGTTTCGAGTATCAGACTTGCGAAAATTTTGATGGTTTCTCAACCATTCCTTAACTTCAGACTCCCATATCTCGCGAACGGATTGACGAACTAGAGAAATTCCTGTTGCATGTGGAAGCACAAACTCGCCCGATTACCACGGTATGTGTTTTTTTTGCCCTAGGGCATAGTAGTTATTGGTTTCGAGTATCAGACTTGCGAAAATTGTGATGGTTTCTCAACCATTCCTTAACTTCAAACCCCCATTTCTCGCGAACGGATTGACCAACTCGAGAAATTCCTGTTGCATCTGAAAGCAGAAACTCGCCCGAATACAATGGAGTGTGTACTTTTCCCCTAGGCCATTCCAGTCATTGGTTTCGAGTATCAGACCAGCGAAAATTTTGATGGTTTCTCAACCATTCCTTCACTTCAAAATCCCATATCTCGCGAACGTTATGACGAACTCGAGAAATTCCTGTTGTGTCTGAAAGTAGAAACTAGCCCGATTACAATGGTGGGTGTATTTTTGCCCTAGGCAATAGCAGTTATTCGTTTCGGGTATCAGACTTGCGAAAATTTTGATGGTTTCTCAACCATTCCTTAATTTCAAACTTCCATATCCCGCGAACGGATTGACGAACTTGCGAAATTTCTGTTGCATCTGAAAGCAGAGACTCGCCCGATTACAACGGTATGTGTATTTTTGCCCTAGGCAATAGTAGTTATTGGTTTCTAGTATCAGACTTGCGAAAATTATGAGGGTTTCTCAACCATTCCTTAATTTCAAACTCCCATATCCCGCGAACGGATTGACGAACTCGAGATATTCCTCTTGCATCTGAAAGTAGAAACTCGCCCGATTACAATGGTGTGTGTACTTTTCCCCTAGGCCATTCCAGTTGTTGGTTTCGAGTATCAGACTTGCGAAAATATTGATGGTTTCTCAACCATTCCTTAACTTCTAACCTTCATCTCGCGAACGGATTGACGAGCTCGCGAAATTTCTGTTGCATCTGAAAGCAGAGACTCGCCCGATTACAACGGTACGTGTATTTTTGCCCTAGGCAATAGTAGTTATTGGTTTCTAGTATCAGAATTGCGAAAATATTGATGGTTTCTCAACCATTCCTTCACTTCAAACTCCCATATCTCGCGAACGGAATGACGAACTCGAGAAATTCCTTTTGCGTCTGAAAGTAGAAACTCGCCCGATTACAATGGTGTGTGTACTTTTCCCCTAGGCCGTTCCAGTTAATCGTTTCTAGCATCCGAATTGCGAAAATTTTGATGGTTTCACAACCATTCCTTAACTTCACACTTCCATATCTCGCGAACGGGTTGACGAACTCGAGAATTTCCTATTGCATCTGAAAGCAGAAACTCGCCCGATTACAACGGTATGTGTATTTTTCCCCTAGGCCATTGTAGTTACTGGTTTCGAGTATCAGACTTGCGAAAATTTTGATGGTTTCTCAACCATTCCTTAACTTCAAACCCCCATTTCTCGCGAACGGATTGACGAACTCGAGAAATTCCTGTTGTATCTGAAAGTAGAATCTCGCCCGATTACAACGGTATGTGTATCTTTCCCCTAGGCATTTGTAGTTATTGGTTTCGAGTATCAGACATGCGAAAATTTTGATGGTTTCTCAACCATTCCTTAACTTCAAACTCCCATATCTCGCGAACGCATTGACGAACTCGTGAAATTCCTGTTGCATCTGAAAGCTGAAAGTCGCCCGATTACAACGGTATGTGTATTTTTGCCCTATGCAATTGTAGTTATTGGTTTCGAGTATCAGACTTGCGAAAATTTTGATGGTTTCTCAACCATTCCTTAGCTTCAAACTCCCATATCTCGCGAACGGATTGACGAACTCGAGATATTCCTCTTGCACCTGAAAGTAGAAACTCGCCCGATTACAATGGTGTGTGTACTTTTCCCCTAGGCCATTCCAGTTATAGGTTTCGAGTATCAGGCCACCTAAAATTCTGATGGTTTCTCAACCATTCCTTAACTTCCAACTCCCTTATCTCGCGAACGCATTGACGAACTCGTGAAATTCCTGTTGCATCTGAAAGTAGAAACTCGCCCGATTACAACGGTATGCGTATTTTTCCCCTAGGCCATTGTAGTTATTAGTTTCGAGTATCAGACTTGCGAAAATTTTGATGGTTTCTCAACCATTCCTTAACTTCAAACTCCCATTTCTCGCGAACGGTTTGACGAACTCGAGAAATTCCTGTTGCATCTGAAAGTAGAAACTCGCCCGATTACAATGATATGTGTACTTTCCCCTAGGCCATTCCAGTTATTGGTTTCGAATGTCAGACTTGCGAAAATTTTGATGGTTTCTCAAACATTCCTTAGCTTCAAACTCCCATATCTCGCGAACCGATTGACGCACTCGAGAAATTCCTGTTGTATCGGAAAGCAGAAACTCGCCCGAATACAATGGTGTGTGTACTTTTCCCCTAGGCCATTGTAGTTATTGGTTTCGAGTGTCAGACTTGCGAAAATTTTGATGGTTTCTCAACCATTCCTTAATTTCAAACTCCCATACCTCGCGAACGCATTGACGAACTCGTGAAATTCCTGTTGCATGTGGAAGTAGAAACTAGCCTGATTACAACGGTATGTGTACTTTTTCCCCTAGGCCATTCCAGTTATTGGTTTCGAGTATCAGACTTGCGAAAATTTTGATGGTTTCTCAACCATTCCTTAACTTCAAACTTCCATATCTCGCGAACGGATTGTCGAACTCGAGAAATTCCTGTTGCATGTGGAAGCACAAACTCGGCCGATTACCACGGTATGTGTTTTTTTTGCCCTAGGGCATAGTAGTTATTGGTTTCGAGTATCAGACTTGCGAAAATTGTGATGGTTTCTCAACCATTCCTTAACTTCAAACCCCCATTTCTCGCGAACGGATTGACCAACTCGAGAAATTGCTGTTGCACCTGAAAGTAGAAACTCGCCCGATTGCAGAGATATGTGGGTTTTCCCCTTAGACCTTTGTAGTTATTGGTTTCGAGTATCAGACTTGCGAAAATTTTAATGGTTTCTCAACCATTCCTTAACTTCAAACTCCGATATCTCGCGAACGGATTAACGAACTCGAGAAATTCCTGTTGCATCTGAAAGTAGAAACTCGCCCGATTACAATGGTATGTGTACTTTTCCCCTATGCAATTGTAGTTATTGGTTTCGAGTATCAGACTTGCGAAAATTTTGATGGTTTCTCAACCATTCCTTAACTTCAAACTCCCATATCTCGCGAACGGACTGACGAACTCGAGATATTGCTGTTGTATCGGAAAGCAGAAACTCGCCCGAATACAATGGTGTGTGTACTTTTCCCCTAGGCCATTGTAGTTATTGGTTTCGAGTGTCAGACTTGCGAAAATTTTGATGGTTTCTCAACCATTCCTTAATTTCAAACTCCCATACCTCGCGAACGCATTGACGAACTCGTGAAATTCCTGTTGCATGTGGAAGTAGAAACTAGCCTGATTACAACGGTATGTGTACTTTTTCCCCTAGGCCATTCCAGTTATTGGTTTCGAGTATCAGACTTGCGAAAATTTTGATGGTTTCTCAACCATTCCTTAACTTCAAACTTCCATATCTCGCGAACGGATTGTCGAACTCGAGAAATTCCTGTTGCATGTGGAAGCACAAACTCGGCCGATTACCACGGTATGTGTTTTTTTTGCCCTAGGGCATAGTAGTTATTGGTTTCGAGTATCAGACTTGCGAAAATTGTGATGGTTTCTCAACCATTCCTTAACTTCAAACCCCCATTTCTCGCGAACGGATTGACCAACTCGAGAAATTGCTGTTGCACCTGAAAGTAGAAACTCGCCCGATTGCAAAGATATGTGGGTTTTCCCCTTAGACCTTTGTAGTTATTGGTTTCGAGTATCAGACTTGCGAAAATTTTAATGGTTTCTCAACCATTCCTTAACTTCAAACTCCGATATCTCGCGAACGGATTAACGAACTCGAGAAATTCCTGTTGCATCTGAAAGTAGAAACTCGCCCGATTACAATGGTATGTGTACTTTTCCCCTATGCAATTGTAGTTATTGGTTTCGAGTATCAGACTTGCGAAAATTTTGATGGTTTCTCAACCATTCCTTAACTTCAAACTCCCATATCTCGCGAACGGACTGACGAACTCGAGATATTGCTGTTGCATCTGAAAGCAGAAAGTCGCCCGATTACAATGGTATGTGTATTTTTGCCCTAGGCCATAGTAGTTATTGGTTTCGAGTATCAGACTTGCGAAAATTTTGATGGTTTCTCAACCATTCCTTAACTTCAGACTCCCATATCTCGCGAACGGATTGACGAACTAGAGAAATTCCTGTTGCATGTGGAAGCACAAACTCGGCCGATTACCACGGTATGTGTTTTTTTTTGCCCTAGGGCATAGTAGTTATTGGTTTCGAGTATCAGACTTGCGAAAATTGTGATGGTTTCTCAACCATTCCTTAACTTCAAACCCCCATTTCTCGCGAACGGATTGACCAACTCGAGAAATTCCTGTTGCATCTGAAAGCAGAAACTCGCCCGAATACAATGGAGTGTGTACTTTTCCCCTAGGCCATTCCAGTCATTGGTTTCGAGTATCAGACCAGCGAAAATTTTGATGGTTTCTCAACCATTCCTTAACTTCAAACTCCCATATCTCGCGAACGGATTGACGAACTCGAGAAATTCTTGTTGCATCTGAAAGTAGAAGCTCGCCCGATTACAATGGTGTGTGTACTTTCCCCCGAGGCCATTCCAGTTATAGGTTTCGAGTATCAGACTTGCGAAAATTGTTATGGTTTCTCAATCATTCCTTAACTTCAAACTCCCATATCTCGCGAACGGATTGACGAACTCGTGAAATTCCTGTTGTGCCTGAAAGTAGAATCTCGCCCGATAACAATGGTATGTGTATCTTTCCACTAGGCATTTGTAGTTATTGGTTTCGAGTATCAGACTTGCGAAAATTTTTATGGTTTCTCAACCATTCCTTAACTTCAAACTCCCATTTCTCGCGAACGGACTGACGAACTCGAGATATTGCTGTTGCATCTGAAAGCAGAAAGTCGCCCGATTACAATGGTATGTGTATTTTTCCCATAGGCCATTCCAGTTATTGGTTTCGAGTATCAGACCAGCGAAAATTTTGATGGTTTCTCAACCATTCCTTAACTTCAGACTCCCATATCTCGCGAACGGATTGACGAACTCGAGAAATTCCTGTTGCATGTGGAAGCAGAAACTCGCCCGATTACAACGGTATGTGTATTTTTGCCCTAGGCCATAGTAGTAATTGGTTTCGAGTATCAGACTTGCGAAAATTGTGATGGTTTCTCAACCATTCCTTAACTTCAGACTCCCATATCTCGCGAACGGATTGACGAACTAGAGAAATTCCTTTTGCATGTGGAAGCACAAACTCGCCCGATTACCACGGTATGTTTTTTTTGCCCTAGCGCATAGTAGTTATTGGTTTCGAGTATCAGACTTGCGAAAATTGTGATGGTTTCTCAACCATTCCTTAACTTCAAACCCCCATTTCTCGCGAACGGATTGAACAACTCGAGAAAGTCCTGTTGCATCTGAAAGCAGAAACTCGCCCGAATACAATGGAGTTGTGTACTCTTCCCCTAGGCCATTCCAGTCATTGGTTTCGAGTATCAGACCAGCGAAAATTTTGATGGTTTCTCAACCATTCCTTAACTTCAAACTCCCATATCTCGCGAACGGATTGACGAACTCGAGAAATTCTTGTTGCATCTGAAAGTAGAAGCTCGCCCGATTACAATGGTGTGTGTACTTTCCCCCGAGGCCATTCCAGTTATAGGTTTCGAGTATCAGACTTGCGAAAATTGTTATGGTTTCTCAATCATTCCTTAACTTCAAACTCCCATATCTCGCGAACGGATTGACGAACTCGTGAAATTCCTGTTGTATCTGAAAGTAGAATCTCGCCCGATAACAATGGTATGTGTATCTTTCCACTAGGCATTTGTAGTTATTGGTTTCGAGTATCAGACTTGCGAAAATTTTTATGATTTCTCAACCATTCCTTAACTTCAAACTCCCATTTCTCGCGAACGGACTGACGAACTCGAGATATTGCTGTTGCATGTGGAAGTATAAACTCGCCCGATTACAATGGTGTGTGTACTTTGCCCCTAGGCCATTCCAGTTATTGGTTTCGAGTATCAGACTTGCGAAAATTTTTATGGTTTCTCAATCAGTCCTTAAGTTCAAACTCCCATATCTCGCGAATGGATTGAGCAAACTCGAGCAATTCCTGTTGCATCTGAAAGTAGAAACTCGCCCGATTACAACGGTATGTGTATTTTCCCCCTAGGGCATTCCAGTTGTTGGTTTCGAGTATCAGACTTGCGAAAATTTTGATGGTTTCTCAAGCATTCCTTAACTTCAAACTTCCATACCTCGCGAACGGATTGACGAACTCGAGAATATCCTATTGCACCTGAAAGCAGAAACTCGCCCGATTACAACGGTATGTGTATTTTTGCCCTAGGCCATAGTAGTTATTGGATTCGCGTATCAGACTTGCGATAATTTTGATGATTTCTCAACCTTTCCTTAACTTCAAACCCCTATTTCTCGCGAACGGATTGACGAACACGAGAAATTCCTGTTGCATCTGAAAGCAGAAACTCGCCCGAATACAATGGTGTGTGTACTTTTCCCCTAGGCCATTCCAGTTATTGGTTTCGAGTATCAGACTTGCGAAAATTTTGATGGTTTCTCAACCATTCCTTAAATTCAAACCCCTATTTCTAGCGAACGGATTGACGAACTCGAGAAATTCCTGTTGCATCGGAAAGCAGAAACTCGCCCGAATACAATGGTGTGTGTTCTTTTCCACTAGGTCATTCCAGTTATTGGTTTCGAGTATCAGACCAGCGAAAATTTTGATGGTTTCTCAACCTTTCCTTAACTTCAAACTCCCACATCTCGCGAACGGATTGACGAACTCGAGCAATTCCTCTTGCATCTGAAAGTAGAAACTCGCCCGATTACAACGGTATGTGTATTTTTCCCCTAGGCCATTGTAGTTATTGGTTTCGAGTATCAGATTTGCGAAAGTTTTGATGGTTTCTCAACTATTCCTTAACTTCAAACTCCCATATCTCGCGAACGGATTTACGAACTCGAGAAATTCCTGTTGCATCTGAAAGCAGAAAATCGCCCGAATACAATGGTGTGTGTACATTTCCCCTAGGCCATTCCAGTTATTGGTTTCGAGTATCAGACCAGCGAAAATTTTGATGGTTTCTCAACCATTCCTTAATTTCAAACTCTCATATCTCGCGATCGGATTGACGAACTCGAGAATTTCCTATTGCGTCTGAAAGCAGAAACTCGCCCGATTACAACGGTATGTGTATTTTTACCCTAGGCCATAGTGGTTATTGTTTTCGAGTATCAAACTTGCGAAAATTGTGATGGTTTTTCAACCATTCCTTAAATTCAAACTCCCATATCTCGCGAACGCATTGACGAACTCGAGAAATTCCTGTTGTATCTGATAGTAGAAACCCGCCCGTTTACTATGGTGTGTGTACTTTTCCCCTAGGGCATTCCAGTTATTGGTTTCGAGTATCAGACCAGCGAAAATTTTGATGGTTTCTCAACCATTCCTTAACTTCAAACGCCCATATCTCGCGAACGGATTGACGAACGCGAGAAATTCCTGTTGCATGTGAAAGTAGAATCTTGCCCGATTACAACGGTATATGTATTTTTCCCCTAGGCATTTGTAGTTATTGGTTTCGAGTATCAGACTTGCGAAAATTTTTATGGTTTCTCAACCATTCCTTATTTTCACACTTCTATATCTCGCGAACGGATTGACGACCTCGAGAATTTCCTATTGCATCTAAAAGCAGAAACTCGCCCGATTACAACGGTGTGTGCACTTTTCCCCCAGGCCATTCCAGTTGTTGGTTTCCAGTATCAGACTTGCGAAAATTTTGATGGTTTCTCAACCATTCCTTAACTTCAAACTCCCATATCTCGCGAACGGATGGACGAACTCGAGAAATTCCTGTTACATGTGGAAGTAGAAGCTCGCCCGATTACAACGGTATGTGTATTTTTCCCCTAGGCCTTTGTAGTTATTGGTTTCGAGTATCAGACTTGCGAAAATTTTGATTGTTTCTCAGCCATTCTTTATTTTCACACTTCCATATCTCGCGAACGGATTGACGAACTCGAGAATTTCCTATTGCATCCAAAAACAGAAACTCGCCGCATTTCAACGGTGTGTGTACTTCTCCCGTAGGCCATTTCAGTTGTTGGTTTCGAGTATCAGACCAGCCAAAATTTTGGTGGTTTCTCAAGCATTCCTTAACTTCAAACTTCCATATCTCGCTAACGGATTGACGAACTCGAGAATTTCCTATTGCATCTGAAAGTAGAAACACGCCCGATTACAATGGTGTGTGTACTTTTCCCCTAGGCCATTCCAGTTATTGGTTTCGAGTATCAGACCAGCGAAAATTCTGATGGTTTCTCAACCATTCCGTAACTTGAAACTCCCGTATGCGGCGAACCGATTGACGAAGTCGAGAAATTCCTGTTGCATGTGAAAGTAGAAAGTCGCACAATTACAACGGTATGTTTATTTTTCCCCTAGGCCATTTTAGTTATTGGTTTCGAGTATCAGACTTGCGAAAATCTTGATGATTTCTCAACCATTCCTTAACTTCAAACTCCCATATCTCGCGAACGCATTGACGAACTCGAGAAATTCCTGTTAAATCTGAAAATAGAAACTCGCCCGATTACAATGGTATGTGTATTTTTCCCCTAGACATTTGTAGTTATTGGTTTCGGGTATCAGACTTGCGAAAATTTTGATGGTCTCTCAACCATTCCTTAACTTCAAACTCCCATATCTCGCGAACGGATTGACGAACTCGAGCAATTCCTGTTGCATCTGAAAGTAGAAACTCGCCCGATTACAGCGGTATGTGTATTTTTCCCCTAGGCTATTGTAGTTATTGGTTTCGAGTATCAGACTTGCGAAAATTTTGATGGATTCTCAACCATTCCTTAACTTCAAACTCCCATATCTCGCGAACGCATGGACGAACTCGAGAAATTCCTGTTGAATCTGAAAATAGAAACTCGCCCGATTACAATGGTATGTGAATTTTTCCCCTAGACATTTGTAGTTATTGGTTTCGGGTATCAGACTTGCGAAAATTTTGATGGTCTCTCAACCATTCCTTAACTTCAAACTCCCATATCTCGCGTACGGATTGACGAACTCGAGAAATTCCTGATACACCTGAAAGTAGAAACTCGCCCGATTGCAAAGATATGTGTGTTTTCCCCCTAGGCCTTTGTAGTTATTGGTTTCGAGTATCAGACTTGCGAAAATTATGATGGTTTCTCTACCATTCCTTAACTTCAAACTCCCATATCTTGCGAACGCATTGACGAACTCGAGAAATTCCTGTTGAATCTGAAAGTAGAAACACGCCCGATTACAATGGTGTGTGTACTTTTCCCCTAGGCCATTCCAGTTATTGGTTTCGAGTATCAGACCAGCGAAAATTCTGATGGTTTCTCAACCGTTCCGTAACTTGAAACTCCCGTATCCGGCGAACCGATTGACGAAGTCGAGAAATTCCTGTTGCATCTGAAAGTAGAAACTCGCCCGATTACAAGGGTGTGTGTACTTTGTCCCTAGGCCATTCCAGTTATTGGTTTCGAGTATCAGACTTGCGAAAATTTTTATGGTTTCTCAATCATTCCTTAACTTCAAACTCCCATATCTCGCGAACGGATTGAGCGAACTCGAGCAATTCCTGTTGCATCAGAAAGTAGACACTCGCCCGATTACAACGGTATGTGTATTTTTCCCCTAGGCCATTCCAGTTGTTGGTTAAGAGTATCAGACTTGCGAAAATTTTGATGGTTTCTCAAGCATTCCTTAACTTCAAACTTCCATATCTCGCGAACGGATTGACGAACTCGAGAATATCCTATTGCACCTGAAAGCAGAAACTCGCCCGATTACAACGGTATGTGTATTTTTGCCCTAGGCCATAGTAGTTATTGGATTCGCGTTTCAGACTTGCGAAAATTTTGATGATTTCTCAACCATTCCTTAACTTCAAACTCCCATATCTCGCGAACGCATTGACGAACTCCTGAAATTCCTGTTGTGTCTGAAAGTAGAAACTAGCCCGATTACAATGATGTGTGTTCTTTTCCCCTAGGGCATTCGAGTTATTGGTTTCGAGTATCAGACCAGCGAAAATTTTGATGGTTTCTCAACCATTCCTTAACTTCAAACTCCCATATCTCGCGAACGGATTGACGAACGCGAGAATTTCCTGTTGCATGTGAAAGTAGAATTTCACCCGATTACAACTGTGTGTGTATTTTTCCCCTTGGAATTTGAAGTTATTGGTTTCGAGTATCAGACTTGCGAAAATTGTGATGGTTTCTCAACCATTCCTTAACTTCAAACCCCCATTCCTCCCGAACGGAATGACGAACTCGAGAATTTCCTACTGCATCTGAAAGCAGAAACTCGCCCGATTACAACGGTATGTGTATTTTTGCCCTAGGCCATAGTGGTTATTGGTTTCGAGTATCAAACTTGCGAAAATTGTGATGGTTTCTCAACCATTCCTTAACTTCAAACTCCCATATCTCGCGAACCCATTGACGAACTCGAGAAATTCCTGTTGTATCTGATAGTAGAAACTCGCCCGATTACAATGATGTGTGTTCTTTTCCCCTAGGGCATTCGAGTTATTGGTTACGAGTATCAGACCAGCGAAAATTTTGATGGTTTCTCTACCATTCCTTAAATTCAAACTCCCATATCTCGCGAACGGATTGACGAACGCGAGAATTTCCTGTTGCATGTGAAAGTAGAAACTCGCCCGATTACAATGGTGTGTGTACTTTTCCCCTAGGCCATTCCAGTTATTGGTTTCGAGTATCAGAACAGCGAAAATTTTGATGGTTTCTCAACCATTCCTTAACTTCAAACTCCCATATCTCGCGAACGGATTGACGAACTCGAGAAATTCCTGTCGCACCTGAAAGTAGAAACTCGCCCGATTACAAAGATATGTGTGTTTTCCCCCTAGGCCTTTGTAGTTATTGGTGTCGAGTATCAGACCAGCGAAAATTTTGATCGTTTCTCAACCATTCCTTAACTTCGCACTTCCATATCTCGCGAACGGATTGACGAACTCGAGAAATTCCTGTTGCATCAGAAAGTGGAAACTCGCCCGATTACGAAGGTATGTGCATTTTTCCCCTAGGCCTTTGTAGTTATTGGTTTCGAGTATCAGACCTGCGAAAATTTTGATGGTTTCTCAAGCATTCCTTAACTTCAAACTCCCATATCTCGCGAACGGATTGACGAACTCGAGAATTTCCTATTGCATCTGAAAGCAGAAACTCGCCCGATTACAACGGTATGTGTATTTTTGGCCTAGGCCATAGTGGTTATTGGTTTCGAGTATCAGATTTGCGAAAATTGTGATGGTTTTATCAACCATTCCTTAACTTCAAACTCCCATATCTCGCGAACGGATTGACGAACTCGAGAAGTTCCTGTTTCATCTGAAAGTAGAAACTCGCACGATTACAAAGATACGTGTGTTTTCCCCCTAGGCCTTTGTAGTTATTGGTTTCGAGTATCAGACTTGCGAAAATTTTGATGGTTTCTCAACCATTCCTTAACTTCAAACCCCCATTTCTCGCGAACGGATTGACGAACTCGAGAAATTCCTGTTGCGTCTGAAAACAGAAACTCGCCCGAATACAATGGTGTGTGTACTTTTCCTCTAGGCCATTCCAGTTATTGGTTTCGAGTATCAGAACAGCGAAAATTTTGATGGTTTCTCAACCATTCCTTAACTTCAAACTCCCATATCTCGCTAACGGATTGACGAACTCGAGAAATTCCTGTCGCACCTGAAAGTAGAAACTCGCCCGATTACAAAGATATGTGTGTTTTCCCCCTAGGCCCTTGTAGTTATTGGTTTCGAGTATCAGACTTGCGAAAATTTTGATGGTTTTATCAACCATTCCTTAAATTCAAACTCCCATATCTCGCGAACGGATTGACGAACTCGAGAAATTCCTGTCGCACCTGAAAGTAGAAACTCGCCCGATTACAAAGATATGTGTGTTTTCCCCCTAGGCCTTTGTAGTTATTGGTTTCGAGTATCAGACCAGCGAAAATTTTGATGGTTTCTCAACCATTCCTTAATTTCAAACTCCCATATATCGCGATCGGATTGACGAACTCGAGAATTTCCTATTGCATCTGAAAGCAGATACTCGCCCGATTACAACGGTATGTGTATTTTTGCCCTAGGCCATAGTGGTTATTGGTTTCGAGTATCAAACTTGCGAAAATTGTGATGGTTTCTCAACCATTCCTTAACTTCAAACTCCCATATCTCGCGAACGCATTGACGAACGCGAGAAATTCCTGTTGCATGTGAAAGTAGAATCTCGCCCGATTACAACGGTATGTGTATTTTTCCCCTTGGCATTTGTAGTTATTGGTTTCGAGTATCAGACTTGCGAAAATTTTGATGGTTTCTCAACCATTCCTTAACTTCGCACTTCCATATCTCGCGAACGGATTGAGGAACTCGAGAATTTGCTATTGCATCTGAAAGCAGAAACTCGCCCGATTACAACGGTATGTGTATTTTTGCCCTAGGCCATAGTGGTTATTGGTTTCGAGTATCAGACTTGCGAAAATTGTGATGGTTTCTCAACCATTCCTTATCTTCCAAATCCCATATCTCGCGATCGGATTGACGAACTAGAGAATTTCCTATTGCATCTGAAAGCAGAAACTCTCCCGATTACAACGGTATGTGTATTTTTGCCCTAGGGCATAGTAGTTATTGGTTTCGAGTATCAGACTTGCGAAAATTGTGATGATTTCTCAACCATTCCTTAACTTCAAACTCCCATATCTCGCGAACGGATTGACGAACTCGAGAAATTCCTGTTTCATCTGAAAGTAGAAACTCGCCCGATTACAAAGATACGTGTGTTTTCCCCCTAGGCCTTTGTAGTTATTGGTTTCGAGTATCAGACTTGCGAAAATTTTGATGGTTTCTCAACCATTCCTTAACATCATACTCCCATATCTCGCGAACGGATTGACGAACTCGAGAAATTCCTGTTGTATCTGAATGTAGAAACTCGCCCGGCTACAATGGTGTGTGTACTTTCCCCCTAGGCCATTCCAGTTATTGGCTTCGAGTATCAGATTTGCGAAAATTTTTATGGTTTCTCAATCATTCCTTA
Source organism: Ptiloglossa arizonensis (assembly GCF_051014685.1). Classification (NCBI taxonomy): domain Eukaryota; kingdom Metazoa; phylum Arthropoda; class Insecta; order Hymenoptera; family Colletidae; genus Ptiloglossa; species Ptiloglossa arizonensis. The sequence goes on from NW_027478385.1 coordinate 2,931,829, forward strand.
ACTTCAAACTCCCATATCTCGCGAACGGATTGACGAACTCGAGAATTTCCTATTGCATCTGAAAGCAGAAACTCGCCCGATTACAACGGTATGTGTATTTTTGCCCTAGGCCATAGTGGTTATTGGTTTCGAGTATCAGACTTGCGAAAATATTGATGGTTTCTCAACCATTCCTTAACTTCACACTTCCATATCTCGCGAACGGATTGACGAACTCGAGAAATTCCTGTCGCACCTGAAAGTAGAAACTCGCCCGATTACAAAGAAATGTGTGTTTTCCCCCTAGGCCTTTGTAGTTATGGGTTTCGAGTATCAGACCAGCGAAAATTTTGTTGTTTTCTCAACCATTCCTTAATTTCAAACTCCCATATCTCGCGAACGGATTGACAAACTCGAGAATTTCCTATTGCATCTGAAAGCAGAAACTCGCCCGATTACAACGGTATGTGTATTTTTGCCCTAGGCCATAGTGGTTATTGGTTTCGAGTATCAGACTTGCGAAAATTGTGGTGGTTTCTCAACCATTCCTTAACTTCCAACTCCCATATCTCGCGATCGGATTGACGAACTCGAGAATTTCCTGTTTCATCTGAAAGTAGAAACTCGCCCGATTACAAAGATACGAGTGTTTTCCCCCTAGACCTTTGTAGTTATTGGTTTCGAGTATCAGACTTGCGAAAATTTTGATGGTTTCTCAACCATTCCTTAACTTCAAACTCCCATATCTCGCGAACGGATTGACGAACTCGAGAAGTTCCTGTTGTATCTGAAAGTAGAAACTCGCCTGATTACAACGGTGTGTGTACTTTTCCCCTAGACCATTCCAGTTATTGGTTTCGAGTATCAGACCAGCGAAAATTCTGATGGTTTCTCAACCATTCCGTAAATTCAAACTCCCATATCCGGCGAACCGATTGACGCACTCGAGAAATTCCTGTTGGATGTGAAAGTAGAAAGTCGCCCGATTACAACGGTATGTGTATTTTTCCCCTAGGCCATTGTAGTTATTGGTTTCGAGTATCAGACTTGCGAAAATTTTTATGGTTTCTCAATCATTCCTTAACTTCAAACTCCCATATCTCGCGAACGGATTGACGAACTCGAGCAATTCCTGTTGCACCTGAAAGTAGAAACTCGCCCGATTACAACGGTTTGTGTATTTTCCACTAGGCCATTTTAGTTATTGGCTTCGAGTATCAGATTTGCGAAAATTTTGATGATTTCTCAACCATTCCTTAACTTCAAACTCCCATATCTCGCGAATGCATTGACGATCTCGAGAAATTCCTGTTGCACCTGAAAGTAGAAACACGCCCGATTACAAAGATATGTGTGTTTTCCCCCTAGGCCTTTGTAGTTATTCGTTTCTAGCATCAGAATTGCGAAAATTTTGATGGTTTCTCAACCATTCCTTAACTTCCAACTCCCATATCTCGCGAACGGACTGACGAACTCGTGAAATTCCTGTTTCATCTGACAGTAGAAACTCGCCCGATTACAAAGATACGTGTGTTTTCCCCCTAGGCCTTTGTAGTTATTGGTTTCGAGTATCAAACTTGCGAAAATTGTGATGGTTTCTCAACCATTCCTTAACTTCAAACTCCCATATCTCGCGAACGCATTGACGAACTCGAGAAATTCCTGTTGTATCTGATAGTAGAAACTCGCCCGATTACAATGGTGTGTGTACTTTTCCCCTAGGGCATTCGAGTTATTGGTTTCGAGTATCAGACCAGCGAAAATTTTGATGGTTTCTCAACCATTCCTTAACTTCAAACTCGCATATGTCGCGAACGGATTGACGAACGCGAGAAATTCCTGTTGCATGTGAAAGTAGAATCTCGCACGATTACAACGGTATGTGTATTTTTCCCCTTGGCATTTGTAGTTATTGGTTTCGAGTATCAGACTTGCGAAAATTTTGATGGTTTCTCAACCATTCCTTAACTTCACACTTCCATATCTCGCGAACGGATTGACGAACTCGAGAATTTCCTATTGCATCTGAAAGCAGAAACTCGCCCGATTACAACGGTATGTGTATTTTTGCCCTAGGCGATAGTGGTTATTGGATTCGAGTATCAGACTTGCGAAAATTGTGATGGTTTCTCAACCATTCCTTAACTTCCAACTCCCATATCTCGCGATCGGATTGACGAACTCGAGAATTTCCTGTTTCATCTGAAAGTAGAAACTCGCCCGATTACAATGATACGAGTGTTTTCCCCCTAGGCCTTTGTAGTTATTGGTTTCGAGTATCAGACTTGCGAAAATTTTTATGGTTTCTCAATCATTCAATAACTTCAAACTCCCATATCTCGCGAACGGACTGACGAACTCGTGAAATTCCACTTTCATCTGACAGTAGAAACTCGCCCGATTACAAACATACGTGTGTTTTCCCCCTAGGCCTTTGTAGTTATTGGTTTCGAGTATCAGACTTGCGAAAATTTTGATGGTTTCTCAACCATTCCTTAACTTCAAACTCCCATATGTCGCGAACGGATTGACGAACGCGAGAAATTCCTGTTGCATGTGAAAGTAGAATCTCGCCCGATTACAACGGTATGTGTATTTTTCCCCTTGGCATTTGTAGTTATTGGTTTCGAGTATCAGACTTGCGAAAATTTTGATGGTTTCTCAACCATTCCTTAACTTCACACTTCCATATCTCGCGAACGGATTGACGAACTCGAGCAATTCCTGTTGCACCTGAAAGTAGAAACTCGCCCGATTACAACGGTATGTGTATTTTCCCCTAGGCCATTGTAGTTATTGGCTTCGAGTATCAGACTTGCGAAAATTTTGATGGTTTCTCAACCATTCCTTAACATCATACTCCCATATCTCGCGAACGGATTGACGAACTCGAGAAATTCCTGTTGTATCTGAATGTAGAAACTCGCCCGGCTACAATGGTGTGTGTACTTTCCCCCTAGGCCATTCCAGTTATTGGCTTCGAGTATCAGATTTGCGAAAATTTTTATGGTTTCTCAATCATTCCTTAACTTCAAACTCCCATATCTCGCGAACGGATTGACGAACTCGAGAATTTCCTATTGCATCTGAAAGCAGAAACTCGCCCGATTACAACGGTATGTGTATTTTTGCCCTAGGCCATAGTGGTTATTGGTTTCGAGTATCAGACTTGCGAAAATATTGATGGTTTCTCAACCATTCCTTAACTTCACACTTCCATATCTCGCGAACGGATTGACGAACTCGAGAAATTCCTGTCGCACCTGAAAGTAGAAACTCGCCCGATTACAAAGAAATGTGTGTTTTCCCCCTAGGCCTTTGTAGTTATGGGTTTCGAGTATCAGACCAGCGAAAATTTTGTTGTTTTCTCAACCATTCCTTAATTTCAAACTCCCATATCTCGCGAACGGATTGACAAACTCGAGAATTTCCTATTGCATCTGAAAGCAGAAACTCGCCCGATTACAACGGTATGTGTATTTTTGCCCTAGGCCATAGTGGTTATTGGTTTCGAGTATCAGACTTGCGAAAATTGTGGTGGTTTCTCAACCATTCCTTAACTTCCAACTCCCATATCTCGCGATCGGATTGACGAACTCGAGAATTTCCTGTTTCATCTGAAAGTAGAAACTCGCCCGATTACAAAGATACGAGTGTTTTCCCCCTAGACCTTTGTAGTTATTGGTTTCGAGTATCAGACTTGCGAAAATTTTGATGGTTTCTCAACCATTCCTTAACTTCAAACTCCCATATCTCGCGAACGGATTGACGAACTCGAGAAGTTCCTGTTGTATCTGAAAGTAGAAACTCGCCTGATTACAACGGTGTGTGTACTTTTCCCCTAGACCATTCCAGTTATTGGTTTCGAGTATCAGACCAGCGAAAATTCTGATGGTTTCTCAACCATTCCGTAAATTCAAACTCCCATATCCGGCGAACCGATTGACGCACTCGAGAAATTCCTGTTGGATGTGAAAGTAGAAAGTCGCCCGATTACAACGGTATGTGTATTTTTCCCCTAGGCCATTGTAGTTATTGGTTTCGAGTATCAGACTTGCGAAAATTTTTATGGTTTCTCAATCATTCCTTAACTTCAAACTCCCATATCTCGCGAACGGATTGACGAACTCGAGCAATTCCTGTTGCACCTGAAAGTAGAAACTCGCCCGATTACAACGGTTTGTGTATTTTCCACTAGGCCATTTTAGTTATTGGCTTCGAGTATCAGATTTGCGAAAATTTTGATGATTTCTCAACCATTCCTTAACTTCAAACTCCCATATCTCGCGAATGCATTGACGATCTCGAGAAATTCCTGTTGCACCTGAAAGTAGAAACACGCCCGATTACAAAGATATGTGTGTTTTCCCCCTAGGCCTTTGTAGTTATTCGTTTCTAGCATCAGAATTGCGAAAATTTTGATGGTTTCTCAACCATTCCTTAACTTCCAACTCCCATATCTCGCGAACGGACTGACGAACTCGTGAAATTCCTGTTTCATCTGACAGTAGAAACTCGCCCGATTACAAAGATACGTGTGTTTTCCCCCTAGGCCTTTGTAGTTATTGGTTTCGAGTATCAAACTTGCGAAAATTGTGATGGTTTCTCAACCATTCCTTAACTTCAAACTCCCATATCTCGCGAACGCATTGACGAACTCGAGAAATTCCTGTTGTATCTGATAGTAGAAACTCGCCCGATTACAATGGTGTGTGTACTTTTCCCCTAGGGCATTCGAGTTATTGGTTTCGAGTATCAGACCAGCGAAAATTTTGATGGTTTCTCAACCATTCCTTAACTTCAAACTCGCATATGTCGCGAACGGATTGACGAACGCGAGAAATTCCTGTTGCATGTGAAAGTAGAATCTCGCACGATTACAACGGTATGTGTATTTTTCCCCTTGGCATTTGTAGTTATTGGTTTCGAGTATCAGACTTGCGAAAATTTTGATGGTTTCTCAACCATTCCTTAACTTCACACTTCCATATCTCGCGAACGGATTGACGAACTCGAGAATTTCCTATTGCATCTGAAAGCAGAAACTCGCCCGATTACAACGGTATGTGTATTTTTGCCCTAGGCGATAGTGGTTATTGGATTCGAGTATCAGACTTGCGAAAATTGTGATGGTTTCTCAACCATTCCTTAACTTCCAACTCCCATATCTCGCGATCGGATTGACGAACTCGAGAATTTCCTGTTTCATCTGAAAGTAGAAACTCGCCCGATTACAATGATACGAGTGTTTTCCCCCTAGGCCTTTGTAGTTATTGGTTTCGAGTATCAGACTTGCGAAAATTTTTATGGTTTCTCAATCATTCAATAACTTCAAACTCCCATATCTCGCGAACGGACTGACGAACTCGTGAAATTCCACTTTCATCTGACAGTAGAAACTCGCCCGATTACAAAGATACGTGTGTTTTCCCCCTAGGCCTTTGTAGTTATTGGTTTCGAGTATCAGACTTGCGAAAATTTTGATGGTTTCTCAACCATTCCTTAACTTCAAACTCCCATATGTCGCGAACGGATTGACGAACGCGAGAAATTCCTGTTGCATGTGAAAGTAGAATCTCGCCCGATTACAACGGTATGCGTATTTTTCCCCTTGGCATTTGTAGTTATTGGTTTCGAGTATCAGACTTGCGAAAATTTTGATGGTTTCTCAACCATTCCTTAACTTCACACTTCCATATCTCGCGAACGGATTGACGAACTCGAGCAATTCCTGTTGCACCTGAAAGTAGAAACTCGCCCGATTACAACGGTATGTGTATTTTCCCCTAGGCCATTGTAGTTATTGGCTTCGAGTATCAGATTTGCGAAAATTTTGATGATTTCTCAACCATTCCTTAACTTCAAACTCCCATATCTCGCGAATTCATTGACGATCTCGAGAAATTCCTGTTGCACCTGAAAGTAGAAACATGCCCGATTACAAAGATATGTGTGTTTTCCCCCTAGGCCTTTGTAGTTATTCGTTTCTAGCATCAGAATTGCGAAAATTTTGATGGTTTCTCAACCATTCGTTAACTTCCAACTCCCATATCTCGCGAACGGACTGACGAACTCGTGAAATTCCTGTTTCATCTGACAGTAGAAACTCGCCCGATTACAAAGATACGTGTGTTTTCCCCCTAGGCCTTTGTAGTTATTGGTTTCGAGTATCAGACTTGCGAAAATTTTGTTGGTTTCTCAACCATTCCTTAACTTCAAACTCCCATATCTCGCGAACGGATTGACGAACTCGAGAAATTCCTGTTGCATCTGAAAGTAGAAACTCGCCCGATTACAACGGTATGTGTATTTTTCCCCTGGGCCATTGTAGTTATTGGTTTCGAGTATCAGACTTGCGAAAATCTTGATGATTTCTCAACCATTCCTTAACTTCAAACTCCCATATCTCGCGAACGCATTGACGAACTCGAGAAACTCCTGTTGAATCTGGAAATAGAAACTCGCCCGATTACAATGGTATGGGTATTTTTCCCCTAGACATTTGTAGTTATTGGTTTCGAGTATCAGACTTTTTTTTTTTTTTTTTTTTTTTTATACGTGGGGGAAATCTTCGAAAGACCCCCCCGCCGCCTGGGGAGGGGCGGGGGGAGTGTGGGATTCCCCGCGCCCGGAAGGAAACCCAATGGGCGCGGGACCTGCCCACTAAAACCCACCACGGTGGCCATCCTCGCACTATGCAGGGGGAGCACCTGGGACCGAAAACATCATATCATCAGGTGCTCTCCCGTGCAGGGCTCTCGCGCCCGTGTCCTCCCGTTCCAGGGAAGGGAGGGGGTACTTCACCCTCCCTTCCCTGTTTTCTCCTCGGCGCTCTGGCGCCCGACGTCGGAGCAGGGCCACACTGCTCCGTCATCCCACTCCCGGGGGCCGCCCGAGGGCGGCCGTGAGTCCCACACTCACGACCGCCCACGGCCCCCATAGCCGCGCCGGAGGCACGGTTCTAGGACCGTGCCGTCGGCGCGGCTGCACCCCGGTTCGTACGCTCCCGAGGGCGGCTCTGGCCTCTCCGCCCTCGAGAGCGTCGCCGTCCCTTATTTCTCCCCCCTTAGGCGACGGGCGGTGGCACGAGACTCAAGGGCTACGTACCCCCGCCCGCCGCTCTCAGGGTGGCCACCCCGGCCCTTCCGGAGGCCTACCCGCCCCCGGCCTCGGACGAGGCCTCGCTCGCGGTCTCCCCCTCTCGCGAATGCGGCTCGCGGCCTCCTTCTGCGAGATTACCTCCTCGCAGAAGGAGGCCACGGCCCGCCACTTCGTCTCGCTGCCGAGCATGGCCCGTACCACGCCCGGCAGCGAGAGATCCGCCCCAATCACGGCCGAGAGGACACGGCGCCCCACCCCCCAGGCTGGACACACCTCGAGGGTGTGTTGCGCCGTGTCCTCCTCCGCTGGACAGTGCCAGCAGCGCGCCGCCTCTTCCACACCGATTCGGCACAGGTACTGTCCGAAGCATCCGTGCCCGGACAGCACCTGCACCAACCGGTAGGTGAGTGAGCCGAAGCGCCTACCCAGCCACTCAAACAGGACCGGCCGGATAGCCCCGACAGTCCTCTGGCCGAACAACGGCTCGGCCAGCCGCTGCTGCCAAAGCCGCAGCATAGACTCCCGGGCCTGGCGCTTGAGGGCCTCCACCTCGCATCCCGCCAGGACCACCCCATCCTCGCGGGCGCGCATGCGGCCCTCGTAGAAAGCCGCATGCATGCCCGCGATCAAGTCCGCCGGGGGTAGCCCTGCGAGGACGCTCGCCGCCTCATACGAAACGGTCCGGTACCCCCGGGCGATCCGAAGTGCAAGCCGCCTTTGAACCCGGCGCAGCAATACCTTGCTGCGCCGGGAGGCGGCCAGGTCGCCCGCCCAAACGGGGGCCCCGTATAGGGCCACCGAGTGGACCATTCCCGCGTAGAGGCGGCGAACCCGGTCACTCGGGCCCCGCAGGTTGGGGAGGATACGGCCCAAAGCGCCAGCTATCCTCTCCAACCGCGGGGCCAGGGCCCGGAAATGGCCCTCGAAGCGCCAGTGGCTGTCGAGGTGAAGTCCCAGATATTTCATCTGAGACCTCACCTCGACGTCTGTCTCACCCACCCGGATCAGGGGGGGAGGCGGCTCTCCCCGGGGTCTATACATCCCGAGTACCTCGGTTTTGTGGAGAGCCACCTCCAAACCGATCCCCCTGATCCGGGAGACGACGCGCCGGGCACCGTCCTCGGCGGCCCGAACAGCCCCCCTCCAGTCCCCCCCGACGGCCAACAACAAGGTGTCGTCCGCGTAACACGTCAGGCTGACGCCGTCGGGGAGGTCTTCGGCCCGCAGGACGGTGTCGTACCCGAGGTTCCACAGCAGGGGTCCTAACACCGACCCCTGCGTCGAGTATCAGACTTGCGAAAATTTTGTTGGTTTCTCAACCATTCCTTAACTTCAAACTCCCATATCTCGCGAACGGATTGACAAACTCGAGAAATTCCTGTTGCATGTGAAAGTAGAAAGTCGCCCGATTACAACGGTATGTGTATTTTTCCCCTAGGCCATTGTAGTTATTGGTTTCGAGTATCAGACTTGCGAAAATTTTTATGGTTTCTCAATCATTCCTTAACTTCAAACTCCCATACCTCGCGAACGGATTGACGAACTCGAGCAATTCCTGTTGCACCTGAAAGTAGAAACTCGCCCAATTACAACGGTATGTGTATTTTCCCCTAGGCCATTGTAGTTATTGGCTTCGAGTATCAGATTTGCGAAAATTTTGATGATTTCTCAACCATTCCTTAACTTCAAACTCCCATATCTCGCGAACTCATTGACGATCTCGAGAAATTCCTGTTGCACCTGAAAGTAGAAACATGCCCGATTACAAAGATATGTGTGTTTTCCCCCTAGGCCTTTGTAGTTATTCGTTTCTAGCATCAGAATTGCGAAAATTTTGATGGTTTCTCAACCATTCCTTAACTTCCAACTCCCATATCTCGCGAACGGACTGACGAACTCGTGAAATTCCTGTTTCATCTGACAGTAGAAACTCGCCCGATTACAAAGATACGTGTGTTTTCCCCCTAGGCCTTTGTAGTTATTGGTTTCGAGTATCAAACTTGCGAAAATTGTGATGGTTTCTCAACCATTCCTTAACTTCAAACTCCCATATCTCGCGAACGCATTGACGAACTCGAGAAATTCCTGTTGTATCTGATAGTAGAAACTCGCCCGATTACAATGGTGTGTGTACTTTTCCCCTAGGGCATTCGAGTTATTGGTTTCGAGTATCAGACCAGCGAAAATTTTGATGGTTTCTCAACCATTCCTTAACTTCAAACTCCCATATGTCGCGAACGGATTGACGAACGCGAGAAATTCCTGTTGCATGTGAAAGTAGAATCTCGCCCGATTACAACGGTATGTGTATTTTTCCCCTTGGCATTTGTAGTTATTGGTTTCGAGTATCAGACTTGCGAAAATTTTGATGGTTTCTCAACCATTCCTTAACTTCACACTTCCATATCTCGCGAACGGATTGACGAACTTGAGAATTTCCTATTGCATCTGAAAGCAGAAACTCGCCCGATTACAACGGTATGTGTATTTTTGCCCTAGGCGATAGTGGTTATTGGATTCGAGTATCAGACTTGCGAAAATTGTGATGGTTTCTCAACCATTCCTTAACTTCAAACTCCCATATCTCGCGAACCGATTGACGAACTCGAGAAATTCCTGTTGCATCTGAAAGTAGAAACTCGCCCGATTACAACGGTATGTGTATTTTTCCCCTGGGCTATTCCAGTTATTGGTTTCGAGTATCAGACTTGCGAAAATTTTGATGGTTTCTCAACCATTCCTTAGCTTCAAACTCCCATATCTCGCGAACCGATTGACGAACTCGAGAAATTCCTGTTGCATCTCAAAGTAGAAGCTCGACAGATTACAATGGTGTGTGTACTTTTCCCCTAGGTCATTCCAGTTATTGGTTTCGAGTATCAGACTTGCGAAAATTTTGATGGTTTCTCAACCATTCCTTAACTTCAAACTCCCATATCTCGCGAACGGATTGACGAACTCGAGAAATTCCTGTTACATCTGAAAGCAGAAACTCGCCCGTTTACAACGGTATGTGTATTTTTGCCCTAGGCCATAGTAGTTATTGGTTTCGAGTATCAGACTTGCGAAAATTTGGATGGTTTCTCAACCATTCCTTAATTCAGACTCCCATATCTCGCGAACGGATTGACGAACTCGAGAAATTCCTGTTGCATCTGAAAGTAGAAGCTCGACAGATTACAATGGTGTGTGTACTTTTCCCCTAGGTCATTCCAGTTATTGGTTTCGAGTATCAGACTTGCGAAAATTTTGATGGTTTCTCAACCATTCCTTAACTTCAAACTCCCATATCTCGCGAACGGATTGACGAACTCGAGAAATTCCTGTTGCATCTGAAAGTAGAAGCTCGCCCGATTACTGTGGTGTGTGTACTTTTCCCCTAGGCCATTCCAGTTTTTCGTTTCTAGCATCAGAGTTGCGAAAATTTTGATGGTTTCTCAGCCATTCCTTAACTTCAAACTCCCATATCTCGCGAACGGATTGACGAACTCGAGAAATTCCTGTTGCATCTGAAAGTAGAAACTTGCCCGATTACAATGGTGTGTGTATTTTTGCCCTAGGCCATAGTAGTTATTGATTTCGAGTATCAGACTTGCGAAAATTTTTATGGTTTCTCAACCATTCCTTAACTTCAAACTCCCATATCTCGCGAACCGATTGACGAACTCGAGAAATTCCTGTTGCATCTGAAAGTAGAAACTCGCCCGATTACAACGGTATGTGTATTTTTCCTCTGGGCTATTCCAGTTATTGGTTTCGAGTATCAGACTTGCGAAAATTTTGATGGTTTCTCAACCATTCCTTACCTTCAAACTCCCATATCTCGCGAACCGATTGACGAACTCGAGAAATTCCTGTTGCATCTGAAAGTAGAAGCTCGACAGATTACAATGGTGTGTGTACTTTTCCCCTAGGTCATTCCAGTTATTGGTTTCGAGTATCAGACTTGCGAAAATTTTGATGGTTTCTCAACCATTCCTTAACTTCAAACTCCCATATCTCGCGAACGGATTGACGAACTCGAGGAATTCCTGTTGCATCTGAAAGTAGAAGCTCGCCCGATTACTATGGTGTGTGTACTTTTCCCCTAGTCCATTCCAGTTTTTCGTTTCTAGCATCAGAATTGCGAAAATTTTGATGGTTTCTCAACCATTCCTTAACTTCAAACTCCCATATCTCGCGAACGGATTGATGAACTCGAGAAATTCCTGTTGCATCTGAAAGCAGAAACTCGCCCGATTACAACGGTATGTGTATTTTTGCCCTAGACCATAGTAGTTATCGGTTTCGAGTATCAGATTCCGAAAATTTTGATGGTTTCTCAACCATTCCTTACCTTCAAACTCCCATATCTCGCGAACCGATTGACGAACTCGAGAAATTCCTGTTGCATCTGAAAGTAGAAACTCGCCCGATTACAGCGGTATGTGTATTTTTCCCCTGGGCTATTCCAGTTATTGGTTTCGAGTATCAGACTTGCGAAAATTTTGATGGTTTCTCAACCATTCCTTAACTTCAAACTCCCATATCTCGCGAACGGATTGACGAACTCGAGAAATTCCTGTTGCATCTGAAAGTAGAAGCTCGCCCGATTACTATGGTGTGTGTACTTTTCCCCTAGGCCATTCCAGTTTTTCGTTTCTAGCATCAGAATTGCGAAAATTTTGATGGTTTCTCAGCCATTCCTTAACTTCAAACTCCCATATCTCGCGAACGGATTGACGAACTCGAGAAATTCCTGTTGCATCTAAAAGTAGAAACTTGCCCGATTACAATGGTGTGTGTATTTTTGCCCTAGGCCATAGTAGTTATTGATTTCGAGTATCAGACTTGCGAAAATTTTTATGGTTTCTCAACCATTCCTTAACTTCAAACTCCCATATCTCGCGAACGGATTGACGAACTCGAGAAATTCCTGTTGCATCTGAAAGCAGAAACTCGCCCGTTTACAACGGTATGTGAATTTTTGCCCTAGGCCATGGTTATTGGTTTCGAGTATCAGACTTGCGAAAATTTTGGTGGTTTCTCAACCATTCCTTAACTTCAAACTCCCATATCTCGCGAACGGATTGACGAACTCGAGAAATTCCTGTTGCATCTGAAAGCAGAAACTCGCCCGTTTACAACGGTATGTGAATTTTTGCCCTAGGCCATAGTTGTTATTGGTTTCGACTATCAGACTTGCGAAAATTTTGGTGGTTTCTCAACCATTCCTTAACTTCAAACTCCCATATCTCGCGAACGGATTGACGAACTCGAGAAACTCCTCTTGCATCTGAATGTAGAAACTCGCCCGATTATAATGGTGTGTGTACTGTTCCCCTAGGCCATTCCAGTTATTGGTTTCGAGTATAAGACTTGTGAAAATTTGATGGTTTCTCAACCATTCTTTAACTTCAAACTCCCATATCTCGCGAACGGATTGACGAACTCGAGAAATTCCTGTTGCATCTGAAAGCAGAAACTCGCCCGTTTACAACGGTATGTGAATTTTTGCCCTAGGCCATAGTTGTTATTGGTTTCGAGTATCAGACTTGCGAAAATGTTGATGGTTTCTCAACCATTCCTTAACTTCAAACTCCCATATCTCGCGAACAGATTGACGAACTCGAGGAATTCCTGTTGCATCTGAAAGTAGAAGCTCGCCCGATTACTATGGTGTGTGTACTTTTCCCCTAGGCAATTCCGGTTTTTCGTTTCTAGCATCAGAATTGCGAAAATTTTGATGGTTTCTCAACCATTCCTTAACTTCAAACTCCCATATCTCGCGAACGGATTGACGAACTCGAGAAATTCCTGTTGCATCTGAAAGCACAAACTCGCCCGATTACATTGGTATGTGTATTTTTGCCCTAGACCATAATAGTTATCGGTTTCGAGTATCAGATTCCGAAAATTTTGATGGTTTCTCAACCATTCCTTACTTTCAAACTCCCATATCTCGCGAACCGATTGACGAACTCGAGAAATTCCTGTTGCATCTGAAAGTAGAAACTCGCCCGATTACAACGGGATGTGTATTTTTCCCCTGGGCTATTCCAGTTATTGGTTTCGAGTATCAGACTTGCGAAAATTTTGATGGTTTCTCAACCATTCCTTACCTTCAAACTCCCATATCTCGCGAACCGATTGACGAACTCGAGAAATTCCTGTTGCATCTGAAAGTAGAAGCTCGACAGATTACAATGGTGTGTGTACTTTTCCCCTAGGCCATTCCAGTTTTTCGTTTCTAGCATCAGAATTGCGAAAATTTTGATGGTTTCTCATCCATTCCTTAACTTCAAACTCCCATATCTCGGGAACGGATTGACGAACTCGAGAAATTCCTGTTGCATCTAAAAGTAGAAACTTGCCCGATTAAAATGGTGTGTGTATTTTTGCCCTAGGCCATAGTAGTTATTGATTTCGAGTATCAGACTTGCGAAAATTTTTATGCTTTCTCAACCACGCCTCAACTTCAAACCCCCATATGTCGCGAACAGATTGACGAACTCGAGGAATTCCTGTTGCATCTGAAAGTAGAAGCTCGCCCGATTACTATGGTGTGTGTACTTTTCCCCTAGGCAATTCCGGTTTTTCGTTTCTAGCATCAGAATTGCGAAAATTTTGATGGTTTCTCAACCATTCCTTAACTTCAAACTCCCATATCTCGCGAACGGATTGACGAACTCGAGAAATTCCTGTTGCATCTAAAAGTAGAAACTTATCCGATTAAAATGGTGTGTGTATTTTTGCCCTAGACCATAGTAGTTATTGATTTCGAGTATCAGACTTGCGAAAATTTTTATGCTTTCTCAACCACTCCTCAACTTCAAACCCCCATATATCGCGAACAGATTGACGAACTCGAGAAATTCCTGTTGCATCTGAAAGTAGAAACTCTCCCGATTACAACGGTGTGTGTATTTTTCCTCTAGGCCATTTCAGTTATTGGTTTCGAGTATCAGACTTGCGAACATGTTGATGGTTTCTCAACCATTCCTTAACTTCAAACTCCCATATCTCGCGAACGGATTGTCGAACTCGAGAAATTCCTGTTGCATCTAAAAGCAGAAACTCGCCCGATTACAACGGTATATGTATTTTTGCCCTAGACCATAGTAGTTAATGGCTTCGCGTATCAGATTCCGAAAACTTTGATGGTTTCTCAACCATTCCTCAACTTCAAACTCGCATATCTCGCGAACGGATTGACGAACTCGAGAAATTCCTGTTGCATCTGAAAGTAGAAACATGCCCGATTACAATGGTGTATGTACTTTTCCCCTAGGCCATTCCAGTTATTCGTTTCGAGTAACAGACTTGCGAAAATTTTGATGGATTCTCAACCATTCCTTAATTTCAAACTCGCATATCTCGCGAACGGATTGACGAACTCGAGAAATTCCTCTTGCATCTGAAAGTAGAAGCTTGCCCATTTACAACGGTATGCGTATTTTTGTCCTAGATCATAGTAGTTATTGGTTTCGAGTATCGGACTTGCGAAAATTTTGATGGATTCTCAACCCTTCCTCAACTTCAAACTCCCATATCTCGGGAACGGATTGACGAACTCGAGAAATTCCTGTTGCATCTAAAAGTAGAAATTTGCCCGATTACAATGGTGTGTGTATTTTTGCCCTAGGCCATAGTAGTTATTGATTTCGAGTATCAGACTTGCGAAAATTTTTATGGTTTCTCAACCATTCCTTAACTTCAAACTCCCATATCTCGCGAACCGATTGACGAACTCGAGAAATTCCTGTTGCATCTGAAAGTAGAAACTCTCCCGATTACAACGGTATGTGTATTTTTCCTCTAGGCCACTCCAGTTATTTGTTTCGAGTATCAGACTTGCGAAAATGTTGATGGTCTCTCAACCATTCCTTAACTTCAAACTCCCATATCTCGCTAACGGATTGACGAACTCGAGAAATTCCTGTTGCATCTGAAAGCAGAAACTCGCCCGTTTACAACGGTACGTGTATTTTTGCCCTAGGCCATAGTAGTTATTGGCTTCGAGTATCAGACTTGCGAAAATATGGATGGTTTCTCAACCATTCCTTAACTTCAGACTCCCATATCTCGCGAACGGATTGACGAACTCGAGAAATTCCTGTTGCATCTGAAAGTAGAAGCTCGCCCGATTACAATGGTGTGTGTACTTTTCCCCTAGGGCTTTGTAGTTATTGGTTTCGAGTATCAGACTTGCGAAAATTTTGATGGTTTCTCAAGCATTCCTTAACTTCAAACTCCCATATCTCGCGAACGGATTGACGAACTCGAGAAATTCCTGTTGCATCTGAAAGCAGATACTCGCCCGATTACTATGGTGTGTGTACTTTTCCCCTAGGCCATTCCATTTTTTCGTTTCTAGCATCAGAATTGCGAAAATTTTGATGGTTTCTCAACCATTCCTTAACTTCAAACTCCCATATCTCGCGAACGGATTGACGAACTCGAGAAATTCCTGTTGCATCTGAAAGCAGAAACTCGCCCGATTACAACGGTATGTGTATTTTTGCCCTAGACCATAGTAGTTATCGGTTTCGAGTATCAGATTCCGAAAATTTTGATGGTTTCTCAACCATTCCTTAACTTCAAACTCCCATATCTCGCGAACGGATTGACGAACTCGAGGAATTCCTGTTGCATCTGAAAGTAGAAGCTCGCCCGATTACTATGGTGTGTGTACTTTTCCCCTAGGCCATTCCAGTTTTTCGTTTCTAGCATCAGAATTGCGAAAATTTTGATGGTTTCTCAGCCATTCCTTAGCTTCAAACTCCCATATCTAGCGAACGGATTGACGAACTCGAGAAATTCCTGTTGCATCTAAAAGTAGAAACTTGCCCGATTACAATGGTGTGGGTATTTTTGCCCCAGGCCATAGTAGTTATTGATTTCGAGTATCAGACTTGCGACAATTTTTATGGTTTCTCAAACACTCCTCAACTTCAAACCCCCATATATCGCGAACAGATTGACGAACTCGAGAAATTCCTGTTGCATCTGAAAGCAGATACTCGCCCGATTACTATGGTGTGCGTACTTTTCCCCTAGGCCATTCCATTTTTTCGTTTCTAGCATCAGAATTGCGAAAATTTTGATGGTTTCTCAACCATTCCTTAACTTCAAACTCCCATATCTCGCGAACGGATTGACGAACTCGAGAAATTCCTGTTGCATCTGAAAGCAGAAACTCGCCCGATTACAAAGGTATGTGTATTTTTGCCCTAGACCATAGTAGTTATCGGTTTCGAGTATCAGATTCCGAAAATTTTGATGGTTTCTCAACCATTCCTTAACTTCAAACTCCCATATCTCGCGAACGGATTGACGAACTCGAGGAATTCCTGTTGCATCTGAAAGTAGAAGCTCACCCGATTACTATGGTGTGTGTACTTTTCCCCTAGGCCATTCCAGTTTTTCGTTTCTAGCATCAGAATTGCGAAAATTTTGATGGTTTCTCAGCCATTCCTTAATTTCAAACTCCCATATCTCGCGAACGGATTGACGAACTCGAGAAATTCCTGTTGCATCTAAAAGTAGAAACTTGCCCGATTACAATGGTGTGGGTATTTTTGCCCCAGGCCATAGTAGTTATTGATTTCGAGTATCAGACTTGCGAAAATTTTTATGGTTTCTCAAACACTCCTCAACTTCAAACCCCCATATATCGCGAACAGATTGACGAACTCGAGAAATTCCTGTCGCATCTGAAAGTAGAAACTCTCCCGATTACAACGGTATGTGTATTTTTCCTCTAGGCCATTCCAGTTATTGGTTTCGAGTATCAGACTTGCGAAAATGTTAATGGTTTCTCAACCATTCCTTAACTTCAAACTCCCATATCTCGGGAACGGATTGACAAACTCGAGAAATTCCTGTTGCATCTAAAAGTAGAAACTTGCCCGATTACAATGGTGTGTGTATTTTTGCCCTAGGCCATAGTAGTTATTGATTTCGAGTATCAGACTTGCGAAAATTTTTATGCTTTCTCAACCACTCCTCAACTTCAAACCCCCATATATCGCGAACAGATTGACGAACTCGAGAAATTCCTGTTGCATCTGAAAGTAGAAACACTCCCGATTACAACGGTATGTGTATTTTTCCTCTAGGCCACTCCAGTTATTGGTTTCGAGTATCAGACTTGCGAAAATGTTGATGGTTTCTCAACCATTCCTTAACTTCAAACTCCCATATCTCGCGAACGGATTGACGAACTCGAGAAATTCCTGTTACATCTGAAAGCAGAAACTCGCCCGTTTACAACGGTATGTGTATTTTTGCCCTAGGCCATAGTAGTTATTGGTTTCGAGTATCAGACTTGCGAAAATTTGGATGGTTTCTCAACCATTCCTTAACTTCAGACTCCCATATCTCGCGAACGGATTGACGAACTCGAGAAATTCCTGTTGCATCTGAAAGTAGAAGCTCGACAGATTACAATGGTGTGTGTACTTTTCCCCTAGGTCATTCCAGTTATTGGTTTCGAGTATCAGACTTGCGAAAATTTTGATGGTTTCTCAACCATTCCTTAACTTCAAACTCCCATATCTCGCGAACGGATTGACGAACTCGAGAAATTCCTGTTGCATCTGAAAGTAGAAGCTCGCCCGATTACTGTGGTGTGTGTACTTTTCCCCTAGGCCATTCCAGTTTTTCGTTTCTAGCATCAGAGTTGCGAAAATTTTGATGGTTTCTCAGCCATTCCTTAACTTCAAACTCCCATATCTCGCGAACGGATTGACGAACTCGAGAAATTCCTGTTGCATCTAAAAGTAGAAACTTGCCCGATTACAATGGTGTGCGTATTTTTGCCCTAGGCCATAGTAGTTATTGATTTCGAGTATCAGACTTGCGAAAATTTTTATGGTTTCTCAACCATTCCTTAACTTCAAACTCCCATATCTCGCGAACCGATTGTCGAACTCGAGAAATTCCTGTTGCATCTGAAAGTAGAAACTCGCCCGATTACAACGGTATGTGTATTTTTCCCCTGGGCTATTCCAGTTATTGGTTTCGAGTATCAGACTTGCGAAAATTTTGATGGTTCCTCAACCATTCCTTAGCTTCAAACTCCCATATCTCGCGAACCGATTGACGAACTCGAGAAATTCCTGTTGCATCTCAAAGTAGAAGCTCGACAGATTACAATGGTGTGTGTACTTTTCCCCTAGGTCATTCCAGTTATTGGTTTCGAGTATCAGACTTGCGAAAATTTTGATGGTTTCTCAACCATTCCTTAACTTCAAACTCCCATATCTCGCGAACGGATTGACGAACTCGAGAAATTCCTGTTACATCTGAAAGCAGAAACTCGCCCGTTTACAACGGTATGTGTATTTTTGCCCTAGGCCATAGTAGTTATTGGTTTCGAGTATCAGACTTGCGAAAATTTGGATGGTTTCTCAACCATTCCTTAATTCAGACTCCCATATCTCGCGAACGGATTGACGAACTCGAGAAATTCCTGTTGCATCTGAAAGTAGAAGCTCGACAGATTACAATGGTGTGTGTACTTTTCCCCTAGGTCATTCCAGTTATTGGTTTCGAGTATCAGACTTGCGAAAATTTTGATGGTTTCTCAACCATTCCTTAACTTCAAACTCCCATATCTCGCGAACGGATTGACGAACTCGAGAAATTCCTGTTGCATCTGAAAGTAGAAGCTCGCCCGATTACTGTGGTGTGTGTACTTTTCCCCTAGGCCATTCCAGTTTTTCGTTTCTAGCATCAGAGTTGCGAAAATTTTGATGGTTTCTCAGCCATTCCTTAACTTCAAACTCCCATATCTCGCGAACGGATTGACGAACTCGAGAAATTCCTGTTGCATCTGAAAGTAGAAACTTGCCCGATTACAATGGTGTGTGTATTTTTGCCCTAGGCCATAGTAGTTATTGATTTCGAGTATCAGACTTGCGAAAATTTTTATGGTTTCTCAACCATTCCTTAACTTCAAACTCCCATATCTCGCGAACCGATTGACGAACTCGAGAAATTCCTGTTGCATCTGAAAGTAGAAACTCGCCCGATTACAACGGTATGTGTATTTTTCCCCTGGGCTATTCCAGTTATTGGTTTCGAGTATCAGACTTGCGAAAATTTTGATGGTTTCTCAACCATTCCTTACCTTCAAACTCCCATATCTCGCGAACCGATTGACGAACTCGAGAAATTCCTGTTGCATCTGAAAGTAGAAGCTCGACAGATTACAATGGTGTGTGTACTTTTCCCCTAGGTCATTCCAGTTATTGGTTTCGAGTATCAGACTTGCGAAAATTTTGATGGTTTCTCAACCATTCCTTAACTTCAAACTCCCATATCTCGCGAACGGATTGACGAACTCGAGGAATTCCTGTTGCATCTGAAAGTAGAAGCTCGCCCGATTACTATGGTGTGTGTACTTTTCCCCTAGTCCATTCCAGTTTTTCGTTTCTAGCATCAGAATTGCGAAAATTTTGATGCTTTCTCAACCATTCCTTAACTTCAAACTCCCATATCTCGCGAACGGATTGATGAACTCGAGAAATTCCTGTTGCATCTGAAAGCAGAAACTCGCCCGATTACAACGGTATGTGTATTTTTGCCCTAGACCATAGTAGTTATCGGTTTCGAGTATCAGATTCCGAAAATTTTGATGGTTTCTCAACCATTCCTTACCTTCAAACTCCCATATCTCGCGAACCGATTGACGAACTCGAGAAATTCCTGTTGCATCTGAAAGTAGAAACTCGCCCGATTACAGCGGTATGTGTATTTTTCCCCTGGGCTATTCCAGTTATTGGTTTCGAGTATCAGACTTGCGAAAATTTTGATGGTTTCTCAACCATTCCTTAACTTCAAACTCCCATATCTCGCGAACGGATTGACGAACTCGAGAAATTCCTGTTGCATCTGAAAGTAGAAGCTCGCCCGATTACTATGGTGTGTGTACTTTTCCCCTAGGCCATTCCAGTTTTTCGTTTCTAGCATCAGAATTGCGAAAATTTTGATGGTTTCTCAGCCATTCCTTAACTTCAAACTCCCATATCTCGCGAACGGATTGACGAACTCGAGAAATTCCTGTTGCATCTAAAAGTAGAAACTTGCCCGATTACAATGGTGTGTGTATTTTTGCCCTAGGCCATAGTAGTTATTGATTTCGAGTATCAGACTTGCGAAAATTTTTATGGTTTCTCAACCATTCCTTAACTTCAAACTCCCATATCTCGCGAACCGATTGACGAACTCGAGAAATTCCTGTTGCATCTGAAAGTAGAAACTCGCCCGATTACAACGGTATGTGTATTTTTCCCCTGGGCTATTCCAGTTATTGGTTTCGAGTATCAGACTTGCGAAAATTTTGATGGTTTCTCAACCATTCCTTACCTTCAAACTCCCATATCTCGCGAACCGATTGACGAACTCGAGAAATTCCTGTTGCATCTGAAAGTAGAAGCTCGACAGATTACAATGGTGTGTGTACTTTTCCCCTAGGTCATTCCAGTTATTGGTTTCGAGTATCAGACTTGCGAAAATTTTGATGGTTTCTCAACCATTCCTTAACTTCAAACTCCCATATCTCGCGAACGGATTGACGAACTCGAGGAATTCCTGTTGCATCTGAAAGTAGAAGCTCGCCCGATTACTATGGTGTGTGTACTTTTCCCCTAGTCCATTCCAGTTTTTCGTTTCTAGCATCAGAATTGCGAAAATTTTGATGCTTTCTCAACCATTCCTTAACTTCAAACTCCCATATCTCGCGAACGGATTGATGAACTCGAGAAATTCCTGTTGCATCTGAAAGCAGAAACTCGCCCGATTACAACGGTATGTGTATTTTTGCCCTAGACCATAGTAGTTATCGGTTTCGAGTATCAGATTCCGAAAATTTTGATGGTTTCTCAACCATTCCTTACCTTCAAACTCCCATATCTCGCGAACCGATTGACGAACTCGAGAAATTCCTGTTGCATCTGAAAGTAGAAACTCGCCCGATTACAGCGGTATGTGTATTTTTCCCCTGGGCTATTCCAGTTATTGGTTTCGAGTATCAGACTTGCGAAAATTTTGATGGTTTCTCAACCATTCCTTAACTTCAAACTCCCATATCTCGCGAACGGATTGACGAACTCGAGAAATTCCTGTTGCATCTGAAAGTAGAAGCTCGCCCGATTACTATGGTGTGTGTACTTTTCCCCTAGGCCATTCCAGTTTTTCGTTTCTAGCATCAGAATTGCGAAAATTTTGATGGTTTCTCAGCCATTCCTTAACTTCAAACTCCCATATCTCGCGAACGGATTGACGAACTCGAGAAATTCCTGTTGCATCTAAAAGTAGAAACTTGCCCGATTACAATGGTGTGTGTATTTTTGCCCTAGGCCATAGTAGTTATTGATTTCGAGTATCAGACTTGCGAAAATTTTTATGGTTTCTCAACCATTCCTTAACTTCAAACTCCCATATCTCGCGAACGGATTGACGAACTCGAGAAATTCCTGTTGCATCTGAAAGCAGAAACTCGCCCGTTTACAACGGTATGTGAATTTTTGCCCTAGGCCATAGTTGTTATTGGTTTCGACTATCAGACTTGCGAAAATTTTGGTGGTTTCTCAACCATTCCTTAACTTCAAACTCCCATATCTCGCGAACGGATTGACGAACTCGAGAAATTCCTGTTGCATCTGAAAGCAGAAATTCGCCCGTTTACAACGGTATGTGATTTTTTGCCCTAGGCCATAGTTGTTATTGGTTTCGACTATCAGACTTGCGAAAATTTTGGTGGTTTCTCAACCATTCCTTAACTTCAAACTCCCATATCTCGCGAACGGATTGACGAACTCGAGAAACTCCTCTTGCATCTGAATGTAGAAACTCGCCCGATTATAATGGTGTGTGTACTGTTCCCCTAGGCCATTCCAGTTATTGGTTTCGAGTATAAGACTTGTGAAAATTTGATGGTTTCTCAACCATTCTTAAACTTCAAACTCCCATATCTCGCGAACGGATTGACGAACTCGAGAAATTCCTGTTGCATCTGAAAGCAGAAACTCGCCCGATTGCAACGGTATATGTATTTTTGCCCTAGACCATAGTAGTTAATGGCTTCGCGTATCAGATTCCGAAAATTTTGATGGTTTCTCAACCGTTCCTTAACTTCAAACTCCCATATCTCGCCAACGGATTGACGAACTCGAGAAATTCCTGTTGCATCTGAAAGCACAAACTCGCCCGATTACATCGGTGTGTGTATTTTTGCCCTAGACCATACTAGTTATCGGTTTCGAGTATCAGATTCCGAAAATTTTGAAGGTTTCTCAACCATTCCTTAACTTCAAACTCCCATATCTCGCGAACGGATTGACGAACTCGAGGAATTCCTGTTGCATCTGAAAGTAGAAGCTCGCCCGATTACTATGGTGTGTGTACTTTTCCCCTAGTCCATTCCAGTTTTTCGTTTCTAGCATCAGAATTGCGAAAATTTTGATGCTTTCTCAACCATTCCTTAACTTCAAACTCCCATATCTCGCGAACGGATTGATGAACTCGAGAAATTCCTGTTGCATCTGAAAGCAGAAACTCGCCCGATTACAACGGTATGTGTATTTTTGCCCTAGACCATAGTAGTTATCGGTTTCGAGTATCAGATTCCGAAAATTTTGATGGTTTCTCAACCATTCCTTACCTTCAAACTCCCATATCTCGCGAACCGATTGACGAACTCGAGAAATTCCTGTTGCATCTGAAAGTAGAAACTCGCCCGATTACAGCGGTATGTGTATTTTTCCCCTGGGCTATTCCAGTTATTGGTTTCGAGTATCAGACTTGCGAAAATTTTGATGGTTTCTCAACCATTCCTTAACTTCAAACTCCCATATCTCGCGAACGGATTGACGAACTCGAGAAATTCCTGTTGCATCTGAAAGTAGAAGCTCGCCCGATTACTATGGTGTGTGTACTTTTCCCCTAGGCCATTCCAGTTTTTCGTTTCTAGCATCAGAATTGCGAAAATTTTGATGGTTTCTCAGCCATTCCTTAACTTCAAACTCCCATATCTCGCGAACGGATTGACGAACTCGAGAAATTCCTGTTGCATCTAAAAGTAGAAACTTGCCCGATTACAATGGTGTGTGTATTTTTGCCCTAGGCCATAGTAGTTATTGATTTCGAGTATCAGACTTGCGAAAATTTTTATGGTTTCTCAACCATTCCTTAACTTCAAACTCCCATATCTCGCGAACCGATTGACGAACTCGAGAAATTCCTGTTGCATCTGAAAGTAGAAACTCGCCCGATTACAACGGTATGTGTATTTTTCCCCTGGGCTATTCCAGTTATTGGTTTCGAGTATCAGACTTGCGAAAATTTTGATGGTTTCTCAACCATTCCTTACCTTCAAACTCCCATATCTCGCGAACCGATTGACGAACTCGAGAAATTCCTGTTGCATCTGAAAGTAGAAGCTCGACAGATTACAATGGTGTGTGTACTTTTCCCCTAGGTCATTCCAGTTATTGGTTTCGAGTATCAGACTTGCGAAAATTTTGATGGTTTCTCAACCATTCCTTAACTTCAAACTCCCATATCTCGCGAACGGATTGACGAACTCGAGGAATTCCTGTTGCATCTGAAAGTAGAAGCTCGCCCGATTACTATGGTGTGTGTACTTTTCCCCTAGTCCATTCCAGTTTTTCGTTTCTAGCATCAGAATTGCGAAAATTTTGATGCTTTCTCAACCATTCCTTAACTTCAAACTCCCATATCTCGCGAACGGATTGATGAACTCGAGAAATTCCTGTTGCATCTGAAAGCAGAAACTCGCCCGATTACAACGGTATGTGTATTTTTGCCCTAGACCATAGTAGTTATCGGTTTCGAGTATCAGATTCCGAAAATTTTGATGGTTTCTCAACCATTCCTTACCTTCAAACTCCCATATCTCGCGAACCGATTGACGAACTCGAGAAATTCCTGTTGCATCTGAAAGTAGAAACTCGCCCGATTACAGCGGTATGTGTATTTTTCCCCTGGGCTATTCCAGTTATTGGTTTCGAGTATCAGACTTGCGAAAATTTTGATGGTTTCTCAACCATTCCTTAACTTCAAACTCCCATATCTCGCGAACGGATTGACGAACTCGAGAAATTCCTGTTGCATCTGAAAGTAGAAGCTCGCCCGATTACTATGGTGTGTGTACTTTTCCCCTAGGCCATTCCAGTTTTTCGTTTCTAGCATCAGAATTGCGAAAATTTTGATGGTTTCTCAGCCATTCCTTAACTTCAAACTCCCATATCTCGCGAACGGATTGACGAACTCGAGAAATTCCTGTTGCATCTAAAAGTAGAAACTTGCCCGATTACAATGGTGTGTGTATTTTTGCCCTAGGCCATAGTAGTTATTGATTTCGAGTATCAGACTTGCGAAAATTTTTATGGTTTCTCAACCATTCCTTAACTTCAAACTCCCATATCTCGCGAACGGATTGACGAACTCGAGAAATTCCTGTTGCATCTGAAAGCAGAAACTCGCCCGTTTACAACGGTATGTGAATTTTTGCCCTAGGCCATAGTTGTTATTGGTTTCGACTATCAGACTTGCGAAAATTTTGGTGGTTTCTCAACCATTCCTTAACTTCAAACTCCCATATCTCGCGAACGGATTGACGAACTCGAGAAATTCCTGTTGCATCTGAAAGCAGAAATTCGCCCGTTTACAACGGTATGTGATTTTTTGCCCTAGGCCATAGTTGTTATTGGTTTCGACTATCAGACTTGCGAAAATTTTGGTGGTTTCTCAACCATTCCTTAACTTCAAACTCCCATATCTCGCGAACGGATTGACGAACTCGAGAAACTCCTCTTGCATCTGAATGTAGAAACTCGCCCGATTATAATGGTGTGTGTACTGTTCCCCTAGGCCATTCCAGTTATTGGTTTCGAGTATAAGACTTGTGAAAATTTGATGGTTTCTCAACCATTCTTAAACTTCAAACTCCCATATCTCGCGAACGGATTGACGAACTCGAGAAATTCCTGTTGCATCTGAAAGCAGAAACTCGCCCGATTGCAACGGTATATGTATTTTTGCCCTAGACCATAGTAGTTAATGGCTTCGCGTATCAGATTCCGAAAATTTTGATGGTTTCTCAACCGTTCCTTAACTTCAAACTCCCATATCTCGCCAACGGATTGACGAACTCGAGAAATTCCTGTTGCATCTGAAAGCACAAACTCGCCCGATTACATCGGTGTGTGTATTTTTGCCCTAGACCATACTAGTTATCGGTTTCGAGTATCAGATTCCGAAAATTTTGAAGGTTTCTCAACCATTCCTTACCTTCAAACTCCCATATCTCGCGAACCGATTGACGAACTCGAGAAATTCCTGTTGCATCTGAAAGTAGAAGCTCGCCCGATTACTATGGTGTGTGTACTTTTCCCCTAGGCCATTCCAGTTTTTCGTTTCTAGCATCAGAATTGCGAAAATTTTGATGGTTTCTCAGCCATTCCTTAACTTCAAACTCCCATATCTCGCGAACGGATTGACGAACTCGAGAAATTCCTGTTGCATCTAAAAGTAGAAACTTGCCCGATTACAATGGTATGTGAATTTTTGCCCTAGGCCATAGTTGTTATTGGTTTCGACTATCAGACTTGCGAAAATTTTGGTGGTTTCTCAACCATTCCTTAACTTCAAACTCCCATATCTCGCGAACGAATTGACGAACTCGAGAAACTCCTCTTGCATCTGAATGTAGAAACTCGCCCGATTATAATGGTGTGTGTACTGTTCCCCTACGCCATTCCAGTTATTGGTTTCGAGTATAAGACTTGTGAAAATTTGATGGTTTCTCAACCATTCTTTAACTTCAAACTCCCATATCTCGCGAACGGATTGACGAGCTCGAGAAATTCCTGTTGCATCTGAAAGCAGAAACTCGCCCGTTTACAACGGTATGTGAATTTTTGCCCTAGGCCATAGTTATTGGTTTCGAGTATCAGACTTGCGAAAATTTTGGTGGTTTCTCAACCATTCCTTAACTTCAAACTCCCATATCTCGCGAACGGATTGACGTACTCAAGAAATTCCTGTTGCATCTGAAAGCAGAAACTCGCCCGTTTACAACGGTATGTGTATTTTTGTTCTAGACCATAGTAGTTATTGGTTTCGGGTATCAGATTCCGAAAATTTTGATGGTTTCTCAACCATTCCTCAACTTCAAACTCCCATATCTCGGGAACGGATTGACGAACTCGAGAAATTCCTGTTGCATCTAAAAGTAGAAACTTGCCCGATTACAATGGTGTGTGTATTTTTGCCCTAGGCCATAGGAGTTATTGATTTCGAGTATCAGACTTGCGAAAATTTTTATGCTTTCTCAACCACTCCTCAACTTCAAACCCCCATATATCGCGAATATATTGACGAACTCGAGAAATTCCTGTTGCATCTGAAAGTAGAAACTCTCCCGATTACAACGGTATGTGTATTTTTCCTGTAGGCCATTCCAGTTATTGGTTTCGAGTATCAGACTTGCGAAAATGTTGATGGTTTCTGAACCATTCCTTAACTTCAAACTCCCATATCTCGCGAACGGATTGACGAACTCGAGAAATTCCTGTTGCATCTAAAAGCAGAAACTCGCCCGATTGCAACGGTATATGTATTTTTGCCCTAGACCATAGTAGTTAATGGCTTCGCGTATCAGATTCCGAAAATTTTGATGGTTTCTCAACCGTTCCTTAACTTCAAACTCCCATATCTCGCCAACGGATTGACGAACTCGAGAAATTCCTGTTGCATCTGAAAGCACAAACTCGCCCGATTACATCGGTGTGTGTATTTTTGCCCTAGACCATACTAGTTATCGGTTTCGAGTATCAGATTCCGAAAATTTTGAAGGTTTCTCAACCATTCCTTACCTTCAAACTCCCATATCTCGCGAACCGATTGACGAACTCGAGAAATTCCTGTTGCATCTGAAAGTAGAAGCTCGCCCGATTACTATGGTGTGTGTACTTTTCCCCTAGGCCATTCCAGTTTTTCGTTTCTAGCATCAGAATTGCGAAAATTTTGATGGTTTCTCAGCCATTCCTTAACTTCAAACTCCCATATCTCGCGAACGGATTGACGAACTCGAGAAATTCCTGTTGCATCTGAAAGTAGAAGCTCGCCCGATTACTATGGTGTGTGTACTTTTCCCCTAGGCCATTCCAGTTATTCGTTTCGAGTAACAGACTTGCGAAAATTTTGATGGATTCTCAACCATTCCTTAATTTCAAACTCGCATATCTCGCGCACGGACTGACGAACTCGAGAAATTCCAGTTGCATCTGAAAGCAGAAGCTCGCCCGATTACAACGGTATGTGTATTTTTGCCCTAGACCATAGTAGTTATTGGTATCGAGTATCAGATTCCGAAAATTTTGATGGTATCTCAACCATTCCTTAACTTCAAACTCCCATATCTCGTGAACAGATTGACGAACTCGAGAAATTCCTGTTGCATCTGAAAGTAGAAACTCGCCCGATTACAACGGTATGCGTATTTTTCCCCTAGGCCATTCGAGTTATTCGTTTCAAGCATCAGAATTGCGAAAATTTTTATGGTTCCTCCACCATTTCTTAAATCCTAACTCCCATATCTCGCGAGCGGGTTGATGAATCCAAAAAATTCCTGTTGCGCCTGAAAGTAGAAACTCGCCCGATTTCAACGGTATGTGTATTCTTCCCCTTGGCCATTGTAGTTATTGGTTTCGAGTATCAGAATTGCGAAAATTTTGATGGTTTCTCAACCAATACTTAATTTCAAACTCGCATATCTCGCGAACGGATTGATGAACTCGAGAAATTCCTCTTGCATCTGAAAGTAGAAACTCGCCCGATTACAACGGTATGTGTATTTTTGCCATTGACCATAGTAGTTATTGGTTTCAAGCATCAGAATTGCGAAAATTTTTATGGTTCCTCAAACATTTCTTAAATCCAAACTCCCATATCTCGCGTGCGGATTGATGTATCCGAAAAATTCCTGTTGCGCCTGAAAGTAGAAACTCGCCCGATTACAACGCAATGTGTATTTTTCCCCTGGGCCAATGTAGTTATTGGTTTCGAGTATCAGACTTGCGAAAATTTTGATGGTTTCTCAAGCATTCCTTAATTTCAAACTCGCATATCTCGCGAACTGATTGATGAACTCGAGAAATTCCTGTTGCATCTGAAAGCAGAAACTCGCCCGATTACAATGGCATGTGTATTTTTGCCCTAGACCAAAGTAGTTATTGGTTTCGGGTATCAGATTCCAAAAATTTTGATGGTTTCTCAACCATTCCTTAACTTCAAACTCCCATATCTCGCGAACCGATTGAGGAACTCGAGAAATTCCTGTTGCATCTGAAAGCAGAAACTTGCCCGATTACAATGGTATGTGAATTTTTGCCCTAGGCCATAGTAGTTATTGGTTTCGACTGTCAGACTTGCGAAAATTTTGGTGGTTTCTCAACCATTCCTTAACTTCAAACTCCCATATCTCACGAACGGATTGACGAACTCGAGAAATTCCTGTTGCATCTGAAAGTAGAAACTCTCCCCATTAAAACGGTTTGTGTATTTTTCCCCTAAGCCTTTGTAGTTATTGGTTTCGTGTATCAGACTTGCGGAAATTTTGATGGTTTCTCAACCGTTCCTTAACTTCAACCACCCATATTTCGCGAACCGAATGACGAACTCGAGAAATTCCTGTTGCATCTGAAAGTAGAAACTCGCCCGATTACAATGGTGTGTGTACTTTTCCCCTAGGCCATTCCAGTTATTTGTATCGACTATAAGACTTGCGACAATTTTCATGGTTTCTCAACCATTTCTTAACTTCAAACTACCATATCTCGCGAACGGAATGACGAACTCGAGAAATTCCTGTTGCATCTGAAAGTAGAAGCTCGCCCGATTAGAATGGTGTGTGTACTTTTCCCTAGGCCACTCCAGTTATTGGTTTCGAGTATCAGACTTGCGAAAATTTTGATGGTTTCTCAACCACTATTTAACTTCAAACTCCCATATCTCGCGAACGGATCGACGAACTCGTTAAATTCCTGTTGCTTCTGAAAGTGAAAACTCGCCCGATTACAAAGGTATGTGTACTTTTCCCCTAGGCCATTCCAGTTATTGGTTTCGAGTATCAGACCAGCGAAAATTTTGATGATTTCTCAACCATTCCTTAACTTCAAACTCCCATACCTCGCGAACGGATTGACGAACTCGAGAAATTCCTGTTGCATCTGAAAGCAGAAACTCGCCCGATTACAACGGTATGTGCATTTTTGCCCTAGGCCATAGTAGTTACTGGTTTCGGGTATCAGACTTGCGAAAATTTTGATGGTTTCTCAACCATTCCTTAACTTCAAACTCCCATATCTCGCGGACGGACTGACGAACTCGAGAAATTCCTGTTGCATCTGAAAGTAGAAACTCGCCCTATTACAATGGTGTGTGTACTTTTCCCCTAGGCCATTCCAGTTATTGGTATCGAGTATCAGACTTGCGTAAATTTTGATGGTTTCTCAACCATTCCTTAACTTCAAACTCCCATATCTCGCGGACGGATTGACGAACTCGAGAAATTCCGGTTGCATATGAAAGCAGATACTCGCCCGATTACAACGGTATGTGTATTTTTCCCCTAGGCCTCTGTAGTTATTGGTTTCGAGTGTCAGACTTGCGAAAATTTTGATGGTTCCTCAACCATTCCTTAACATCAAACTCCCATATCTCGCGAACGGAATGACGAACTCGAGAAATTCCTGTTGCATCTGAAAGTAGAAACTCGCCCGATTATAATGGTGTGTGTACTTTTCCCTAGGCCATTCCAGTTATTGGTTTCGAGTATCAGACTTGCGAAAATTTTGATGGTTTGTCAACCGTTCCTTAACTTCATCCAACCATATCTCGCGAACGAAATGACGAACTCGAGAAATTCCAGTTGCATGTGAAAGTAGAAACTCGCCCGATTACAACGGTATGTGTATTTTTCCCCTAGGCCTCTGTAGTTATTGGTTTCGAGTATCAGACTTGCGAAAATTTTGATGGTTTCTCAACCATTCCTTAACATTAAACTCCCATATCTCGCGAACGGATTGACGAACTCGAGAAATTCCTCTTGCGTCTGAAAGTGGAAACTCGCCCGATTACAATGGTGTGTGTACTATTCCCCTAGGCCATTCCAGTTATTGGTATCGAATATCAGACTTGCGAAAATTTTGATGGTTTCTCAACCATTCCTTAACTTCAAACTCCCATATCTCACGGACGGATTGACGAACTCGAGAAATTCCTGTTGCATCTGAAAGCAGAAACTCGCCCGATTACAACGGTATGTGCATTTTTGCCCTAGGCCATAGTAGTTATTGGTTTCGAGTATTAGACTTGCGAAAATTTCGATGGTTTCTCAAGCATTTCTTAACTTCAAACTCCCATATCTCGCGAACGGATTGACGAACTCGAGAAATTCCTGTTGGATATGAAAGCAGATACTCGCCCAATTACAAAGGTATGTATATTTTTCCCCTAGGCCTCTGTAGTTATTGGTTTCGAGTGTCAGACTTGCGAAAATTTTGATGGTTTCTCAACCATTCCATAACATCAAACTCCCATATCTCGCGAACGGAATGACGAACTCGAGAAATTCCTGTTGCATCTGAAAGTAGAAACTCGCCCGATTATAATGGTGTGTGTACTTTTCCCTGGGCCATTCCAGTTATTGGTTTCGAGTATCAGACTTGCGAAAATTTTGATGGTTTCTCAACCACTCCTTAAATTCAAACTCCCATATCTCACGAACGGATTGACGAACTCGAGAAATTCCTGTTGCATCTAAAAGCAGAAACTCGCCCGATTACAACGGTGTGTGGTTTTGCCCTAGGCCACAGTGGTTATTGATTTCGAGTACCAGACATGCGAAAATTTTGATTGTTACTCAACCATTCCTTATTTTCAATCCCCCATATCTCGCGAACGGATTGACGAACTCGAGAAATTCCTGTTGCATATGAAAGAAGATACTCGCCCGATTACAAAGGTATGTGTATTTTTCACGTAGGCCATTGTAGTTATTGGTTTCGAGTATCAGACTTGCGAAAATTTTCATGGTTTCTCAACCATTCCTTAACTTCAAACCCCATATCTCGCGAACGTATTGACGAACTCGAGAAAGTCCTGCTGCATCTGAAAGCAGAAACCCGCCCGATCACATCGGTATGTGAATTTTTGCCCTAGGCCATAGTAGTTATTGGTTTCGAGTGTCAGACTTGCGAAAATTTTGATGGTTTCTCAACCATTCCATAACATCAAACTCCCATATCTCGCGAACGGAATGACGAACTCGAGAAATTCCTGTTGCATCTGAAAGTAGAAACTCGCCCGATTATAATGGTGTGCGTACTTTTCCCTAGGCCATTCCAGTTATTGGTTTCGAGTATCAGATTTGCGAAAATTTTGATGGTTTCTCAACCATTCCTCAACTTCAAACTCGCATGTCTCGCGAACGGATTGACGAACTCGAGAAATTCCTGTTGCATCTGAAAGTAGAAACATGCCCGATTACAATGGTGTATGTACTTTTCCCCTAGGCCATTCCAGTTATTCGTTTCGAGTAACAGACTTGCGAAAATTTTGATGGATTCTCAACCATTCCTTAATTTCAAACTCGCATATCTCGCGCACGGACTGACGAACTCGAGAAATTCCAGTTGCATCTGAAAGCAGAAGCTCGCCCGATTACAACGGTATGTGTATTTTTGCCCTAGACCATAGTAGTTATTGGTATCGAGTATCAGATTCCGAAAATTTTGATGGTATCTCAACCATTCCTTAACTTCAAACTCCCATATCTCGTGAACAGATTGACGAACTCGAGAAATTCCTGTTGCATCTGAAAGTAGAAACTCGCCCGATTACAACGGTATGCGTATTTTTCCCCTAGGCCATTCGAGTTATTCGTTTCAAGCATCAGAATTGCGAAAATTTTTATGGTTCCTCCACCATTTCTTAAATCCTAACTCCCATATCTCGCGAGCGGGTTGATGAATCCAAAAAATTCCTGTTGCGCCTGAAAGTAGAAACTCGCCCGATTTCAACGGTATGTGTATTCTTCCCCTTGGCCATTGTAGTTATTGGTTTCGAGTATCAGAATTGCGAAAATTTTGATGGTTTCTCAACCAATACTTAATTTCAAACTCGCATATCTCGCGAACGGATTGATGAACTCGAGAAATTCCTCTTGCATCTGAAAGTAGAAACTCGCCCGATTACAACGGTATGTGTATTTTTGCCATAGACCATAGTAGTTATTGGTTTCAAGCATCAGAATTGCGAAAATTTTTATGGTTCCTCAAACATTTCTTAAATCCAAACTCCCATATCTCGCGTGCGGATTGATGTATCCGAAAAATTCCTGTTGCGCCTGAAAGTAGAAACTCGCCCGATTACAACGCAATGTGTATTTTTCCCCTAGGCCAATGTAGTTATTGGTTTCGAGTATCAGACTTGCGAAAATTTTGATGGTTTCTCAAGCATTCCTTAATTTCAAACTCGCATATCTCGCGAACTGATTGATGAACTCGAGAAATACCTGTTGCATCTGAAAGCAGAAACTCGCCCGATTACAATGGCATGTGTATTTTTGCCCTAGACCAAAGTAGTTATTGGTTTCGGGTATCAGATTCCAAAAATTTTGATGGTTTCTCAACCATTCCTTAACTTCAAACTCCCATATCTCGCGAACCGATTGAGGAACTCGAGAAATTCCTGTTGCATCTGAAAGCAGAAACTTGCCCGATTACAATGGTATGTGAATTTTTGCCCTAGGCCATAGTAGTTATTGGTTTCGTGTATCAGACTTGCGGAAATTTTGATGGTTTCTCAACCGTTCCTTAACTTCAACCACCCATATTTCGCGAACCGAATGACGAACTCGAGAAATTCCTGTTGCATCTGAAAGTAGAAACTCGCCCGATTATAATGGTGTGTGTACTTTTCCCGTAGGCCATTCCATTTATTGGTTTCGAGTATCAGACTTGCGAAAATTTTGATGGTTTCTCAAACGTTCCTTAACATCAAACTCCCATATCTCGCGAACGGATTGACGAACTCGAGAAATTCCTGTTGCGTCTGAAAGTGGAAACTCGCCCGATTACAAAGGTATGTGTACTTTTCCCCTAGGCCATTCCAGTTATTGGTTTCGAGTATCAGACCAGCGAAAATTTTAATGGTTTCTCAACCATTCCTTACCTCCAAACCCCATATCTCGCGAACGGATTGACGAACTCGAGAAAGTCCTGCTGCATCTGAAAACAGAAACCCGCCCGATCACATCGGTATGTGAATTTTTGCCCTGGGCCATAGTAGTTATTGGTCTCGAGTATCAGAATTGCGAAAATTTTGATTGTTTCTCAACCATTCCTTAACTTCAAACACCCATATCTCACGAACGGATTGACCAACACGAGAAATTCCTGTTGCATCTGAAAGCAGAAACTCGCCCGATTACAACGGTATGTGCATTTTTGCCCTAGGCCATAGTAGTTATTGGTTTCGAGTACCAGAATTGCGAAAATTTTGATGGTTTCTCAAGCATTCCTTAACTTCGAACTCCCATATCTCGCGAACGGATTGACGAACTCGAGAAATTCCTGTTGCATCTGAAAGTAGAAACTCGCCCGATTACAATGGTGCGTGTACTTTTCCCCTAGGCCATTCCAGTTATTGGTATCGACTATAAGACTTGCGACAATTTTCATGGTTTCTCAACCATTTCTTAACTTCAAACTCCCATATCTCGCGAACGGATCGACGAACTCGTTAAATTCCTGTTGCTTCTGAAAGTGAAAACTCGCCCGATTACAAAGGTATGTGTACTTTTCCCCTAGGCCATTCCAGTTATTGGTTTCGAGTATCACACCAGCGAAAATTTTGATGATTTCTCAACCATTCCTTAACTTCAAACTCCCATACCTCGCGAACGGATTGACGAACTCGAGAAATTCCTGTTGCATCTGAAAGCAGAAACTCGCCCGATTGCAACGGTATGTGCATTTTTGCCCTAGGCCATACTAGTTACTGGTTTCGGGTATCAGACTTGCGAAAATTTTGATGGTTTCTCAACCATTCCTTAACTTCAAACTCCCATATCTCGCGGACGGATTGACGAACTCGAGAAATTCCTGTTGCATCTGAAAGTAGAAACTCGCACTATTACAATGGTGTGTGTACTTTTCCCCTAGGCCATTCCAGTTATTGGTATCGAGTATCAGACTTGCGTAAATTTTGATGGTTTCTCAACCATTCCTTAACTTCAAACTCCCATATCTCGCGGACGGATTGACGAACTCGAGAAATTCCTGTTGCATATGAAAGCAGATACTCGCCCGATTACAACGGTATGTGTATTTTTCCCCTAGGCCTCTGTAGTTATTGGTTTCGAGTGTCAGACTTGCGAAAATTTTGATGGTTTCTCAACCATTCCTTAATATCAAACTCCCACATCTCGCGAACGGATTGACGAACTCGAGAAATTCCTGTTGCATCTGAAAGTAGAAACTCGCCCTATTACAATGGTGTGTGTACTTTTCCCCTAGGCCATTCCAGTTATTGGTATCGACTATAAGACTTGCGACAATTTTCATGGTTTCTCAACCATTTCTTAACTTCAAACTCCCATATCTCGCGAACGGATCGACGAACTCGTTAAATTCCAGTTGCTTCTGAAAGTGAAAACTCGCCCGATTACAAAGGTATGTGTACTTTTCCCCTGGGCCATTCCAGTTATTGGTTTCGAGTATCAGACCAGCGAAAATTTTGATGATTTCTCAACCATTCCTTAACTTCAAACTCCCATACCTCGCGAACGGATTGACGAACTCGAGAAATTCCTGTTGCATCTGAAAGCAGAAACTCGCCCGATTACAACGGTATGTGCATTTTTGCCCTAGGCCACAGTAGTTACTGGTTTCGGGTATCAGACTTGCGAAAATTTTGATGGTTTCTCAACCATTCCTTAACTTCAAACTCCCATATCTCGCGGACGGATTGACGAACTCGAGAAATTCCTGTTGCATCTGAAAGTAGAAACTCGCCCTATTACAATGGTGTGTGTACTTTTCCCCTAGGCCATTCCAGTTATTGGTATCGAGTATCAGACTTGCGTAAATTTTGATGGTTTCTCAACCATTCCTTAACTTCAAACTCCCATATCTCGCGGACGGATTGACGAACTCGAGAAATTCCTGTTGCATATGAAAGCAGATACTCGCCCGATTACAACGGTATGTGTATTTTTCCCCTAGGCCTCTGTAGTTATTGGTTTCGAGTGTCAGACTTGCGAAAATTTTGATGGTTTCTCAACCATTCCTTAATATCAAACTCCCACATCTCGCGAACGGATTGACGAACTCGAGAAATTCCTGTTGCATCTGAAAGTAGAAACTCGCCCTATTACAACGTTGTGTGTACTTTTCCCCTAGGCCATTCCAGTTATTGGTATCGAGTATCAGACTTGCGTAAATTTTGATGGTTTCTCAACCATTCCTTAACTTCAAACTCCCATATCTCGCGGACGGATTGACGAACTCGAGAAATTCCGGTTGCATATGAAAGCAGATACTCGCCCGATTACAACGGTATGTGCTTTTTTCCCCTAGGCCTCTGTAGTTATTGGTTTCGAGTGTCAGACTTGCGAAAATTTTGATGGTTCCTCAACCATTCCTTAACATCAAACTCCCATATCTCGCGAACGGAATGACGAACTCGAGAAATTCCTGTTGCATCTGAAAGTAGAAACTCGCCCGATTATAATGGTGTGTGTACTTTTCCCTAGGCCATTCCAGTTATTGGTGTCGAGTATCAGACTTGCGAAAATTTTGATGGTTTCTCAACCATTCCTTAACTTCAAACTCCCATATCTCGCGGACGGATTGACGAACTCGAGAAATTCCTGTTGTATCTGAAAGCAGAAACTCGCCCGATTACAACGGTATGTGCATTTTTGCCCTAGGCCATAGTAGTTATTGGTTTCGAGTATTAGACTTGCGAAAATTTCGATGGTTTCTCAAGCATTTCTTAACTTCAAACTCCCATATCTCGCGAACGGATTGACGAACTCGAGAAATTCCTGTTGGATATGAAAGCAGATACTCGCCCAATTACAACGGTATGTATATTTTTCCCCTAGGCCTCTGTAGTTATTGGTTTCGAGTGTCAGACTTGCGAAAATTTTGATGGTTTCTCAACCATTCCATAACATCAAACTCCCATATCTCGCGAACGGAATGACGAACTCGAGAAATTCCTGTTGCATCTGAAAGTAGAAACTCGCCCGATTATAATGGTGTGTGTACTTTTCCCTAGGCCATTCCAGTTATTGGTTTCGAGTATCAGACTTGCGAAAATTTTGATGGTTTCTCAACCACTCCTTAAATTCAAACTCCCATATCTCACGAACGGATTGACGAACTCGAGAAATTCCTGTTGCATCTAAAAGCAGAAACTCGCCCGATTACAACGGTGTGTGGTTTTGCCCTAGGCCACAGTGGTTATTGATTTCGAGTACCAGACATGCGAAAATTTTGATTGTTACTCAACCATTCCTTATTTTCAATCCCCCATATCTCGCGAACGGATTGACGAACTCGAGAAATTCCTGTTGCATATGAAAGAAGATACTCGCCCGATTACAAAGGTATGTGTATTTTTCACGTAGGCCATTGTAGTTATTGGTTTCGAGTATCAGACTTGCGAAAATTTTCATGGTTTCTCAACCATTCCTTAACTTCAAACCCCATATCTCGCGAACGTATTGACGAACTCGAGAAAGTCCTGCTGCATCTGAAAGCAGAAACCCGCCCGATCACATCGGTATGTGAATTTTTGCCCTAGGCCGTAGTAGTTATTGGTTTCGAGTGTCAGACTTGCGAAAATTTTGATGGTTTCTCAACCATTCCATAACATCAAACTCCCATATCTCGCGAACGGAATGACGAACTCGAGAAATTCCTGTTGCATCTAAAAGCAGAAACTCGCCCGATTACAACGGTGTGTGGTTTTGCCCTAGGCCATAGTGGTTATTGATTTCGAGTATCAGACATGCGAAAATTTTGACTGTTTCTCAAGCATTCCTTATTTTCAAACCCCCATATCTCGCGAACGGATTGACGAACTCGAGAAATTCCTGTTGCTTCTGAAAGTGAAAACTCGCCCGATTACAAAGGTATGTGTACTTTTCCCCTAGGCCATTCCAGTTATTGGTTTCGAGTATCACACCAGCGAAAATTTTGATGATTTCTCAACCATTCCTTAACTTCAAACTCCCATACCTCGCGAACGGATTGACGAACTCGAGAAATTCCTGTTGCATCTGAAAGCAGAAACTCGCCCGATTGCAACGGTATGTGCATTTTTGCCCTAGGCCATACTAGTTACTGGTTTCGGGTATCAGACTTGCGAAAATTTTGATGGTTTCTCAACCATTCCTTAACTTCAAACTCCCATATCTCGCGGACGGATTGACGAACTCGAGAAATTCCTGTTGCATCTGAAAGTAGAAACTCGCACTATTACAATGGTGTGTGTACTTTTCCCCTAGGCCATTCCAGTTATTGGTATCGAGTATCAGACTTGCGTAAATTTTGATGGTTTCTCAACCATTCCTTAACTTCAAACTCCCATATCTCGCGGACGGATTGACGAACTCGAGAAATTCCTGTTGCATATGAAAGCAGATACTCGCCCGATTACAACGGTATGTGTATTTTTCCCCTAGGCCTCTGTAGTTATTGGTTTCGAGTGTCAGACTTGCGAAAATTTTGATGGTTTCTCAACCATTCCTTAATATCAAACTCCCACATCTCGCGAACGGATTGACGAACTCGAGAAATTCCTGTTGCATCTGAAAGTAGAAACTCGCCCTATTACAATGGTGTGTGTACTTTTCCCCTAGGCCATTCCAGTTATTGGTATCGACTATAAGACTTGCGACAATTTTCATGGTTTCTCAACCATTTCTTAACTTCAAACTCCCATATCTCGCGAACGGATCGACGAACTCGTTAAATTCCAGTTGCTTCTGAAAGTGAAAACTCGCCCGATTACAAAGGTATGTGTACTTTTCCCCTGGGCCATTCCAGTTATTGGTTTCGAGTATCAGACCAGCGAAAATTTTGATGATTTCTCAACCATTCCTTAACTTCAAACTCCCATACCTCGCGAACGGATTGACGAACTCGAGAAATTCCTGTTGCATCTGAAAGCAGAAACTCGCCCGATTACAACGGTATGTGCATTTTTGCCCTAGGCCACAGTAGTTACTGGTTTCGGGTATCAGACTTGCGAAAATTTTGATGGTTTCTCAACCATTCCTTAACTTCAAACTCCCATATCTCGCGGACGGATTGACGAACTCGAGAAATTCCTGTTGCATCTGAAAGTAGAAACTCGCCCTATTACAATGGTGTGTGTACTTTTCCCCTAGGCCATTCCAGTTATTGGTATCGAGTATCAGACTTGCGTAAATTTTGATGGTTTCTCAACCATTCCTTAACTTCAAACTCCCATATCTCGCGGACGGATTGACGAACTCGAGAAATTCCTGTTGCATATGAAAGCAGATACTCGCCCGATTACAACGGTATGTGTATTTTTCCCCTAGGCCTCTGTAGTTATTGGTTTCGAGTGTCAGACTTGCGAAAATTTTGATGGTTTCTCAACCATTCCTTAATATCAAACTCCCACATCTCGCGAACGGATTGACGAACTCGAGAAATTCCTGTTGCATCTGAAAGTAGAAACTCGCCCTATTACAACGTTGTGTGTACTTTTCCCCTAGGCCATTCCAGTTATTGGTATCGAGTATCAGACTTGCGTAAATTTTGATGGTTTCTCAACCATTCCTTAACTTCAAACTCCCATATCTCGCGGACGGATTGACGAACTCGAGAAATTCCGGTTGCATATGAAAGCAGATACTCGCCCGATTACAACGGTATGTGCTTTTTTCCCCTAGGCCTCTGTAGTTATTGGTTTCGAGTGTCAGACTTGCGAAAATTTTGATGGTTCCTCAACCATTCCTTAACATCAAACTCCCATATCTCGCGAACGGAATGACGAACTCGAGAAATTCCTGTTGCATCTGAAAGTAGAAACTCGCCCGATTATAATGGTGTGTGTACTTTTCCCTAGGCCATTCCAGTTATTGGTGTCGAGTATCAGACTTGCGAAAATTTTGATGGTTTCTCAACCATTCCTTAACTTCAAACTCCCATATCTCGCGGACGGATTGACGAACTCGAGAAATTCCTGTTGTATCTGAAAGCAGAAACTCGCCCGATTACAACGGTATGTGCATTTTTGCCCTAGGCCATAGTAGTTATTGGTTTCGAGTATTAGACTTGCGAAAATTTCGATGGTTTCT
Organism: Ptiloglossa arizonensis; assembly: GCF_051014685.1. NCBI lineage: Eukaryota > Metazoa > Arthropoda > Insecta > Hymenoptera > Colletidae > Ptiloglossa > Ptiloglossa arizonensis. The sequence continues at coordinate 2,971,328 of NW_027478385.1, forward strand.
CAAGCATTTCTTAACTTCAAACTCCCATATCTCGCGAACGGATTGACGAACTCGAGAAATTCCTGTTGGATATGAAAGCAGATACTCGCCCAATTACAACGGTATGTATATTTTTCCCCTAGGCCTCTGTAGTTATTGGTTTCGAGTGTCAGACTTGCGAAAATTTTGATGGTTTCTCACCATTCCATAACATCAAACTCCCATATCTCGCGAACGGAATGACGAACTCGAGAAATTCCTGTTGCATCTGAAAGTAGAAACTCGCCCGATTATAATGGTGTGTGTACTTTTCCCTAGGCCATTCCAGTTATTGGTTTCGAGTATCAGACTTGCGAAAATTTTGATGGTTTCTCAACCACTCCTTAAATTCAAACTCCCATATCTCACGAACGGATTGACGAACTCGAGAAATTCCTGTTGCATCTAAAAGCAGAAACTCGCCCGATTACAACGGTGTGTGGTTTTGCCCTAGGCCACAGTGGTTATTGATTTCGAGTACCAGACATGCGAAAATTTTGATTGTTACTCAACCATTCCTTATTTTCAATCCCCCATATCTCGCGAACGGATTGACGAACTCGAGAAATTCCTGTTGCATATGAAAGAAGATACTCGCCCGATTACAAAGGTATGTGTATTTTTCACGTAGGCCATTGTAGTTATTGGTTTCGAGTATCAGACTTGCGAAAATTTTCATGGTTTCTCAACCATTCCTTAACTTCAAACCCCATATCTCGCGAACGTATTGACGAACTCGAGAAAGTCCTGCTGCATCTGAAAGCAGAAACCCGCCCGATCACATCGGTATGTGAATTTTTGCCCTAGGCCGTAGTAGTTATTGGTTTCGAGTGTCAGACTTGCGAAAATTTTGATGGTTTCTCAACCATTCCATAACATCAAACTCCCATATCTCGCGAACGGAATGACGAACTCGAGAAATTCCTGTTGCATCTAAAAGCAGAAACTCGCCCGATTACAACGGTGTGTGGTTTTGCCCTAGGCCATAGTGGTTATTGATTTCGAGTATCAGACATGCGAAAATTTTGACTGTTTCTCAAGCATTCCTTATTTTCAAACCCCCATATCTCGCGAACGGATTGACGAACTCGAGAAATTCCTGTTGCATATGAAAGCAGATACTCGCCCGATTACAACGGTATGTGTATTTTTCACGTAGGCCATTCCATTTATTGGTTTCGAGTATCAGACTTGCGAAAATTTTCATGGTTTCTCAACCACTCCTTAACTTCAAACTCCCATATCTCGCGAACGCATCGACGAACTCGTGAAATTCCTGTTGCGTCTGAAAGTGGAAACTCGCCCGATTACAAAGGTATGTGTACTTTTCCCCCAGGCCATTCCAGTTATTGGTTTCGAGTATCAGACCAGCGAAAATTTTGATGATTTCTCAACCATTCCTTAACTTCAAATTCCCATATCTCGCGAACGGATTGACGAACTCGAGAAATTCCTGTTGCATCTGAAAGCAGAAACTCGCCCGATTACAGCGGTATGTGAATTTTTGCCCTAGGCCATAGTAGTTATTGGTCTCGAATATCAGACTTTCGAAAATTTTGATGGGTCTCAACCATTCCTTAACTTCAAACACCCATATCTAACGAACGGATTGACGAACTCGAGAAATTCCTGTTGCATCTGAAAGTAGAAACACTCCCCATTACAACGGTTTGTGTATTTTTCCCCTAAGCCTTTGTAGTTATTGGTTTCGTGTATCAGACTTGCGGAAATTTTGATGGTTTCTGAACCGTTCCTTAATTTCAACCACCCATATCTCGCGAACCGAATGACGAACTCGAGAAAGTCCTGTTGCATGTGAAAGTAGAAACTCGCCCGATTACAACGGTATGTTTATTTTTCCCCTAGGCCTCTGTAGTTATTGGTTTCGAGTATCAGAATTGCGAAAATTTTGATGGTTTCTCAAGCATTCCTTAACTTCGAACTCCCATATCTCGCGAACGGATTGACGAACTCGAGAAATTCCTGTTGCATCTGAAAGTAGAAACTCGCCCGATTACAATGGTGTGTGTACTTTTCCCCTAGGCCATTCCAGTTATTGGTATCGACTATCAGACTTGCGACAATTTTCATGGTTTCTCAACCATTTCTTAAATTCAAACTACCATATCTCGCGAACGGAATGACGAACTCGAGAAATTCCTGTTGCATCTGAAAGTAGAAGCTCGCCCGATTACAATGGTGTGTGTACTTTTCCCTAGGCCATTCCAGTTATTGGTTTCGAGTATCAGACTTGCGAAAATTTTGATGGTTTCTCAACCACTCTTTAACTTCAAACTCCCATATCTCGCGAACGGATCGACGAACTCGTGAAATTCCTGTTGCTTCTGAAAGTGAAAACTCGCCCGATTACAAAGGTATGTGTACTTTTCCCCTAGGCCATTCCAGTTATTGGTTTCGAGTATCAGACCAGCGAAAATTTTGATGATTTCTCAACCATTCCTTAACTTCAAACTCCCATATCTCGCGAACGGATTGACGAACTCGAGAAATTCCTGTTGCATCTGAAAGCAGAAACTCGCCCGATTACAACGGTATGTTCATTTTTGCCCTTGGCCATAGTAGTTATTGGTTTCGAGTATTAGACTTGCGAAAATTTCGATGATTTCTCAACCATTCCTTAACTTCAAACTCCCATATCTCGCGGACGGATTGTCGAACTCGAGAAATTCCTATTGCATATGAAAGCAGATACTCGCCCGATTACAACGGTATGTGTATTTTTCACGAAGGCCATTGTAGTTATTGGATTCGAGTATCAGACTTGCGAAAATTTTCATGGTTTCTCAACCATTCCTTACCTTCAAACCCCATATCTCGCGAACCGATTGACGAACTCGAAAAAGTCCTGTTGTATCTGAAAGCAGAAACCCGCCCGATTACAGCGGTTTGTGAATTTTTGGCCTAGGCCATAGTTGTTATTGGTTTCGAGTATCAGACTTGCGAAAATTTTGATGGTTTCTCAAACGTTCCTTAACTTCAACCAACCATATCTCGCGAACGGAATGACGAACTCGAGAAAGTCCTGTTGCATGTGAAAGTAGAAACTCGCCCGATTACAACGGGATGTGTATTTTTCCCCTGGGCCTCTGTAGTTATTGGTTTCGAGGGTCAGTCTTGCGAAAATTTCGATGATTTCTCAACCATTCCTTAACTTCAAACTCCCATATCTCGCGGACGGATTGACGAACTCGAGAAATTCCTGTTGCATCTGAAAGTAGAAACTCGCCCGATTATAATGGTGTGTGTACTTTTCCCGTAGGCCATTCCAGTTATTGGTTTCGAGTATCAGAGCAGCGAAAATTTTGATGGTTTCTCAACCATTCCTTAACTTCAAACTCCCATATCTCGCGAACAGAATGACGAACTCGAGAAATTCCTGTTGCATCTGAAAGTAGAAGCTCGCCCGATTACAATGGTGTGCGTACTTTTCCCCTAGGCCATTCCAGTTATTCGTTTCTGGCATCAGAATTGCGAAAATTTTGTGGTTTCTCAACCATTCCTTAACTTCAAACTCCCATATCTCGGAGACGGATTGACGAACTCGAGAAATTCCTGTTGCGACTGAAAGTGGAAACTCGCCCGATTACAAAGGTGTGTGTACTTTTCCCCTAGGCAATTCCAGTTATTGGTATCGAATATCAGACTTGCGAAAATTTTGATGGTTTCTCAACCATTCCTTAACTTCAAACTCCCATATCTCGCGGACGGATTGACGAACTCGAGAAATTCCTGTTGCATCTGAAAGCAGAAACTCGCCCGATTACAACGGTATGTGCATTTTTGCCCTAGGCCATAGTAGTTATTGGTTTCGAGTATTAGACTTGCGAAAATTTCGATGGTTTCTCAAGCATTTCTTAACTTCAAACTCCCATATCTCGCGAACGGATTGACGAACTCGAGAAATTCCTGTTGCATCTGAAAGTAGAAACTCGCCCGATTACAATGGTGTGTGTACTTTTCCCCTAGGCCATTCCAGTTATTGGTATCGAGTATCAGACTTGCGAAAATTTTGATGGTTTCTCAACCATTCCTTAACTTCAAACTCCCATACCTCGCGGACGGATTGACGAACTCGAGAAATTCCTGTTGGATATGAAAGCAGATACTCGCCCAATTACAACGGTATGTGTATTTTTCCCCTAGGCCTCTGTAGTTATTGGTTTCGAGTGTCAGACTTGCGAAAATTTTGATGGTTTCTCAACCATTCCATAACATCAAACTCCCATATCTCGCGAACGGAATGACGAACTCGAGAAATTCCTGTTGCATCTCAAAGTAGAAACTCGCCCGATTATAATGGTGTGTGTACTTTTCCCTAGGCCATTCCAGTTATTGGTTTCGAGTATCAGACTTGCGAAAATTTTGATGGTTTCTCAACCACTCCTTAAATTCAAACTCCCATATCTCACGAACGGATTGACGAACTCGAGAAATTCCTGTTGCATCTAAAAGCAGAAACTCGCCCGATTACAACGGTGTGTGGTTTTGCCCTAGGCCACAGTGGTTATTGATTTCGAGTATAAGACATGCGAAAATTTTGATTGTTACTCAACCATTCCTTATTTTCAATCCCCCATATCTCGCGAACGGATTGACGAACTCGAGAAATTCCTGTTGCATATGAAAGCAGATACTCGCCCGATTACAAAGGTATGTGTATTTTTCACGTAGGCCATTGTAGTTATTGGTTTCGAGTATCAGACTTGCGAAAATTTTCATGGTTTCTCAACCATTCCTTAACTTCAAACCCCATATCTCGCGAACGGATTGACGAACTCGAGAAAGTCCTGCTGCATCTGAAAGCAGAAACCCGCCCGATCACATCGGTATGTGAATTTTTGCCCTAGGCCATAGTAGTTATTGGTTTCGAGTGTCAGACTTGCGAAAATTTTGATGGTTTCTCAACCATTCCATAACATCAAACTCCCATATCTCGCGAACGGAATGACGAACTCGAGAAATTCCTGTTGCATCTGAAAGTAGAATCTCGCCCGATTATAATGGTGTGCGTACTTTTCCCTAGGCCATTCCAGTTATTGGTTTCGAGTATCAGATTTGCGAAAATTTTGATGGTTTCTCAACCACTCCTTAACTTCAAACTCCCATATCTCACGAACGGATTGACGAACTCGAGAAATTCCTGTTGCATCTAAAAGCAGAAACTCGCCCGATTACAACGGTGTGTGGTTTTGCCCTAGGCCATAGTGGTTATTGATTTCGAGTATCAGACATGCGAAAATTTTGACTGTTTCTCAAGCATTCCTTATTTGCAAACCCCCATATCTCGCGAACGGATTGACGAACTCGAGAAATTCCTGTTGCATATGAAAGCAGATACTCGCCCGATTACAACGGTATGTGTATTTTTCACGTGGGCCATTCCATTTATAGGTTTCGAGTATCAGACTTGCGAAAATTTTCATGGTTTCTCAACCACTCCTTAACTTCAAACTCCCATATCTCGCGTACGGATCGACGAACTCGTGAAATTCCTGTTGCGTCTGAAAGTGGAAACTCGCCCGATTACAAAGGTATGTGTACTTTTCCCCCAGGCCATTCCAGTTATTGGTTTCGAGTATCAGACCAGCGAAAATTTTGATGATTTCTCAACCATTCCTTAACTTCAAACTCCCATATCTCGCGAACGGATTGACGAACTCGAGAAATTCCTGTTGCATCTGAAAGCAGAAACTCGCCCGATTACAGCGGTATGTGAATTTTTGCCCTAGGCCATAGTAGTTATTGGTCTCGAATATCAGACTTTCGAAAATTTTGATGGGTCTCAACCATTCCTTAACTTCAAACACCCATATCTAACGAACGGATTGACGAACTCGAGAAATTCCTGTTGCATCTGAAAGTAGAAACTCTCCCCATTACAACGGTTTGTGTATTTTTCCCCTAAGCCTTTGTAGTTATTGGTTTCGTGTATCAGACTTGCTGAAATTTTGATGGTTTCTCAACCGTTCCTTAACTTCAACCACCCATATCTCGCGAACCGAATGACGAACTCGAGAAAGTCCTCTTGCATGTGAAAGTAGAAACTCGCCCGATTACAACGGTATGTTTATTTTTCCCCTAGGCCTCTGTAGTTATTGGTTTCGAGTATCAGAATTGCGAAAATTTTGATGGTTTCTCAAGCATTCCTTAACTTCGAACTCCCATATCTCGCGAACGGATTGACGAACTCGAGAAATTCCTGTTGCATCTGAAAGTAGAAACTCGCCCGATTACAATGGTGTGTGTACTTTTCCCCTAGGCCATTCCAGTTATTGGTATCGACTATCAGACTTGCGACAATTTTCATGGTTTCTCAACCATTTCTTAACTTCAAACTACCATATCTCGCGAACGGAATGACGAACTCGAGAAATTCCTGTTGCATCTGAGAGTAGAAGCTCGCCCGATTACAATGGTGTGTGTACTTTTCCCTAGGCCATTCCAGTTATTGGTTTCGAGTATCAGACTTGCGAAAATTTTGATGGTTTCTCAACCACTCTTTAACTTCAAACTCCCATATCTCGCGAACGGATCGTCGAACTCGTGAAATTCCTGTTGCTTCTGAAAGTGAAAACTCGCCCGATTACAAAGGTATGTGTACTTTTCCCCTAGGCCATTCCAGTTATTGGTTTCGAGTATCAGACCAGCGAAAATTTTGATGATTTCTCAACCATTCCTTAACTTCAAACTCCCATATCTCGCGAACGGATTGACGAACTCGAGAAATTCCTGATGCATCTGAAAGCAGAAACTCGCCCGATTACAACGGTATGTTCATTTTTGCCCTAGGCCATAGTAGTTATTGGTTTCGAGTATTAGACTTGCGAAAATTTCGATGATTTCTCTACCATTCCTTAACTTCAAACTCCCATATCTCGCGGACGGATTGTCGAACTCGAGAAATTCCTATTGCATATGAAAGCAGATACTCGCCCGATTACAACGGTATGTGTATTTTTCACGAAGGCCATTGTAGTTATTGGATTCGAGTATCAGACTTGCGAAAATTTTCATGGTTTCTCAACCATTCCTTACCTTCAAACCCCATATCTCGCGAACCGATTGACGAACTCGGAAAAGTCCTGTTGCATCTGAAAGCAGAAACCCGCCCGATTACAGCGGTATGTGAATTTTTGGCCTAGGCCACAGTAGTTATTGGTTTCGAGTATCAGACCAGCGAAAATTTTGATGACTTCTCAACCATTCCTTAACTTCAAATTCCCATATCTCGCGAACGGATTGACGAACTCGAGAAATTCCTGTTGCATCTGAAAGCAGAAACTCGCCCGATTACAGCGGTATGTGAATTTTTGCCCTAGGCCATAGTAGTTATTGGTCTCGAATATCAGACTTTCGAAAATTTTGATGGGTCTCAACCATTCCTTAACTTCAAACACCCATATCTAACGAACGGATTGACGAACTCGAGAAATTCCTGTTGCATCTGAAAGTAGAAACTCTCCCCATTACAACGGTTTGTGTATTTTTCCCCTAAGCCTTTGTAGTTATTGGTTTCGTGTATCAGACTTGCTGAAATTTTGATGGTTTCTCAACCGTTCCTTAACTTCAACCACCCATATCTCGCGAACCGAATGACGAACTCGAGAAAGTCCTCTTGCATGTGAAAGTAGAAACTCGCCCGATTACAACGGTATGTTTATTTTTCCCCTAGGCCTCTGTAGTTATTGGTTTCGAGTATCAGAATTGCGAAAATTTTGATGGTTTCTCAAGCATTCCTTAACTTCGAACTCCCATATCTCGCGAACGGATTGACGAACTCGAGAAATTCCTGTTGCATCTGAAAGTAGAAACTCGCCCGATTACAATGGTGTGTGTACTTTTCCCCTAGGCCATTCCAGTTATTGGTATCGACTATCAGACTTGCGACAATTTTCATGGTTTCTCAACCATTTCTTAACTTCAAACTACCATATCTCGCGAACGGAATGACGAACTCGAGAAATTCCTGTTGCATCTGAGAGTAGAAGCTCGCCCGATTACAATGGTGTGTGTACTTTTCCCTAGGCCATTCCAGTTATTGGTTTCGAGTATCAGACTTGCGAAAATTTTGATGGTTTCTCAACCACTCTTTAACTTCAAACTCCCATATCTCGCGAACGGATCGTCGAACTCGTGAAATTCCTGTTGCTTCTGAAAGTGAAAACTCGCCCGATTACAAAGGTATGTGTACTTTTCCCCTAGGCCATTCCAGTTATTGGTTTCGAGTATCAGACCAGCGAAAATTTTGATGATTTCTCAACCATTCCTTAACTTCAAACTCCCATATCTCGCGAACGGATTGACGAACTCGAGAAATTCCTGATGCATCTGAAAGCAGAAACTCGCCCGATTACAACGGTATGTTCATTTTTGCCCTAGGCCATAGTAGTTATTGGTTTCGAGTATTAGACTTGCGAAAATTTCGATGATTTCTCTACCATTCCTTAACTTCAAACTCCCATATCTCGCGGACGGATTGTCGAACTCGAGAAATTCCTATTGCATATGAAAGCAGATACTCGCCCGATTACAACGGTATGTGTATTTTTCACGAAGGCCATTGTAGTTATTGGATTCGAGTATCAGACTTGCGAAAATTTTCATGGTTTCTCAACCATTCCTTACCTTCAAACCCCATATCTCGCGAACCGATTGACGAACTCGGAAAAGTCCTGTTGCATCTGAAAGCAGAAACCCGCCCGATTACAGCGGTATGTGAATTTTTGGCCTAGGCCACAGTAGTTATTGGTTTCGAGTATTAGACTTGCGAAAATTTCGATGGTTTCTCAAGCATTCCTTAACTTCAAACTCCCATATCTCGCGAACGGATACACGAACTCGAGAAATTCCTGTTGCATCTGAAAGTAGAAACTCGCCCGATTATGATGGTGTGTTTACTTTTCCCGTAGGCCATTCCAGTTATTGGTTTCAAGTATCAGACTTGCGAAAATTTTGATGGTTTCTCAAACGTTTCTTAACTTCAACCAACCATATCTCGCGAACGGAATGACGAACACGAGAAAGTCCTGTTGCATGTGAAAGTAGAAACTCGCCCGATTACAACGGTATGTGTATTTTTCCCCTAGGCAATTCCAGTTATTGGTTTTGAGTATCAGACCAGCGAAAATTTTGATGATTTCTCAACCATTCCTTAACTTCAAACTCCCATACCTCGCGAACGGTTTGACAAACTCGTGAAATTCCTGTTGCGTTTGAAAGCGGAAACTCGCCCGATTACAAAAGTATGTGTACTTTTCCCCTAGGCCATAGTAGTTATTGGTTTCGAGTATTAGACTTGCGAAAATTTCGATGATTTCTCAACCATTCCTTAACATCAAACTCCCATATCTCGCGGACGGATTGTCGAACTCGAGAAATTCCTGTTGCATATGAAAGCAGATACTCGCCCGATTACAACGGTATGTGTGTTTTTCACGAAGGCCATTGTAGTTATTGGTTTCGAGTATCAGACTTGCGAAAATTTCGATGATTTCTCAACCATTCCTTAACTTCAAACTCCCATATCTCGCGGACGGATTGACGAACTCGAGAAATTCCTGTTGCATCTGAAAGTAGAAACTCGCCCGATTATAATGGTGTGTGTACTTTTCCCGTAGGCCATTCCAGTTACTGGTTTCGAGTATCAGAGCAGCGAAAATTTTGATGGTTTCTCAACCATTCCTTAACTTCAAACTCCCATATCTCGCGAACAGAATGACGAACTGGAGAAATTCCTGTTGCATCTGAAAGTAGAAGCTCGCCCGATTACAATGGTGTGCGTACTTTTCCCCTAGGCCATTCCAGTTATTCGTTTCTGGCATCAGAATTGCGAAAATTTTGTGGTTTCTCAACCATTCTTTAACTTCAAACTCCCATATCTCGGAGACGGATTGACGAACTCGAGAAATTCCTGTTGCGACTGAAAGTGGAAACTCGCCCGATTACAAAGGTGTGTGTACTTTTCCCCTAGGCAATTCCAGTTATTGGTATCGAATATCAGACTTGCGAAAATTTTGATGGTTTCTCAACCATTCCTTAACTTCAAACTCCCATATCTCGCGGACGGATTGACGAACTCGAGAAATTCCTGTTGCATCTGAAAGCAGAAACTCGCCCGATTACAACGGTATGTGCATTTTTGCCCTAGGCCATAGTAGTTATTGGTTTCGAGTATTAGACTTGCGAAAATTTCGATGGTTTCTCAAGCATTTCTTAACTTCAAACTCCCATATCTCGCGAACGGATTGACGAACTCGAGAAATTCCTGTTGCATCTGAAAGTAGAAACTCGCCCGATTACAATGGTGTGTGTACTTTTCCCCTAGGCCATTCCAGTTATTGGTATCGAGTATCAGACTTGCGAAAATTTTGATGGTTTCTCAACCATTCCTTAACTTCAAACTCCCATACCTCGCGGACGGATTGACGAACTCGAGAAATTCCTGTTGGATATGAAAGCAGATACTCGCCCAATTACAACGGTATGTGTATTTTTCCCCTAGGCCTCTGTAGTTATTGGTTTCGAGTGTCAGACTTGCGAAAATTTTGATGGTTTCTCAACCATTCCATAACATCAAACTCCCATATCTCGCGAACGGAATGACGAACTCGAGAAATTCCTGTTGCATCTGAAAGTAGAAACTCGCCCGATTATAATGGTGTGTGTACTTTTCCCTAGGCCATTCCAGTTATTGGTTTCGAGTATCAGACTTGCGAAAATTTTGATGGTTTCTCAACCACTCCTTAAATTCAAACTCCCATATCTCACGAACGGATTGACGAACTCGAGAAATTCCTGTTGCATCTAAAAGCAGAAACTCGCCCGATTACAACGGTGTGTGGTTTTGCCCTAGGCCACAGTGGTTATTGATTTCGAGTATCAGACATGCGAAAATTTTGATTGTTACTCAACCATTCCTTATTTTCAATCCCCCATATCTCGCGAACGGATTGACGAACTCGAGAAATTCCTGTTGCATATGAAAGCAGATACTCGCCCGATTACAAAGGTATGTGTATTTTTCACGTAGGTCATTGTAGTTATTGGTTTCGAGTATCAGACTTGCGAAAATTTTCATGGTTTCTCAACCATTCCTTAACTTCAAACCCCAGATCTCGCGAACGGATTGACGAACTCGAGAAAGTCCTGCTGCATCTGAAAGCAGAAACCCGCCCGATCACATCGGTATGTGAATTTTTGCACTAGGCCATAGTAGTTATTGGTTTCGAGTGTCAGACTTGCGAAAATTTTGATGGTTTCTCAACCATTCCATAACATCAAACTCCCATATCTCGCGAACGGAATGACGAACTCGAGAAATTCCTGTTGCATCTGAAAGTAGAATCTCGCCCGATTATAATGGTGTGCGTACTTTTCCCTAGGCCATTCCAGTTATTGGTTTCGAGTATCAGATTTGCGAAAATTTTGATGGTTTCTCAACCACTCCTTAACTTCAAACTCCCATATCTCACGAACGGATTGACGAACTCGAGAAATTCCTGTTGCATCTAAAAGCAGAAACTCGCCCGATTACAACGGTGTGTGGTTTTGCCCTAGGCCATAGTGGTTATTGATTTCGAGTATCAGACATGCGAAAATTTTGACTGTTTCTCAAGCATTCCTTATTTGCAAACCCCCATATCTCGCGAACGGATTGACGAACTCGAGAAATTCCTGTTGCATATGAAAGCAGATACTCGCCCGATTACAACGGTATGTGTATTTTTCACGTAGGCCATTCCATTTATTGGTTTCGAGTATCAGACATGCGAAAATTTTCATGGTTTCTCAACCACTCCTTAACTTCAAACTCCCATATCTCGCGAACGGATCGACGAACTCGTGAAATTCCTGTTGCGTCTGAAAGTGGAAACTCGCCCGATTACAAAGGTATGTGTACTTTTCCCCCAGGCCATTCCAGTTATTGGTTTCGAGTATCAGACCAGCGAAAATTTTGATGATTTCTCAACCATTCCTTAACTTCAAACTCCCATATCTCGCGAACGGATTGACGAACTCGAGAAATTCCTGTTGCATCTGAAAGCAGAAACTCGCCCGATTACAGCGGTATGTTCATTTTTGCCCTAGGCCTCTGTAGTTATTGGTTTCGAATATCAGACTTTCGAAAATTTTGATGGGTCTCAACCATTCCTTAACTTCAAACACCCATATCTAACGAACGGATTGACGAACTCGAGAAATGCCTGTTGCATCTGAAAGTAGAAACTCTCCCCATTACAACGGTTTGTGTATTTTTCCCCTAAGCCTTTGTAGTTATTGGTTTCGTGTATCAGACTTGCGGAAATTTTGATGGTTTCTCAACCGTTCCTTAACTTCAACCACCCATATCTCGCGAACCGAATGACGAACTCGAGAAAGTCCTCTTGCATGTGAAAGTAGAAACTCGCCCGATTACAACGGTATGTTTATTTTTCCCCTAGGCCTCTGTAGTTATTGGTTTCGAGTATCAGAATTGCGAAAATTTTGATGGTTTCTCAAGCATTCCTTAACTTCGAACTCCCATATCTCGCGAACGGATTGACGAACTCGAGAAATTCCTGTTGCATCTGAAAGTAGAAACTCGCCCGATTACAATGGTGTGTGTACTTTTCCCCTAGGCCATTCCAGTTATTGGTATCGACTATCAGACTTGCGACAATTTTCATGGTTTCTCAACCATTTCTTAACTTCAAACTACCATATCTCGCGAACGGAATGACGAACTCGAGAAATTCCTGTTGCATCTGAGAGTAGAAGCTCGCCCGATTACAATGGTGTGTGTACTTTTCCCTAGGCCATTCCAGTTATTGGTTTCGAGTATCAGACTTGCGAAAATTTTGATGGTTTCTCAACCACTCTTTAACTTCAAACTCCCATATCTCGCGAACGGATGGTCGAACTCGTGAAATTCCTGTTGCTTCTGAAAGTGAAAACTCGCCCGATTACAAAGGTATGTGTACTTTTCCCCTAGGCCATTCCAGTTATTGGTTTCGAGTATCAGACCAGCGAAAATTTTGATGATTTCTCAACCATTCCTTAACTTCAAACTCCCATATCTCGCGAACGGATTGACGAACTCGAGAAATTCCTGATGCATCTGAAAGCAGAAACTCGCCCGATTACAACGGTATGTTCATTTTTGCCCTAGGCCATAGTAGTTATTGGTTTCGAGTATTAGACTTGCGAAAATTTCGATGATTTCTCAACCATTCCTTAACTTCAAACTCCCATATCTCGCGGACGGATTGTCGAACTCGAGAAATTCCTATTGCATATGAAAGCAGATACTCGCCCGATTACAACGGTATGTGTATTTTTCACGAAGGCCATTGTAGTTATTGGATTCGAGTATCAGACTTGCGAAAATTTTCATGGTTTCTCAACCATTCCTTACCTTCAAACCCCATATCTCGCGAACCGATTGACGAACTCGAAAAAGTCCTGTTTCATCTGAAAGCAGAAACCCGCCCGATTACAGCGGTTTGTGAATTTTTGGCCTAGGCCATAGTAGTTATTGGTTTCGAGTATCAGACTTGCGAAAATTTTGATGGTTTCTCAAACGTTCCTTAACTTCAACCAACCATATCTCGCGAACGGAATGACGAACTCGAGAAAGTCCTGTTGCATGTGAAAGTAGAAACTCGCCCGATTACAACGGGATGTGTATATTTCCCCTGGGCCTCTGTAGTTATTGGTTTCGAGTGTCAGTCTTGCGAAAATTTCGATGATTTCTCAACCATTCCTTAACTTCAAACTCCCATATCTCGGAGACGGATTGACGAACTCGAGAAATTCCTGTTGCGACTGAAAGTGGAAACTCGCCCGATTACAAAGGTGTGTGTACTTTTCCCCTAGGCAATTCCAGTTATTGGTTTCGAGTATCAGACCAGCGAAAATTTTGATGATTTCTCAACCATTCCTTAACTTCAAACTCCCATATCTCGCGAACGGAATGACGAACTCGAAAAATTCCTGTTGCATCTGAAAGTAGAAACTCGCCCGATTACAGTGGTGTGTGTACTTTTCCCCTAGGCCATTCCAGTTATTGGTATCGACTATCAGACTTGCGACAATTTTCATGGTTTCTCAACCATTTCTTAACTTCAAACTCCCATATCTCGCGAACGGAATGACGAACTCGAGAAATTCCTGTTGCATCTGAAAGTAGAAGCTCGCTCGATTACAATGGTGTGTGTACTTTTCCCTAGGCCATTCCAGTTATTGGTTTCGAGTATCAGACTTGCGAAAATTTTGATGGTTTCTCAACCACTCCTTAACTTCAAACTCCCATATCTCGCGAACGGATCGACGAACTCGTGAAATTCCTGTTGCTTCTGAAAGTGGAAACTCGCCCGATTACAAAGGTATGTGTACTTTTCACGTAGGCCATTGTAGTTATTGGTTTCGAGTATCAGACTTGCGAAAATTTTCATGGTTTCTCAACCATGCCTTACCTTCAAACCCCATATCTCGCGAACCGATTGACGAACTCGAAAAAGTCCTGTTGCATCTGAAAGCAGAAACCCGCCCGATTACAGCGGTATGTGAATTTTTGGCCTAGGCCATAGTAGTTATTGGTTTCGAGTATTAGACTTGCGAAAATTTCGATGGTTTCTCAAGCATTCCTTAACTTCAAACTCCCATATCTCGCGAACGGATACACGAACTCGAGAAATTCCTGTTGCATCTGAAAGTAGAAACTCGCCCGATTATGATGGTGTGTTTACTTTTCCCGTAGGCCATTCCAGTTATTGGTTTCAAGTATCAGACTTGCGAAAATTTTGATGGTTTCTCAAACGTTTCTTAACTTCAACCAACCATATCTCGCGAACGGAATGACGAACACGAGAAAGTCCTGTTGCATGTGAAAGTAGAAACTCGCCCGATTACAACGGTATGTGTATTTTTCCCCTAGGCAATTCCAGTTATTGGTTTTGAGTATCAGACCAGCGAAAATTTTGATGATTTCTCAACCATTCCTTAACTTCAAACTCCCATACCTCGCGAACGGATTGACAAACTCGTGAAATTCCTGTTGCGTTTGAAAGCGGAAACTCGCCCGATTACAAAAGTATGTGTACTTTTCCCCTAGGCCATAGTAGTTATTGGTTTCGAGTATTAGACTTGCGAAAATTTCGATGATTTCTCAACCATTCCTTAACATCAAACCCCATATCTCGCGGACGGATTGTCGAACTCGAGAAATTCCTGTTGCATATGAAAGCAGATACTCGCCCGATTACAACGGTATGTATGTTTTTCACGAAGGCCATTGTAGTTATTGGTTTCGAGTATCAGACTTGCGAAAATTTTCATGGTTTCTCAACCATTCCTTACCTTCAAACCCCATATCTCGCGAACCGATTGACGAACTCGAAAAAGTCCTGTTGCATCTGAAAGCAGAAACCCGCCCGATTACAGCGGTTTGTGAATTTTTGGCCTAGGCCATAGTAGTTATTGGTTTCGAGTATTAGACTTGCGAAAATTTCGATGGTTTCTCAAGCATTCCTTAACTTCAAACTCCCATATCTCGCGAACGAATAGACGAACTCGAGAAATTCCTGTTGCATCTGAAAGTAGAAACTCGCCCGATTATAATGGTGTGTGTACTTTTCCCGCAGGCCATTCCAGTTATTGGTTTCGAGTATCAGAGCAGCGAAAATTTTGATGGTTTCTCAACCATTCCTTAACTTCAAACTCCCATATCTCGCGAACAGAATGACGAACTCGAGAAATTCCTGTTGCATCTGAAAGTAGAAGCTCGCCCGATTACAATGGTGTGCGTACTTTTCCCCTAGGCCATTCCAGTTATTCGTTTCTGGCATCAGAATTGCGAAAATTTTGTGGTTTCTCAACCATTCTTTAACTTCAAACTCCCATATCTCGGAGACGGATTGACGAACTCGAGAAATTCCTGTTGCATCTGAAAGCAGAAACTCGCCCGATTACAACGGTATGTGCATTTTTGCCCTAGGCCATAGTAGTTACTGGTTTCGAGTATCAGACTCGCGAAAATTTTGATGGTTTCTCAAGCATTCCTTATCTTCAAACTCCCATATCTCGCGAACGGATTGACGAACTCGAGAAATTCCTGTTGCATCTGAAAGTAGAAACTGGCCCGAATACAATGGTGTGTGTACTTTTCCCCTAGGCCATTCCAGTTATTGGTTTCGAGTATCAGACTTGCGAAAATTTTGATGGTTTCTCAACCATTCCTTAACTTCAAAATCCCATATCTCGCGAACGGAATGACGAACTCGAAAAATTCCTGTTGCATCTGAAAGTAGAAACTCGCCCGATTACAATGGTGTGTGTACTTTTCCCCTAGGCCATTCCAGTTATTGGTATCGACTATCAGACTTGCGACAATTTTCATGGTTTCTCAACCATTTCTTAACTTCAAACTCCCATATCTCGCGAACGGAATGACGAACTCGAGAAATTCCTGTTGCATCTGAAAGTAGAAGCTCGCTCGATTACAATGGTGTGTGTACTTTTCCCTAGGCCATTCCAGTTATTGGTTTCGAGTATCAGACTTGCGAAAATTTTCATGGTTTCTCAACCATTCCTTACCTTCAAACCCCATATCTCGCGAACCGATTGACGAACTCGAAAAAGTCCTGTTGCATCTGAAAGCAGAAACCCGCCCGATTACAGCGGTATGTGAATTTTTGGCCTATGCCATAGTAGTTATTGGTTTCGAGTATTAGACTTGCGAAAATTTCGATGGTTTCTCAAGCATTCCTTAACTTCAAACTCCCATATCTCGCGAACGGATACACGAACTCGAGAAATTCCTGTTGCATCTGAAAGTAGAAACTCGCCCGAGTATAATGGTGTGTGTACTTTTCCCGTAGGCCATTCCAGTTATTGGTTTCAAGTATCAGACTTGCGAAAATTTTGATGGTTTCTCAAACGTTTCTTAACTTCAACCAACCATATCTCGCGAACGGATTGACGAACTCGAGAAATTCCTGTTGCATCTGAAAGTAGAAACTGGCCCGAATACAATGGTATGTGTACTTTTCCCCTAGGCCATTCCAGTTATTGGTTTCGAGAATCAGACCAGTGAAAATTTTGATGGTTTCTCAACCATTCCTTAACTTCAAACTCCCATATCTCGCGAACGGAATGACGAACTCGAAAAATTCCTGTTGCATCTGAAAGTAGAAACTCGCCCGATTACAATGGTGTGTGTACTTTTCCCCTAGGCCATTCCAGTTATTGGTATCGACTATCAGACTTGCGACAATTTTCATGGTTTCTCAACCATTTCTTAACTTCAAACTCCCATATCTCGCGAACGGAATGACGAACTCGAGAAAGTCCTGTTGCATGTGAAAGTAGAAACTCGCCCGATTACAACGGTATGTGTATTTTTCCCCTAGGCAATTCCAGTTATTGGTTTTGAGTATCAGACCAGCGAAAATTTTGATGATTTCTCAACCATTCCTTAACTTCAAACTCCCATACCTCGCGAACGGATTGACAAACTCGTGAAATTCCTGTTGCGTTTGAAAGCGGAAACTCGCCCGATTTCAAAAGTATGTGTACTTTTCCCCTAGGCCATTCCAGTTATTGGTTTCGAGTATCAGACCAGCGAAAATTTTGATGATTTCCCAACCATTCCTTAACTTCAAACTCCCATATCTCGCGAACGGATTGACGAACTCGAGAAATTCCTGTTGCATCTGAAAGCAGAAACACGCCCGATTACAACGGTATGTGCATTTTTGCCCTAGGCCATAGTAGTTATTGGTTTCGAGTATTAGACTTGCGAAAATTTCGATGGTTTCTCAAGCATTCCTTAACTTCAAACTCCCATATCTCGCAAACGGATTGACCAACGCGAGAAATTCCGGTTGCATCTGAAAGTAGAAGCTCGCCCGATTACAATGGTATGTGTACTTTTCCCCTAGGCGATACCAGTTATTCGTTTCTAGCATCAGAATTGCGAAAATTTTGATGATTTCTCAACCATTCCTTAACTTCAAACTCCCATACCTCGCGAACGGATTTACGAACTCGAGAAATTCCTGTTGCATCTGAAAGCAGAAACTCGCCCGATTACAACGGTATGTGCATTTTTGCCCTAGGCCATAGTAGTTACTGGTTTCGAGTGTCAGACTTGCGAAAATTTTGATGATTTCTCAACCATTCCTTAACTTCAAACTCCCATATCTCGCGAACGGATTGACGAACTCGAGAAATTCCTGTTGCATCTGAAAGCAGAAACTCGCCCGATTACAACGGTATGTGCATTTTTGCCGTAGGCCATAGTAGTTATTGGTTTCGAGTATTAGACTTGCGAAAATTTCGATGGTTTCTCAAGCATTCCTTAACTTCATACTCCCATATCTCGCAGACGGATTGACGAACACGAGAAATTCCTGTTGCATATGAAAGCAGATACTCGCCCGATTACAACGGTATGTGTATTTTTCACGTAGGCCATTGTAGTTATTGGTTTCGAGTATCAGACTTGCGAAAATTTTGATGGTTTCTCAACCATTCCTTATCTTCAAACCCCATATCTCGCGAACGGATTGACGAACTCGAGAAAGTCCTGCTGCATCTGAAAGCAGAAACTCGCCCGATTACAGCGGTATGTGAATTTTTGCCCTAGGCCATAGTAATTATTGGTCTCGAGTATCAGACTTGCGAAAATTTTGATGGTTTCTCAACCATTCCTTAATTTCAAACACACATATCTCACGAACAGATTGACGAACTCGAGAAATTCCTGTTGCATCTGAAAGTAGAAACTCGCCCGATTACAATGGTGTGTGTACTTTTCCCCTAGGCCATTCCAGTTATTGGTATCGAGTATCAGACTTGCGAAAATTTTGATGGTTTCTCAACCATTCCTTAACTTCAAACTCCCATACCTCGCGGACGGATTGACGAACTCGAGAAATTCCTGTTGGATATGAAAGCAGATACTCGCCCAATTACAACGGTATGTATATTTTTCCCCTAGGCCTCTGTAGTTATTGGTTTCGAGTGTCAGACTTGCGAAAATTTTGATGGTTTCTCAACCATTCCATAACATCAAACTCCCATATCTCGCGAACGGAATGACGAACTCGAGAAATTCCTGTTGCATCTGAAAGTAGAAACTCGCCCGATTATAATGGTGTGTGTACTTTTCCCTAGGCCATTCCAGTTATTGGTTTCGAGTATCAGACTTGCGAAAATTTTGATGGTTTCTCAACCACTCCTTAAATTCAAACTCCCATATCTCACGAACGGATTGACGAACTCGAGAAATTCCTGTTGCATCTAAAAGCAGAAACTCGCCCGATTACAACGGTGTGTGGTTTTGCCCTAGGCCACAGTGGTTATTGATTTCGAGTATCAGACATGCGAAAATTTTGATTGTTACTCAACCATTCCTTATTTTCAATCCCCCATATCTCGCGAACGGATTGACGAACTCGAGAAATTCCTGTTGCATATGAAAGAAGATACTCGCCCGATTACAAAGCTATGTGTATTTTTCACGTAGGCCATTGTAGTTATTGGTTTCGAGTATCAGACTTGCGAAAATTTTCATGGTTTCTCAACCATTCCTTAACTTCAAACCCCATATCTCGCGAACGGATTGACGAACTCGAGAAAGTCCTGCTGCATCTGAAAGCAGAAACCCGCCCGATCACATCGGTATGTGAATTTTTGCCCTAGGCCATAGTAGTTATTGGTTTCGAGTGTCAGACTTGCGAAAATTTTGATGGTTTCTCAACCATTTCTTAACTTCAAACTACCATATCTCGCGAACGGAATGACGAACTCGAGAAATTCCTGTTGCATCTGAAAGTAGAAACTCGCCCGATTATAATGGTGTGCGTACTTTTCCCTAGGCCATTCCAGTTATTGGTTTCGAGTATCAGATTTGCGAAAATTTTGATGGTTTCTCAACCACTCCTTAACTTCAAACTCCCATATCTCGCGAACGGATCGACGAACTCGTGTAATTCCTGTTGCGTCTGAAAGTGGAAACTCGCCCGATTACAAAGGTATGTGTACTTTTCCCCCAGGCCATTCCAGTTATTGGTTTCGAGTATCAGACCAGCGAAAATTTTGATGATATCTCAACCATTCCTTAACTTCAAACTCCTATATCTCGCGAACGGATTGACGAACTCGAGAAATTCCTGTTGAATCTGAAAGTAGAAACTCTCCCCATTACAACGGTTTGTGTATTTTTCCCCTAAGCCTTTGTAGTTATTGGTTTCGTGTATCAGACTTGCGGAAATTTTGATGGTTTCTGAACCGTTCCTTAACTTCAACCACCCATATCTCGCGAACCGAATGACGAACTCGAGAAAGTCCTGTTGCATGTGAAAGTAGAAACTCGCCCGATTACAACGGTATGTTTATTTTTGCCCTAGGCCATAGTAGTTATTGGTTTCGAGTGTCAGACTTGCGAAAATTTTGATGGTTTCTCAACCATTTCTTAACTTCAAACTACCATATCTCGCGAACGGAATGACGAACTCGAGAAATTCCTGTTGCATCTGAAAGTAGAAGCTCGCCCGATTACAATGGTGTGTGTACTTTTCCCTAGGCCATTCCAGTTATTGGTTTCGAGTATCAGACTTGCGAAAATTTTGATGGTTTCTCAACCACTCCTTAACTTCAAACTCCCATATCTCGCGAACGGATCGACGAACTCGTGAAATTCCTGTTGCGTCTGAAAGTGGAAACTCGCCCGATTACAAAGGTATGTGTACTTTTCCCCCAGGCCATTCCAGTTATTGGTTTCGAGTATCAGACCAGCGAAAATTTTGATGATATCTCAACCATTCCTTAACTTCAAACTCCCATATCTCGCGAACGGATTGACGAACTCGAGAAATTCCTGTTGAATCTGAAAGCAGAAACTCGCCCGATTACAGCGGTATGTGAATTTTTGCCCTAGGCCATAGTAGTTATTGGTCTCGAATATCAGACTTTCGAAAATTTTGATGGGTCTCAACCATTCCTTAACTTCAAACACCCATATCTAACGAACGGATTGACGAACTCGAGAAATTCCTGTTGCATCTGAAAGTAGAAACTCTCCCCATTACAACGGTTTGTGTATTTTTCCCCTAAGCCTTTGTAGTTATTGGTTTCGTGTATCAGACTTGCGGAAATTTTGATGGTTTCTGAACCGTTCCTTAACTTCAACCACCCATATCTCGCGAACCGAATGACGAACTCGAGAAAGTCCTGTTGCATGTGAAAGTAGAAAGTCGCCCGATTACAACGGTATGTTTATTTTTCCCCTAGGCCTCTGTAGTTATTGGTTTCGAGTATCAGAATTGCGAAAATTTTGATGGTTTCTCAAGCATTCCTTAACTTCGAACTCCCATATCTCGCGAACGGATTGACGAACTCGAGAAATTCCTGTTGCACCTGAAAGTAGAAACTCGCCCGATTACAATGGTGTGTGTACTTTTCCCCTAGGCCATTCCAGTTATTCGTTTCTGGCATCAGAATTGCGAAAATTTTGTGGTTTCTCAACCATTCTTTAACTTCAAACTCCCATATCTCGGAGACGGATTGACGAACTCGAGAAATTCCTGTTGCATCTGAAAGCAGAAACTCGCCCGATTACAACGGTATGTGCATTTTTGCCCTAGGCCATAGTAGTTACTGGTTTCGAGTATCAGACTCGCGAAAATTTTGATGGTTTCTCAAGCATTCCTTATCTTCAAACTCCCATATCTCGCGAACGGATTGACGAACTCGAGAAATTCCTGTTGCATCTGAAAGTAGAAACTGGCCCGAATACAATGGTGTGTGTACTTTTCCCCTAGGCCATTCCAGTTATTGGTTTCGAGTATCAGACCAGTGAAAATTTTGATGGTTTCTCAACCATTCCTTAACTTCAAAATCCCATATCTCGCGAACGGAATGACGAACTCGAAAAATTCCTGTTGCATCTGAAAGTAGAAACTCGCCCGATTACAATGGTGTGTGTACTTTTCCCCTAGGCCATTCCAGTTATTGGTATCGACTATCAGACTTGCGACAATTTTCATGGTTTCTCAACCATTTCTTAACTTCAAATTCCCATATCTCGCGAACGGAATGACGAACTCGAGAAATTCCTGTTGCATCTGAAAGTAGAAGCTCGCTCGATTACAATGGTGTGTGTACTTTTCCCTAGGCCATTCCAGTTATTGGTTTCGAGTATCAGACTTGCGAAAATTTTGATGGTTTCTCAACCACTCCATAACTTCAAACTCCCATATCTCGCGAACGGATCGTCGAACTCGTGAAATTCCTGTTGCTTCTGAAAGTGGAAACTCGCCCGATTACAAAGGTATGTGTACTTTTCACGTAGGCCATTGTAGTTATTGGTTTCGAGTATCAGACTTGCGAAAATTTTCATGGTTTCTCAACCATTCCTTACCTTCAAACCCCATATCTCGCGAACCGATTGACGAACTCGAAAAAGTCCTGTTGCATCTGAAAGCAGAAACCCGCCCGATTACAGCGGTATGTGAATTTTTGGCCTATGCCATAGTAGTTATTGGTTTCGAGTATTAGACTTGCGAAAATTTCGATGGTTTCTCAAGCATTCCTTAACTTCAAACTCCCATATCTCGCGAACGGATACACGAACTCGAGAAATTCCTGTTGCATCTGAAAGTAGAAACTCGCCCGAGTATAATGGTGTGTGTACTTTTCCCGTAGGCCATTCCAGTTATTGGTTTCAAGTATCAGACTTGCGAAAATTTTGATGGTTTCTCAAACGTTTCTTAACTTCAACCAACCATATCTCGCGAACGGATTGACGAACTCGAGAAATTCCTGTTGCATCTGAAAGTAGAAACTGGCCCGAATACAATGGTGTGTGTACTTTTCCCCTAGGCCATTCCAGTTATTGGTTTCGAGAATCAGACCAGTGAAAATTTTGATGGTTTCTCAACCATTCCTTAACTTCAAACTCCCATATCTCGCGAACGGAATGACGAACTCGAAAAATTCCTGTTGCATCTGAAAGTAGAAACTCGCCCGATTACAATGGTGTGTGTACTTTTCCCCTAGGCCATTCCAGTTATTGGTATCGACTATCAGACTTGCGACAATTTTCATGGTTTCTCAACCATTTCTTAACTTCAAACTCCCATATCTCGCGAACGGAATGACGAACTCGAGAAAGTCCTGTTGCATGTGAAATTAGAAACTCGCCCGATTACAACGGTATGTGTATTTTTCCCCTAGGCAATTCCAGTTATTGGTTTTGAGTATCAGACCAGCGAAAATTTTGATGATTTCTCAACCATTCCTTAACTTCAAACTCCCATACCTCGCGAACGGATTGACAAACTCGTGAAATTCCTGTTGCGTTTGAAAGCGGAAACTCGCCCGATTTCAAAAGTATGTGTACTTTTCCCCTAGGCCATTCCAGTTATTGGTTTCGAGTATCAGACCAGCGAAAATTTTGATGATTTCCCAACCATTCCTTAACTTCAAACTCCCATATCTCGCGAACGGATTGACGAACTCGAGAAATTCCTGTTGCATCTGAAAGCAGAAACACGCCCGATTACAACGGTATGTGCATTTTTGCCCTAGGCCATAGTAGTTATTGGTTTCGAGTATTAGACTTGCGAAAATTTCGATGGTTTCTCAAGCATTCCTTAACTTCAAACTCCCATATCTCGCAAACGGATTGACCAACGCGAGAAATTCCGGTTGCATCTGAAAGTAGAAGCTCGCCCGATTACAATGGTGTGTGTACTTTTCCCCTAGGCGATTCCAGTTATTCGTTTCTAGCATCAGAATTGCGAAAATTTTGATGATTTCTCAACCATTCCTTAACTTCAAACTCCCATACCTCGCGAACGGATTTACGAACTCGAGAAATTCCTGTTGCATCTGAAAGCAGAAACTCGCCCGATTACAACGGTATGTGCATTTTTGCCCTAGGCCATAGTAGTTACTGGTTTCGAGTGTCAGACTTGCGAAAATTTTGATGATTTCTCAACCATTCCTTAACTTCAAACTCCCATATCTCGCGAACGGATTGACGAACTCGAGAAATTCCTGTTGCATCTGAAAGCAGAAACTCGCCCGATTACAACGGTATGTGCATTTTTGCCGTAGGCCATAGTAGTTATTGGTTTCGAGTATTAGACTGGCGAAAATTTCGATGGTTTCTCAAGCATTCCTTAACTTCATACTCCCATATCTCGCAGACGGATTGACGAACACGAGAAATTCCTGTTGCATATGAAAGCAGATACTCGCCCGATTACAAAGGTATGTGTATTTTTCACGTAGGCCATTGTAGTTATTGGTTTCGAGTATCAGACTTGCGAAAATTTTGATGGTTTCTCAACCATTCCTTATCTTCAAACCCCATATCTCGCGAACGGATTGACGAACTCGAGAAAGTCCTGCTGCATCTGAAAGCAGAAACTCGCCCGATTACAGCGGTATGTGAATTTTTGCCCTAGGCCATAGTAATTATTGGTCTCGAGTATCAGACTTGCGAAAATTTTGATGGTTTCTCAACCATTCCTTAATTTCAAACACACATATCTCACGAACAGATTGACGAACTCGAGAAATTCCTGTTGCATCTGAAAGTAGAAACTCGCCCGATTACAATGGTGTGTGTACTTTTCCCCTAGGCCATTCCAGTTATTGGTATCGAGTATCAGACTTGCGAAAATTTTGATGGTTTCTCAACCATTCCTTAACTTCAAACTCCCATACCTCGCGGACGGATTGACGAACTCGAGAAATTCCTGTTGGATATGAAAGCAGATACTCGCCCAATTACAACGGTATGTATATTTTTCCCCTAGGCCTCTGTAGTTATTGGTTTCGAGTGTCAGACTTGCGAAAATTTTGATGGTTTCTCAACCATTCCATAACATCAAACTCCCATATCTCGCGAACGGAATGACGAACTCGAGAAATTCCTGTTGCATCTGAAAGTAGAAACTCGCCCGATTATAATGGTGTGTGTACTTTTCCCTAGGCCATTCCAGTTATTGGTTTCGAGTATCAGACTTGCGAAAATTTTGATGGTTTCTCAACCACTCCTTAAATTCAAACTCCCATATCTCACGAACGGATTGACGAACTCGAGAAATTCCTGTTGCATCTAAAAGCAGAAACTCGCCCGATTACAACGGTGTGTGGTTTTGCTCTAGGCCACAGTGGTTATTGATTTCGAGTATCAGACATGCGAAAATTTTGATTGTTACTCAACCATTCCTTATTTTCAATCCCCCATATCTCGCGAACGGATTGACGAACTCGAGAAATTCCTGTTGCATATGAAAGAAGATACTCGCCCGATTACAAAGGTATGTGTATTTTTCACGTAGGCCATTGTAGTTATTGGTTTCGAGTATCAGACTTGCGAAAATTTTCATGGTTTCTCAACCATTCCTTAACTTCAAACCCCATATCTCGCGAACGGATTGACGAACTCGAGAAAGTCCTGCTGCATCTGAAAGCAGAAACCCGCCCGATCACATCGGTATGTGAATTTTTGCCCTAGGCCATAGTAGTTATTGGTTTCGAGTGTCAGACTTGCGAAAATTTTGATGGTTTCTCAACCATTTCTTAACTTCAAACTACCATATCTCGCGAACGGAATGACGAACTCGAGAAATTCCTGTTGCATCTGAAAGTAGAAACTCGCCCGATTATAATGGTGTGCGTACTTTTCCCTAGGCCATTCCAGTTATTGGTTTCGAGTATCAGATTTGCGAAAATTTTGATGGTTTCTCAACCACTCCTTAACTTCAAACTCCCATATCTCGCGAACGGATCGACGAACTCGTGTAATTCCTGTTGCGTCTGAAAGTGGAAACTCGCCCGATTACAAAGGTATGTGTACTTTTCCCCCAGGCCATTCCAGTTATTGGTTTCGAGTATCAGACCAGCGAAAATTTTGATGATATCTCAACCATTCCTTAACTTCAAACTCCTATATCTCGCGAACGGATTGACGAACTCGAGAAATTCCTGTTGAATCTGAAAGTAGAAACTCTCCCCATTACAACGGTTTGTGTATTTTTCCCCTAAGCCTTTGTAGTTATTGGTTTCGTGTATCAGACTTGCGGAAATTTTGATGGTTTCTGAACCGTTCCTTAACTTCAACCACCCATATCTCGCGAACCGAATGACGAACTCGAGAAAGTCCTGTTGCATGTGAAAGTAGAAACTCGCCCGATTACAACGGTATGTTTATTTTTGCCCTAGGCCATAGTAGTTATTGGTTTCGAGTGTCAGACTTGCGAAAATTTTGATGGTTTCTCAACCATTTCTTAACTTCAAACTACCATATCTCGCGAACGGAATGACGAACTCGAGAAATTCCTGTTGCATCTGAAAGTAGAAACTCGCCCGATTATAATGGTGTGTGTACTTTTCCCTAGGCCATTCCAGTTATTGGTTTCGAGTATCAGACTTGCGAAAATTTTGATGGTTTCTCAACCACTCCTTAAATTCAAACTCCCATATCTCGCGAACGGATTGACGAACTCGAGAAAGTCCTGCTGCATCTGAAAGCAGAAACCCGCCCGATCACATCGGTATGTGAATTTTTGCCCTAGGCCATAGTAGTTATTGGTTTCGAGTGTCAGACTTGCGAAAATTTTGATGGTTTCTCAACCATTTCTTAACTTCAAACTACCATATCTCGCGAACGGAATGACGAACTCGAGAAATTCCTGTTGCATCTGAAAGTAGAAACTCGTCCGATTATAATGGTGTGCGTACTTTTCCCTAGGCCATTCCAGTTATTGGTTTCGAGTATCAGATTTGCGAAAATTTTGATGGTTTCTCAACCACTCCTTAACTTCAAACTCCCATATCTCGCGAACGGATCGACGAACTCGTGTAATTCCTGTTGCGTCTGAAAGTGGAAACTCGCCCGATTACAAAGGCATGTGTACTTTTCCCCCAGGCCATTCCAGTTATTGGTTTCGAGTATCAGACCAGCGAAAATTTTGATGATATCTCAACCATTCCTTAACTTCAAACTCCTATATCTCGCGAACGGATTGACGAACTCGAGAAATTCCTGTTGAATCTGAAAGTAGAAACTCTCCCCATTACAACGGTTTGTGTATTTTTCCCCTAAGCCTTTGTAGTTATTGGTTTCGTGTATCAGACTTGCGGAAATTTTGATGGTTTCTGAACCGTTCCTTAACTTCAACCACCCATATCTCGCGAACCGAATGACGAACTCGAGAAAGTCCTGTTGCATGTGAAAGTAGAAACTCGCCCGATTACAACGGTATGTTTATTTTTGCCCTAGGCCATAGTAGTTATTGGTTTCGAGTGTCAGACTTGCGAAAATTTTGATGGTTTCTCAACCATTTCTTAACTTCAAACTACCATATCTCGCGAACGGAATGACGAACTCGAGAAATTCCTGTTGCATCTGAAAGTAGAAACTCTCCCCATTACAACGGTTTGTGTATTTTTCCCCTAAGCCTTTGTAGTTATTGGTTTCGTGTATCAGACTTGCGGAAATTTTGATGGTTTCTGAACTGTTCCTTAACTTCAACCACCCATATCTCGCGAACCGAATGACGAACTCGAGAAAGTCCTGTTGCATGTGAAAGTAGAAACTCGCCCGATTACAACGGTATGTTTATTTTTGCCCTAGGCCATAGTAGTTATTGGTTTCGAGTGTCAGACTTGCGAAAATTTTGATGGTTTCTCAACCATTTCTTAACTTCAAACTACCATATCTCGCGAACGGAATGACGAACTCGAGAAATTCCTGTTGCATCTGAAAGTAGAAGCTCGCCCGATTACAATGGTGTGTGTACTTTTCCCTAGGCCATTCCAGTTATTGGTTTCGAGTATCAGACTTGCGAAAATTTTGATGGTTTCTCAACCACTCCTTAACTTCAAACTCCCATACCTCGCGAACGGATCGACGAACTCGTGAAATTCCTGTTGCGTCTGAAAGTGGAAACTCGCCCGATTACAAAGGTATGTGTACTTTTCCCCCAGGCCATTCCAGTTATTGGTTTCGAGTATCAGACCAGCGAAAATTTTGATGATATCTCAACCATTCCTTAACTTCAAACTACCATATCTCGCGAACGGATTGACGAACTCGAGAAATTCCTGTTGAATCTGAAAGCAGAAACTCGCCCGATTACAGCGGTATGTGAATTTTTGCCCTAGGCCATAGTAGTTATTGGTCTCGAATATCAGACTTTCGAAAATTTTGATGGGTCTCAACCATTCCTTAACTTCAAACACCCATATCTAACGAACGGATTGACGAACTCGAGAAATTCCTGTTGCATCTGAAAGTCGAAACTCTCCCCATTACAACGGTTTGTGTATTTTTCCCCTAAGCCTTTGTAGTTATTGGTTTCGTGTATCAGACTTGCGGAAATTTTGATGGTTTCTGAACCGTTCCTTAACTTCAACCACCCATATCTCGCGAACCGAATGACGAACTCGAGAAAGTCCTGTTGCATGTGAAAGTAGAAAGTCGCCCGATTACAACGGTATGTTTATTTTTCCCCTAGGCCTCTGTAGTTATTGGTTTCGAGTATCAGAATTGCGAAAATTTTGATGGTTTCTCAAGCATTCCTTAACTTCGAACTCCCATATCTCGCGAACGGATTGACGAACTCGAGAAATTCCTGTTGCACCTGAAAGTAGAAACTCGCCCGATTACAATGGTGTGTGTACTTTTCCCCTAGGCCATTCCAGTTATTGCTATCGACTATCAGACTTGCGACAATTTTCATGGTTTCTCAACCATTTCTTAACTTCAAACTACCATATCTCGCGAACGGAATGACGAACTCGAGAAATTCCTGTTGCATATGAAAGAAGATACTCGCCCGATTACAAAGGTATGTGTATTTTTCACGTAGGCCATTGTAGTTATTGGTTTCGAGTATCAGACTTGCGAAAATTTTCATGGTTTCTCAACCATTCCTTAACTTCAAACCCCATATCTCGCGAACGGATTGACGAACTCGAGAAAGTCCTGCTGCATCTGAAAGCAGAAACCCGCCCGATCACATCGGTATGTGAATTTTTGCCCTAGGCCATAGTAGTTATTGGTTTCGAGTGTCAGACTTGCGAAAATTTTGATGGTTTCTCAACCATTTCTTAACTTCAAACTACCATATCTCGCGAACGGAATGACGAACTCGAGAAATTCCTGTTGCATCTGAAAGTAGAAACTCGCCCGATTATAATGGTGTGCGTACTTTTCCCTAGGCCATTCCAGTTATTGGTTTCGAGTATCAGATTTGCGAAAATTTTGATGGTTTCTCAACCACTCCTTAACTTCAAACTCCCATATCTCGCGAACGGATCGACGAACTCGTGTAATTCCTGTTGCGTCTGAAAGTGGAAACTCGCCCGATTACAAAGGTATGTGTACTTTTCCCCCAGGCCATTCCAGTTATTGGTTTCGAGTATCAGACCAGCGAAAATTTTGATGATATCTCAACCATTCCTTAACTTCAAACTCCTATATCTCGCGAACGGATTGACGAACTCGAGAAATTCCTGTTGAATCTGAAAGTAGAAACTCTCCCCATTACAACGGTTTGTGTATTTTTCCCCTAAGCCTTTGTAGTTATTGGTTTCGTGTATCAGACTTGCGGAAATTTTGATGGTTTCTGAACCGTTCCTTAACTTCAACCACCCATATCTCGCGAACCGAATGACGAACTCGAGAAAGTCCTGTTGCATGTGGAAGTAGAAACTCGCCCGATTACAACGGTATGTTTATTTTTGCCCTAGGCCATAGTAGTTATTGGTTTCGAGTGTCAGACTTGCGAAAATTTTGATGGTTTCTCAACCATTTCTTAACTTCAAACTACCATATCTCGCGAACGGAATGACGAACTCGAGAAATTCCTGTTGCATCTGAAAGTAGAAACTCGCCCGATTACAATGGTGTGTGTACTTTTCCCCTAGGCCATTCCAGTTATTGCTATCGACTATCAGACTTGCGACAATTTTCATGGTTTCTCAACCATTTCTTAACTTCAAACTACCATATCTCGCGAACGGAATGACGAACTCGAGAAATTCCTGTTGCATCTGAAAGTAGAAGCTCGCCCGATTACAATGGTGTGTGTACTTTTCCCTAGGCCATTCCAGTTATTGGTTTCGAGTATCAGACTTGCGAAAATTTTGATGGTTTCTCAACCACTCTTTAACTTCAAACTCCCATATCTCGCGAACGGATCGACGAACTCGTGAAATTCCTGTTGCTTCTGAAAGTGAAAACTCGCCCGATTACAAAGGTATGTGTACTGTTCCCCTAGGCCATTCCAGTTATTGGTTTCGAGTATCAGACCAGCGAAAATTTTGATGATTTCTCAACCATTCCTTAATTTCAAACTCCCATATCTCGCGAACGGATTGACGAACTCGAGAAATTCCTGTTGCATCTGAAAGCAGAAACTCGCCCGATTACAACGGTATGTTCATTTTTGCCCTTGGCCACAGTAGTTATTGGTTTCGAGTATTAGACTTGCGAAAATTTCGATGATTTCTCAACCATTCCTTAACTTCAAACTCCCATATCTCGCGGACGGATTGTCGAACTCGAGAAATTCCTATTGCATATGAAAGCAGATACTCGCCCGATTACAACGGTATGTGTATTTTTCACGAAGGCCATTGTAGTTATTGGATTCGAGTATCAGACTTGCGAAAATTTTCATGGTTTCTCAACCATTCCTTACCTTCAAACCCCATATCTCGCGGACCGATTGACGAACTCGAAAAAGTCCTGTTGCATCTGAAAGCAGAAACCCTCCCGATTACAGCGGTTTGTGAATTTTTGGCCTAGGCCATAGTAGTTATTGGTTTCGAGTATCAGACTTGCGAAAATTTTGATGGTTTCTCAAACGTTCCTTAACTTCAACCAACCATATCTCGCGAACGGAATGACGAACTCGAGAAAGTCCTGTTGCACGTGAAAGTAGAAACTCGCCCGATTACAGCGGGATGTGTATTTTCCCCTGGGCCTCTGTAGTTATTGGTTTCGAGTGTCAGTCTTGCGAAAATTTCGATGATTTCTCAACCATTCCTTAACTTCAAACTCCCATATCTCGCGGACGGATTGACGAACTCGAGAAATTCCTGTTGCATCTGAAAGTAGAAACTCGCCCGATTATAATGGTGTGTGTACTTTTCCCGTAGGCCATTCCAGTTATTGGTTTCGAGTATCAGAGCAGCGAAAATTTTGATGGTTTCTCAACCATTCCTTAACTTCAAACTCCCATATCTCGCGAACAGAATGACGAACTCGAGAAATTCCTGTTGCATCTGAAAGTAGAAGCTCGCCCGATTACAATGGTGTGCGTACTTTTCCCCTAGGCCATTCCAGTTATTCGTTTCTGGCATCAGAATTGCGAAAATTTTGTGGTTTCTCAACCATTCTTTAACTTCAAACTCCCATATCTCGGAGACGGATTGACGAACTCGAGAAATTCCTGTTGCGACTGAAAGTGGAAACTCGCCCGATTACAAAGGTGTGTGTACTTTTCCCCTAGGCAATTCCAGTTATTGGTATCGAATATCAGACTTGCGAAAATTTTGATGGTTTCTCAACCATTCCTTAACTACAAACTCCCATATCTCGCGGACGGATTGACGAACTCGAGAAATTCCTGTTGCATCTGAAAGCAGAAACCCGCCCGATCACATCGGTATGTGAATTTTTGCCCTAGGCCATAGTAGTTATTGGTTTCGAGTGTCAGACTTGCGAAAATTTTGATGGTTTCTCAACCATTCCATAACATCAAACTCCCATATCTCGCGAACGGAATGACGAACTCGAGAAATTCCTGTTGCATCTGAAAGTAGAAACTCGCCCGATTATAATGGTGTGCGTACTTTTCCCTAGGCCATTCCAGTTACTGGTTTCGAGTATCAGATTTGCGAAAATTTTGATGGTTTCTCAACCACTCCTTAACTTCAAACTCCCATATCTCGCGAACGGATCGACGAACTCGTGAAATTCCTGTTGCGTCTGAAAGTGGAAACTCGCCCGATTACAAAGGTATGTGTACTTTTCCCCCAGGCCATTCCAGTTATTGGTTTCGAGTATCAGACCAGCGAAAATTTTGATGATATCTCAACCATTCCTTAACTTCAAACTCCCATATCTCGCGAACGGATTGACGAACTCGAGAAATTCCTGTTGAATCTGAAAGCAGAAACTCGCCCGATTACAGCGGTATGTGAATTTTTGCCCTAGGCCATAGTAGTTATTGGTCTCGAATATCAGACTTTCGAAAATTTTGATGGGTCTCAACCATTCCTTAACTTCAAACACCCATATCTAACGAACGGATTGACGAACTCGAGAAATTCCTGTTGCATCTGAAAGTAGAAACTCTCCCCATTACAAAGGTTTGTGTATTTTTCCCCTAAGCCTTTGTAGATATTGGTTTCGTGTATCAGACTTGCGGAAATTTTGATGGTTTCTGAACCGTTCCTTAACTTCAACCACCCATATCTCGCGAACCGAATGACGAACTCGAGAAAGTCCTGTTGCATGTGAAAGTAGAAACTCGCCCGATTACAACGGT
Organism: Ptiloglossa arizonensis; assembly: GCF_051014685.1. NCBI lineage: Eukaryota > Metazoa > Arthropoda > Insecta > Hymenoptera > Colletidae > Ptiloglossa > Ptiloglossa arizonensis. Next base: position 3,003,928 of record NW_027478385.1, read on the forward strand.
ATGTTTATTTTTCCCCTAGGCCTCTGTAGTTATTGGTTTCGAGTATCAGAATTGCGAAAATTTTGATGGTTTCTCAAGCATTCCTTAACTTCGATCTCCCATATCTCGCGAACGGATTGACGAACTCGAGAAATTCCTGTTGCATCTGAAAGTAGAAACTCGCCCGATTACAATGGTGTGTGTACTTTTCCCCTAGGCCATAGTAGTTATTGGTCTCGAATATCAGACTTTCGAAAATTTTGATGGGTCTCAACCATTCCTTAACTTCAAACACCCATATCTAACGAACGGATTGACGAACTCGAGAAATTCCTGTTGCATCTGAAAGTAGAAACTCTCCCCATTACAACGGTTTGTGTATTTTTCCCCTAAGCCTTTGTAGTTATTGGTTTCGTGTATCAGACTTGCGGAAATTTTGATGGTTTCTGAACCGTTCCTTAACTTCAACCACCCATATCTCGCGAACCGAATGACGAACTCGAGAAAGTCCTGTTGCATGTGAAAGTAGAAAGTCGCCCGATTACAACGGTATGTTTATTTTTCCCCTAGGCCTCTGTAGTTATTGGTTTCGAGTATCAGAATTGCGAAAATTTTGATGGTTTCTCAAGCATTCCTTAACTTCGAACTCCCATATCTCGCGAACGGATTGACGAACTCGAGAAATTCCTGTTGCACCTGAAAGTAGAAACTCGCCCGATTACAATGGTGTGTGTACTTTTCCCCTAGGCCATTCCAGTTATTGCTATCGACTATCAGACTTGCGACAATTTTCATGGTTTCTCAACCATTTCTTAACTTCAAACTACCATATCTCGCGAACGGAATGACGAACTCGAGAAATTCCTGTTGCATCTGAAAGTAGAAGCTCGCCCGATTACAATGGTGTGTGTACTTTTCCCTAGGCCATTCCAGTTATTGGTTTCGAGTATCAGACTTGCGAAAATTTTGATGGTTTCTCAACCACTCTTTAACTTCAAACTCCCATATCTCGCGAACGGATCGACGAACTCGTGAAATTCCTGTTGCTTCTGAAAGTGAAAACTCGCCCGATTACAAAGGTATGTGTACTGTTCCCCTAGGCCATTCCAGTTATTGGTTTCGAGTATCAGACCAGCGAAAATTTTGATGATTTCTCAACCATTCCTTAACTTCAAACTCCCATATCTCGCGAACGGATTGACGAACTCGAGAAATTCCTGTTGCATCTGAAAGCAGAAACTCGCCCGATTACAACGGTATGTTCATTTTTGCCCTTGGCCACAGTAGTTATTGGTTTCGAATATTAGACTTGCGAAAATTTCGATGATTTCTCAACCATTCCTTAACTTCAAACTCCCATATCTCGCGGACGGATTGTCGAACTCGAGAAATTCCTATTGCATATGAAAGCAGATACTCGCCCGATTACAACGGTATGTGTATTTTTCACGAAGGCCATTGTAGTTATTGGATTCGAGTATCAGACTTGCGAAAATTTTCATGGTTTCTCAACCATTCCTTACCTTCAAACCCCATATCTCGCGAACCGATTGACGAACTCGAAAAAGTCCTGTTGCATCTGAAAGCAGAAACCCTCCCGATTACAGCGGTTTGTGAATTTTTGGCCTAGGCCATAGTAGTTATTGGTTTCGAGTATCAGACTTGCGAAAATTTTGATGGTTTCTCAAACGTTCCTTAACTTCAACCAACCATATCTCGCGAACGGAATGACGAACTCGAGAAAGTCCTGTTGCACGTGAAAGTAGAAACTCGCCCGATTACAGCGGGATGTGTATTTTCCCCTGGGCCTCTGTAGTTATTGGTTTCGAGTGTCAGTCTTGCGAAAATTTCGATGATTTCTCAACCATTCCTTAACTTCAAACTCCCATATCTCGCGGACGGATTGACGAACTCGAGAAATTCCTGTTGCATCTGAAAGTAGAAACTCGCCCGATTACAAAGGTGTGTGTACTTTTCCCCTAGGCAATTCCAGTTATTGGTATCGAATATCAGACTTGCGAAAATTTTGATGGTTTCTCAACCATTCCTTAACTACAAACTCCCATATCTCGCGGACGGATTGACGAACTCGAGAAATTCCTGTTGCATCTGAAAGCAGAAACCCGCCCGATCACATCGGTATGTGAATTTTTGCCCTAGGCCATAGTAGTTATTGGTTTCGAGTGTCAGACTTGCGAAAATTTTGATGGTTTCTCAACCATTCCATAACATCAAACTCCCATATCTCGCGAACGGAATGACGAACTCGAGAAATTCCTGTTGCATCTGAAAGTAGAAACTCGCCCGATTATAATGGTGTGCGTACTTTTCCCTAGGCCATTCCAGTTATTGGTTTCGAGTATCAGATTTGCGAAAATTTTGATGGTTTCTCAACCACTCCTTAACTTCAAACTCCCATATCTCGCGAACGGATCGACGAACTCGTGAAATTCCTGTTGCGTCTGAAAGTGGAAACTCGCCCGATTACAAAGGTATGTGTACTTTTCCCCCAGGCCATTCCAGTTATTGGTTTCGAGTATCAGACCAGCGAAAATTTTGATGATATCTCAACCATTCCTTAACTTCAAACTCCCATATCTCGCGAACGGATTGACGAACTCGAGAAATTCCTGTTGAATCTGAAAGCAGAAACTCGCCCGATTACAGCGGTATGTGAATTTTTGCCCTAGGCCATAGTAGTTATTGGTCTCGAATATCAGACTTTCGAAAATTTTGATGGGTCTCAACCATTCCTTAACTTCAAACACCCATATCTAACGAACGGATTGACGAACTCGAGAAATTCCTGTTGCATCTGAAAGTAGAAACTCTCCCCATTACAACGGTTTGTGTATTTTTCCCCTAAGCCTTTGTAGTTATTGGTTTCGTGTATCAGACTTGCGGAAATTTTGATGGTTTCTCAAGCATTCCTTAACTTCGAACTCCCATATCTCGCGAACGGATTGACGAACTCGAGAAATTCCTGTTGCACCTGAAAGTAGAAACTCGCCCGATTACAATGGTGTGTGTACTTTTCCCCTAGGCCATTCCAGTTATTGCTATCGACTATCAGACTTGCGACAATTTTCATGGTTTCTCAACCATTTCTTAACTTCAAACTACCATATCTCGCGAACGGAATGACGAACTCGAGAAATTCCTGTTGCATCTGAAAGTAGAAGCTCGCCCGATTACAATGGTGTGTGTACTTTTCCCTAGGCCATTCCAGTTATTGGTTTCGAGTATCAGACTTGCGAAAATTTTGATGGTTTCTCAACCACTCTTTAACTTCAAACTCCCATATCTCGCGAACGGATCGACGAACTCGTGAAATTCCTGTTGCTTCTGAAAGTGAAAACTCGCCCGATTACAAAGGTATGTGTACTGTTCCCCTAGGCCATTCCAGTTATTGGTTTCGAGTATCAGACCAGCGAAAATTTTGATGATTTCTCAACCATTCCTTAACTTCAAACTCCCATATCTCGCGAACGGATTGACGAACTCGAGAAATTCCTGTTGCATCTGAAAGCAGAAACTCGCCCGATTACAACGGTATGTTCATTTTTGCCCTTGGCCACAGTAGTTATTGGTTTCGAATATTAGACTTGCGAAAATTTCGATGATTTCTCAACCATTCCTTAACTTCAAACTCCCATATCTCGCGGACGGATTGTCGAACTCGAGAAATTCCTATTGCATATGAAAGCAGATACTCGCCCGATTACAACGGTATGTGTATTTTTCACGAAGGCCATTGTAGTTATTGGATTCGAGTATCAGACTTGCGAAAATTTTCATGGTTTCTCAACCATTCCTTACCTTCAAACCCCATATCTCGCGAACCGATTGACGAACTCGAAAAAGTCCTGTTGCATCTGAAAGCAGAAACCCTCCCGATTACAGCGGTTTGTGAATTTTTGGCCTAGGCCATAGTAGTTATTGGTTTCGAGTATCAGACTTGCGAAAATTTTGATGGTTTCTCAAACGTTCCTTAACTTCAACCAACCATATCTCGCGAACGGAATGACGAACTCGAGAAAGTCCTGTTGCACGTGAAAGTAGAAACTCGCCCGATTACAGCGGGATGTGTATTTTCCCCTGGGCCTCTGTAGTTATTGGTTTCGAGTGTCAGTCTTGCGAAAATTTCGATGATTTCTCAACCATTCCTTAACTTCAAACTCCCATATCTCGCGGACGGATTGACGAACTCGAGAAATTCCTGTTGCATCTGAAAGTAGAAACTCGCCCGATTACAAAGGTGTGTGTACTTTTCCCCTAGGCAATTCCAGTTATTGGTATCGAATATCAGACTTGCGAAAATTTTGATGGTTTCTCAACCATTCCTTAACTACAAACTCCCATATCTCGCGGACGGATTGACGAACTCGAGAAATTCCTGTTGCATCTGAAAGCAGAAACCCGCCCGATCACATCGGTATGTGAATTTTTGCCCTAGGCCATAGTAGTTATTGGTTTCGAGTGTCAGACTTGCGAAAATTTTGATGGTTTCTCAACCATTCCATAACATCAAACTCCCATATCTCGCGAACGGAATGACGAACTCGAGAAATTCCTGTTGCATCTGAAAGTAGAAACTCGCCCGATTATAATGGTGTGCGTACTTTTCCCTAGGCCATTCCAGTTATTGGTTTCGAGTATCAGATTTGCGAAAATTTTGATGGTTTCTCAACCACTCCTTAACTTCAAACTCCCATATCTCGCGAACGGATCGACGAACTCGTGAAATTCCTGTTGCGTCTGAAAGTGGAAACTCGCCCGATTACAAAGGTATGTGTACTTTTCCCCCAGGCCATTCCAGTTATTGGTTTCGAGTATCAGACCAGCGAAAATTTTGATGATATCTCAACCATTCCTTAACTTCAAACTCCCATATCTCGCGAACGGATTGACGAACTCGAGAAATTCCTGTTGAATCTGAAAGCAGAAACTCGCCCGATTACAGCGGTATGTGAATTTTTGCCCTAGGCCATAGTAGTTATTGGTCTCGAATATCAGACTTTCGAAAATTTTGATGGGTCTCAACCATTCCTTAACTTCAAACACCCATATCTAACGAACGGATTGACGAACTCGAGAAATTCCTGTTGCATCTGAAAGTAGAAACTCTCCCCATTACAACGGTTTGTGTATTTTTCCCCTAAGCCTTTGTAGTTATTGGTTTCGTGTATCAGACTTGCGGAAATTTTGATGGTTTCTGAACCGTTCCTTAACTTCAACCACCCATATCTCGCGAACCGAATGACGAACTCGAGAAAGTCCTGTTGCATGTGAAAGTAGAAACTCGCCCGATTACAACGGTATGTTTATTTTTCCCCTAGGCCTCTGTAGTTATTGGTTTCGAGTATCAGAATTGCGAAAATTTTGATGGTTTCTCAAGCATTCCTTAACTTCGATCTCCCATATCTCGCGAACGGATTGACGAACTCGAGAAATTCCTGTTGCATCTGAAAGTAGAAACTCGCCCGATTACAATGGTGTGTGTACTTTTCCCCTAGGCCATAGTAGTTATTGGTCTCGAATATCAGACTTTCGAAAATTTTGATGGGTCTCAACCATTCCTTAACTTCAAACACCCATATCTAACGAACGGATTGACGAACTCGAGAAATTCCAGTTGCGACTGAAAGTGGAAACTCGCCCGATTACAAAGGTGTGTGTACTTTTCCCCTAGGCAATTCCAGTTATTGGTATCGAATATCAGACTTGCGAAAATTTTGATGGTTTCTCAACCATTCCTTAACTACAAACTCCCATATCTCGCGGACGGATTGACGAACTCGAGAAATTCCTGTTGCATCTGAAAGCAGAAACCCGCCCGATCACATCGGTATGTGAATTTTTGCCCTAGGCCATAGTAGTTATTGGTTTCGAGTGTCAGACTTGCGAAAATTTTGATGGTTTCTCAACCATTCCATGACATCAAACTCCCATATCTCGCGAACGGAATGACGAACTCGAGAAATTCCTGTTGCATCTGAAAGTAGAAACTCGCCCGATTATAATGGTGTGTGTACTTTTCCCTAGGCCATTCCAGTTATTGGTTTCGAGTATCAGACTTGCGAAAATTTTGATGGTTTCTCAACCACTCCTTAAATTCAAACTCCCATATCTCACGAACGGATTGACGAACTCGAGAAATTCCTGTTGCATCTAAAAGCAGAAACTCGCCGGATTACAACGGTGTGTGGTTTTGCCCTAGGCCACAGTGGTTATTGATTTCGAGTATCAGACATGCGAAAATTTTGATTGTTACTCTACCATTCCTTATTTTCAATCCCCCATATCTCGCGAACGGATTGACGAACTCGAGAAATTCCTGTTGCATATGAAAGCAGATACTCGCCCGATTACAAAGGTATGTGTATTTTTCACGTAGGCCATTGTAGTTATTGGTTTCGAGTATCAGACTTGCGAAAATTTTCATGGTTTCTCAACCATTCCTTAACTTCAAACCCCATATCTCGCGAACGGATTGACGAACTCGAGAAAGTCCTGCTGCATCTGAAAGCAGAAACCCGCCCGATCACATCGGTATGTGAATTTTTGCCCTAGGCCATAGTAGTTATTGGTTTCGAGTGTCAGACTTGCGAAAATTTTGATGGTTTCTCAACCATTCCATAACATCAAACTCCCATATCTCGCGAACGGAATGACGAACTCGAGAAATTCCTGTTGCATCTGAAAGTAGAAACTCGCCCGATTATAATGGTGTGCGTACTTTTCCCTAGGCCATTCCAGTTATTGGTTTCGAGTATCAGATTTGCGAATATTTTGATGCTTTCTCAACCACTCCTTAACTTCAAACTCCCATATCTCACGAACGGATTGACGAACTCGAGAAATTCCTGTTGCATCTAAAAGCAGAAACTCGCCCGATTACAACGGTGTGTGGTTTTGCCCTAGGCCATAGTGGTTATTGATTTCGAGTATCAGACATGCGAAAATTTTGACTGTTTCTCAAGCATTCCTTATTTTCAAACCCCCATATCTCGCGAACGGATTGACGAACTCGAGAAATTCCTGTTGCATATGAAAGCAGATACTCGTCCGATTACAACGGTATGTGTATTTTTCACGTAGGCCATTCCATTTATTGGTTTCGAGTATCAGACTTGCGAAAATTTTCATGGTTTCTCAACCACTCCTTAACTTCAAACTCCCATATCTCGCGAACGGATCGACGAACTCGTGAAATTCCTGTTGCGTCTGAAAGTGGAAACTCGCCCGATTACAAAGGTATGTGTACTTTTCCCCCAGGCCATTCCAGTTATTGGTTTCGAGTATCAGACCAGCGAAAATTTTGATGATTTCTCAACCATTCCTTAACTTCAAAATCCCATATCTCGCGAACGGATTGACGAACTCGAGAAATTCCTGTTGCATCTGAAAGCAGAAACTCGCCCGATTACAGCGGTATGTGCATTTTTGCCCTAGGCCATAGTAGTTATTGGTTTCGAGTATTAGACTTGCGAAAATTTCGATGGTTTCTCAAGCATTCCTTACCTTCAAACTCCCATATCTCGCGAATGGATTGACGAACTCGAGAAATTCCTGTTGCATCTGAAAGCAGATACTCGCCCGATTACAATGGTATGTGTATTTTTCCCCTAGGAAATAGTTGTTATTTGTTTCGAGTATCAGACATGCGAAAATTTTGATGGTTTCTCAACCATTCCTTAACTTCAAACTCCCATATCTCGCGAACGGAATGACGAACTCGAGAAATTCTTGTTGCATCTGAAAGTAGAAGCTCGCCCGATTCCAATGGTGTGTGTACTTTTCCCTAGGCCATTCCAGTTATTGGTTTCGAGTATCAGACTTGCGAAAATTTTGATGGTTTCTCAACCACTCCTTAACTTCAAACTCCCATATCTCGCGAACGGATCGACGAACTCGTGAAATTCCTGTTGCGTCTGAAAGTGGAAACACGCCCGATTACAAAGGTATGTGTACTTTTGCCCTAGGCCATTCCAGTTATTGGTTTCGAGTATCAGACCAGCGAAAATTTTGATGATTTCTCAACCATTCCTTAACTTCAAAATCCCATATCTCGCGAACGGATTGACGAACTCGAGAAATTCCTGTTGCATCTGAAAGCAGAAACTCGCCCGATTACAGCGGTATGTGCATTTTTGCCCTAGGCCATAGTAGTTATTGGTTTCGAGTATTAGACTTGCGAAAATTTCGATGGTTTCTCAAGCATTCCTTACCTTCAAACTCCCATATCTCGCGAATGGATTGACCAACTCGAGAAATTACTGTTGCATCTGAAAGTAGAAGCTCGCCCGATTACAATGGTGTGTGTACTTTTCCCCTAGGCCATTCCAGTTAATCGTTTCTAGCATCAGAATTGCGAAAATTTTGTTGTTTCTCAACCATTCTTTAACTTCAAACTCCCATATCTCGCGAATGGATTAACGAACTCGAGAAATTCCTGTTGCGACTGAAAGTGGAAACTCGCCCGATTACAAAGGTATGTGTACTTTTCCCCTAGGCCATTCCAGTTATTGGTTTCGAGTATCAGACCAGTGAAAATTTTGATGGTTTCTCAACCATTCCTTAACCTCAAACTCCCATATCTTGCGAACGGAATGACGAACTCGAAAAATTACTGTTGCATCTGAGAGTAGAAACTCGGCCGATTACAATGGTGTGTGTATTTTGGCCCTAGGCAATAGTAGTTATTGGTTTCGAGTATCAGACTTGCGAAAATTTTGATGGTTTCTCAACCATTCCTTAACTTCAAACCCCCATATATCGCGAACGGATTGACAAACACGAGAAATTCCTGTTGGATCTGAAAGCAGAAAGTCATCCGACTAAAACGGTATGTGTGTTTTTGCCCTAGGCCATGCTAGTTATAGGTCTCGAGTATCAGACCAGCGAAAATTTTGATGGTTTCTCAAACATTCCGTAACTTCAAACTCCCATATCTCGCGAACGGATTGACGAACTCGAGAAATTCCTGTTGCATCTGAAAGCAGAAACTCGCCCGATTACAACGGTATGTGTATATTTGTCCTAGGCAATAGTTGCTATTGGTTTCGAGTATCAGACTTGCGAAAATTTTTATGGTTTCTAAACCATTCCTTATATTCAAACTCCCATATCTCGCGAACGGATTGACGAACTCGAGAAATTCCTGTTGCATCTGAAAGCAGAAACTCGCCCGATTACAGCGGTATTTGTATTTTTGCCCTAGGCTATAGTAGTTATTGGTTTCGAGTATCAGACTTGCGAAAATTTTGATGGTTTCTCAACCGTTCCTTAACTTCAAACTCCCATATCTCGCGAACGGATTGACGAACTCGAGAAATTCCTGTTGCATCTGAAAGCAGAAACTCGCCCGATTACAATGGTATGTGTATTTTTGCCCTAGGCCATTGTAGTTATTGGATTCAAGTATCAGATTTGCGAAAATTTTGATGGTTTCTCAACCATTCCTTAACTTCACACTCCCATATCTCGCGAACGGATTGACGAATTCGAGAATTTCTTATTGCATCTGAAAGCAGAACCTCGCCCGATTACAACGGTATGTGTATTTTTGCCCTAAGCCATAGTAGTTATTGGTTTCGAGTATCAGACTTTCGAAAATAGTGATGGTTTCTCATGCATTCGTTAAATTCAAACTCCCATATCTCGCGAACAGAATGACGAACTCGATTAATTCCTCTTGCATCTGAAAGTAGAAACTCGCCCGATTACAATGGTGTGTGTACTCTTCCCCTAGGCAATAGTAGTTATTGGTTTGGAGTATCAGACTTGCGAAAATTTTGATGGTTTCTCAACCATTCCTTAACTTCAAACTCCCATATCTCGCGAACGGATTGACGAACACGAGATATTCCTGTTGCATCTGAGAGTAGAAACTCGGCCGATTACAATGGTGTGTGTATTTTGGCCCTAGGCAATAGTAGTTATTGGTTTCGAGTATCAGACTTGCGAAAATTTTGATGGTTCCTCAACCATTCCTTAACTTCAAACCCCCGTATATCGCGAACGGATTGACAAACACGAGAAATTCCTGTTGGATCTGAAAGCAGAAAGTCATCCGACTAAAACGGTATGTGTGTTTTTGCCCTAGGCCATGCTATTTATAGGTCTCGAGTATCAGACCAGCGAAAATTTTGATGGTTTCTCAAACATTCCGTAACTTCAAACTCCCATATCTCGCGAACGGATTGACGAACTCGAGAAATTCCTGTTGCAGCTGGCAGCAGAAACTCGCCCGATTACAACGGTATGTGTATTTTTGCCCTAGGCAATAGTAGCTATTGGTTTCGAGTATCAGACTTGCGAAAATTTTGATGGTTTCTCAACCGTTCCTTAACTTCAAACTCCCATATCTCGCGAACGGATTGACGAACTCGAGAAATTCCTGTTGCATCTGGAAACAGAAGGTCGCCCGATTACAGCGGTATTTGTATTTTTGCCCTAGGCAATAGTAGTTATTGGTTTCGAGTATCAGACTTGCGAAAATTTTGATGGTTTCTCAACCGTTCCTTAACTTCAAACTCCCATATCTCGCGAACGGATTGACGAACTCGAGAAATTCCTGTTGCATCTGGAAACAGAAGGTCGCCCGATTACAGCGGTATTTGTATTTTTGCCCTAGGCAATAGTAGTTACTGGGTTCGAGTATCAGACTTGCGAAAATTTTGATGGTTTCTCAACCATTCCTTAACTTCAAACTCCCATATCTCGCGAACGGATTGACGAACTCGGGAAATTTCTGTTGCATCTGAAAGCAGAAACTCGCCCGATTACAACGGTATGTGTATTTTTGCCCTAGGCAATAGTAGCTATTGGTTTCGAGTATCAGACTTGCGAAAATTTTGATGGTTTCTCAACCATTCCTTAACTTCAAACGCCCATATATCGCGAACGGATTGACAAACACGAGAAATTCCTGTTGGATCTGAAAGTAGAAAGTCATCCGACTAAAACGGTATGTGTGTTTTTGCCCTAGGCCATGCTAGTTATAGGTCTCGAGTATCAGACCAGCGAAAATTTTGATGGTTTCTCAAACATTCCGTAACTTCAAACTCCCATATCTCGCGAACGGATTGACGAACTCGAGAAATTCCTGTTGCGTCTGAAAGCAGAAACTCGCCCGATTACAACGGTATGTGTATTTTTGCCCTAGGCATTAGTAGCTATTGGTTTCGAGTATCAGACTTGCGAAAATTTTGATAGTTTCTCAACAGTTCCTTAACTTCAAACACCCATATGTCGCGAACGGATTGACGAACTCGAGAATTTTCTATTGCATCTGAAAGCAGAAACTCGCCCGATTACAAGGTTATGTGTATTTTTGCCCTAGGCCATTCCAGTTATTGGTTTCGAGTATCAGACTTGCGAAAATTTTGATGGTTTCTCAACCATTCCTTAACTTCAAACTCCCATATCTCCCGAACAGAATGACGAACTCGATTAATTCCTGTTGCATCTGAAAGTAGAAACTCGCCCGATTACAATGGTGTGTGTACTTTTCCCCTCGGCAATAGTAGTTATTGGTTTCGAGTATCAGACTTGCGAAAATTTTCATGGTTTCTCAACCATTCCTTAACTTCAAACTCTCATATCTTGCGAACGGATTGACGAACTCGAGAAATTCCTGTTGCATCTGAAAGCAGAAACTCGCCCGATTACAACGGTATGTGTATTTTTGCCCTAGGCAATAGTAGCTATTGGTTTCGAGTATCAGACATGCGAAAATTTTGATGGTTTCTCAACCGTTCCTTAACTTCAAACTCCCATATCTCGCGAACGGATTGACGAACTCGAGAAATTCCTGTTGCATCTGAATACAGAAACTCGCCCGATTACAATGGTGTGTGTACTTTTCCCCTAGGGCATTCCAGTTATTGGTTTCGAGTATCAGACTTGCGAAAATTTTGATGGTTTCTCAACCATTCCTTAACTTCAAACTCCCATATCTCGCGAACGGATTGACGAACACGAGATATTCCTGTTGCATCTGAGAGTAGAAACTCGGCCGATTACAATGGTGTGTGTATTTTGGCCCTAGGCAATAGTAGTTATTGGTTTCGAGTATCAGACTTGCGAAAGTTTTGATGGTTTGTCAACCATTCCTTAACTTCAAACTCCCATACCTCGCGAACGGATTGGCGAACTCGAGATATTCCTGTTGCATCTGAAAGCAGAAACTCGCCCGATTACAACGGTACGTGTATTTTTCCCCTAGGCCATTCCAGTTATTGTTTTCGAGTATCAGGCTTGCGAAAATTTTGATGGTATCTCAACCATTCCTTAACTTCAAACCCCCATATATCGCGAACGGATTGACAAACACGAGAAATTCCTGTTGGATCTGAAAGCAGAAAGTCATCCGACTAAAACGGTATGTGTGTTTTTGCCCTAGGCCATGCTAGTTATAGGTCTCGAGTATCAGACCAGCGAAAATTTTGATGGCTTCTCAAACATTCCGTAACTTCAAACTCCCATATCTCGCGAACGGATTGACGAACTCGAGAAATTCCTGTTGCAGCTGGAAGCAGAAAGTCGCCTGACTACAACGGTATTTGTATTTTTGCCCTAGGCAATAGTAGTTATTGGTTTCGAGTATCAGACTTGCCAAAATTTTGATGGTATCTCATCCATTCCTTAACTTCAAACTCCCATATCTCGCGAACGGATTGACGAACTCGGGAAATTCCTGTTGCATCTGAAAGCAGAAACTCGCCCGATTACAACGGTATGTGTATTTTTGCCCTAGGCAATGGTAGCTATTGGTTTCGAGTATCAGACTTGCGAAAATTTTGATGGTTTCTCAACCGTTCCTTAACTTCAAACTCCCATATCTCGCGAACGGATTGACGAACTCGAGAAATTCCTGTTGCATCTGAAAGCAGAAACTCGCTCGATTACAATGGTGTGTGTACTCTTCCCCTAGGCAATAGTAGTTATTGGTTTCGAGTAACAGACTTGCGAAAATTTTGATGGTTTCTCAACCATTCCTTAACTTCAAACTCCCATATCTCGCGAACGGATTGACGAACTCGGGAAATTCCTGTTGCATCTGAAAGTAGAAACTCGCCCGATTACAATGGTGTGGGTACTTTTCCCCTAGGCCATTCCAGTTATTGGTTTCGAGTATCAGACTTGAGAAAATTTTGATGCGTTCTCAACCATTCCTTAACTTCAAACTCCCATATCTCGCGAACGGATTGACGAACTCGAGAATTTCCTATTGCATCTGAATGCAGAAACTCGCCCGATTACAAGGTTATGTGTATTTTTGCCCTAGGCCATTCCAGTTATTGGTTTCGAGTATCAGACTTGCGAAAATTGTGATGGTTTCTCAACCATTCCTTAAATTCAAACTCCCATATCTCTCGAACAGAATGACGAACTCGATTAATTCCTGTTGCATCTGAAAGTAGAAACTAGCCCGATTACAATGGTGTGTGTACTTTTCCCCTAGGCAATAGTAGTTATTGGTTTCGAGTATCAGACTTGCGAAAATTTTGATGGTTTCTCAACCATTCCTTAACTTCAAACTCCCATATCTCGCGAACGGATTGACGAACTCGAGAAATTCCTGTTGCATCTGGAAGCAGAAGGTCGCCCGATTACAGCGGTATTTGTATTTTTGCCCTAGGCAATAGTAGTTATTGGTTTCGAGTAACAGACTTGCGAAAATTTTGATGGTTTCTCAACCATTCCTTAACTTCAAACTCCCATATCTCGCGAACGGATTGTCGAACTCGAGAAATTCCTGTTGCATCTGAAACTAGAAACTAGCCCGATTACAATGGTGTGTGTACTTTTCCCCTAGGCCATTCCAGTTATTCGTTTATAGCATCAGAATTGCGAAAATTTTGATGCGTTCTCAACCATTCCTTAACTTTAAACTCCCATATCTCGCGAACGGATTGACGACCTCGAGAAATTCCTGTTGCATCTGAAAGTAGAAACTCGCCCGATTACAATGGTGTGTGTACTTTTCCCCTAGGCCATTCCAGTTAGTGTTTTCGAGTATCAGACTTGAGAAAATTTTGATGCGTTCTCAACCGTTCCTTAACTTCAAACTCCCATATCTCGCGAACGGATTGACGACCTCGAGAAATTCCTGTTGCATCTGAAAGTAGAAACTCGCCCGATTACAATGGTGTGTGTATTTTGGCCCTAGGCAATAGTAGTTATTGGTTTCGAGTATCAGACTTGCGAAAATTTTGATGGTTTCTCAACCATTCCTTAACTTCAAACCCCCATATATCGCGAACGGATTGACAAACACGAGAAATTCCTGTTGGATCTGAAAGCAGAAAGTCATCCGACTAAAACGGTGTGTGTGTTTTTGCCCTAGGCCATGCTAGTTATAGGTCTCGAGTATCAGACCAGCGAAAATTTTGATGGTTTCTCAAACATTCCGTAACTTCAAACTCCCATATCTCGCGAACGGATTGACGAACTCGAGAAATTCCTGTTGCAGCTGGAAGCAGAAAGTCGCCCGACTACAACCGTATTTGTATTTTTGCCCTAGGCAATAGTAGTTATTGGTTTCGAGTATCAGACTTGCGAAAATTTTGATGGTATCTCAACCATTCCTTAACTTCAAACTCCCATATCTCGCGAACGGATTGACGAACTCGGGAAATTCCTGTTGCATCTGAAAGCAGAAACTCGCCCGATTACAACGGTATGTGTATTTTTGCCCTAGGCAATAGTAGCTATTGGTTTCGAGTATCAGACTTGCGAAAATTTTGATGGTTTCTCAACCGTTCCTTAACTTCAAACTCCCATATCTCGCGAACGGATTGACGAACTCGAGAAATTCCTGTTGCATCTGAAAGCAGAAACTCGCTCGATTACAATGGTGTGTGTACTCTTCCCCTAGGCAATAGTAGTTATTGGTTTCGAGTAACAGACTTGCGAAAATTTTGATGGTTTCTCAACCATTCCTTAACTTCAAACACCCATATCTCGCGAACGGATTGACGAACTCGAGAAATTCCTGTTGCATCTGAAAGTAGAAACTCGCCCGATTACAATGGTGTGTGTACTCTTCCCCTAGGCAATAGTAGTTATTGGTTTCGAGTATCAGACTTGCGAAAATTTTGATGGTTTCTCAACCATTCCTTAACTTCAAACTCCCATATCTCGCGAACGGATTGACGAACTCGAGAAATTCCTGTTGCATCTGAAAGCAGAAACTCGCCCGATTACAAGGTTATGTGTATTTTTGCCCTAGGCCATTCCAGTTATTGGTTTCGAGTATCAGACTTGCGAAAATTTTGATGGTATCTCAACCATTCATTAACTTCAAACTCCCATATCTCGCGAACGGATTGACGAACTCGAGAAATTCCTGTTGCATCTGAAAGCAGAAACTCGCTCGATTACAATGGTGTGTGTACTCTTCCCCTAGGCAATAGTAGTTATTGGTTTCGAGTATCAGACATGCGAAAATTTTGATGGTTTCTCAACCGTTCCTTAACTTCAAACTCCCATATCTCGCGAACGGATTGACGAACTCGAGAAATTCCTGTTGCATCTGAATACAGAAACTCGCCCGATTACAATGGTGTGTGTACTTTTCCCCTAGGCCATTCCAGTTATTGGTTTCGAGTATCAGACTTGCGAAAATTTTGATGGTTTCTCAACCATTCCTTAACTTCAAACCCCCATATCTCGCGAACGGAATGACAATCACGAGAAAATCCTGATGGATCTGAAAGCAGAAAGTCATCCGATTACAACGGTTGGTGTATTTTTGCCCTAGGCAATAGTAGTTATTGGTTTCGAGTATCAGACTTGCGAAAATTTTGATGGTTTCTCAACCATTCCTTAACTTCAAACTCCCATATCTCGCGAACGGATTGACGAACACGAGATATTCCTGTTGCATCTGAGAGAAGAAACTCGGCCGATTACAATGGTGTGTGTATTTTGGCCCTAGGCAATAGTAGTTATTGGTTTCGAGTATCAGACTTGCGAAAGTTTTGATGGTTTGTCAACCATTCCTTAACTTCAAACTCCCATACCTCGCGAACGGATTGGCGAACTCGAGAAATTCCTGTTGCAGCTGGAAGCAGAAAGTCGCCCGACTACAACGGTATTTGTATTTTTGCCCTAGGCAATACTAGTTATTGGTTTCGAGTATCAGACTTGCGAAAATTTTGATGCTTTCTCAACCATTCCTTAACTTCAAACCCCCATATATCGCGAACGGATTGACAAACACGAGAAATTCCTGTTGGATCTGAAAGCAGAAAGTCATCCGACTAAAACGGTATGTGTGTTTTTGCCCTAGGCCATGCTAGTTATAGGTCTCGAGTATCAGACCAGCGAAAATTTTGATGGCTTCTCAAACATTCCGTAACTTCAAACTCCCATATCTCGCGAACGGATTGACGAACTCGAGAAATTCCTGTTGCAGCTGGAAGCAGAAAGTCGCCTGACTACAACGGTATTTGTATTTTTGCCCTAGGCAATAGTAGTTATTGGTTTCGAGTATCAGACTTGCCAAAATTTTGATGGTATCTCATCCATTCCTTAACTTCAAACTCCCATATCTCGCGAACGGATTGACGAACTCGGGAAATTCCTGTTGCATCTGAAAGCAGAAACTCGCCCGATTACAACGGTATGTGTATTTTTGCCCTAGGCAATGGTAGCTATTGGTTTCGAGTATCAGACTTGCGAAAATTTTGATGGTTTCTCAACCGTTCCTTAACTTCAAACTCCCATATCTCGCGAACGGATTGACGAACTCGAGAAATTCCTGTTGCATCTGAAAGCAGAAACTCGCTCGATTACAATGGTGTGTGTACTCTTCCCCTAGGCAATAGTAGTTATTGGTTTCGAGTAACAGACTTGCGAAAATTTTGATGGTTTCTCAACCATTCCTTAACTTCAAACTCCCATATCTCGCGAACGGATTGACGAACTCGAGAAATTCCTGTTGCATCTGAAAGTAGAAACTAGCC
This sequence comes from Ptiloglossa arizonensis, assembly GCF_051014685.1. Lineage (NCBI taxonomy): Eukaryota > Metazoa > Arthropoda > Insecta > Hymenoptera > Colletidae > Ptiloglossa > Ptiloglossa arizonensis. Next base: position 3,020,886 of record NW_027478385.1, read on the forward strand.
CGATTACAATGGTGTGTGTACTTTTCCCCTAGGCCATTCCAGTTATTCGTTTATAGCATCAGAATTGCGAAAATTTTGATGCGTTCTCAACCATTCCTTAACTTTAAACTCCCATATCTCGCGAACGGATTGACGACCTCGAGAAATTCCTGTTGCATCTGAAAGTAGAAACTCGCCCGATTACAATGGTGTGTGTACTTTTCCCCTAGGCCATTCCAGTTAGTGTTTTCGAGTATCAGACTTGAGAAAATTTTGATGCGTTCTCAACCGTTCCTTAACTTCAAACTCCCATATCTCGCGAACGGATTGACGACCTCGAGAAATTCCTGTTGCATCTGAAAGTAGAAACTCGCCCGATTACAATGGTGTGGGTACTTTTCCCCTAGGCCATTCCAGTTATTGGTTTCGAGTATCAGACTTGAGAAAATTTTGATGCGTTCTCAACCATTCCTTAACTTCAAACTCCCATATCTCGCGAACGGATTGACGAACTCGAGAATTTCCTATTGCATCTGAATGCAGAAACTCGCCCGATTACAAGGTTATGTGTATTTTTGCCCTAGGCCATTCCAGTTATTGGTTTCGAGTATCAGACTTGCGAAAATTGTGATGGTTTCTCAACCATTCCTTAAATTCAAACTCCCATATCTCTCGAACAGAATGACGAACTCGATTAATTCCTGTTGCATCTGAAAGTAGAAACTAGCCCGATTACAATGGTGTGTGTACTTTTCCCCTAGGCAATAGTAGTTATTGGTTTCGAGTATCAGACTTGCGAAAATTTTGATGGTTTCTCAACCATTCCTTAACTTCAAACTCCCATATCTCGCGAACGGATTGACGAACTCGAGAAATTCCTGTTGCATCTGGAAGCAGAAGGTCGCCCGATTACAGAGGTATTTGTATTTTTGCCCTAGGCAATAGTAGTTATTGGTTTCGAGTAACAGACTTGCGAAAATTTTGATGGTTTCTCAACCATTCCTTAACTTCAAACTCCCATATCTCGCGAACGGATTGACGAACTCGAGAAATTCCTGTTGCATCTGAAAGTAGAAACTAGCCCGATTACAATGGTGTGTGTACTTTTCCCCTAGGCCATTCCAGTTATTCGTTTATAGCATCAGAATTGCGAAAATTTTGATGCGTTCTCAACCATTCCTTAACTTTAAACTCCCATATCTCGCGAACGGATTGACGACCTCGAGAAATTCCTGTTGCATCTGAAAGTAGAAACTCGCCCGATTACAATGGTGTGTGTACTTTTCCCCTAGGCCATTCCAGTTAGTGTTTTCGAGTATCAGACTTGAGAAAATTTTGATGCGTTCTCAACCGTTCCTTAACTTCAAACTCCCATATCTCGCGAACGGATTGACGACCTCGAGAAATTCCTGTTGCATCTGAAAGTAGAAACTCGCCCGATTACAATGGTGTGTGTATTTTGGCCCTAGGCAATAGTAGTTATTGGTTTCGAGTATCAGACTTGCGAAAATTTTGATGGTTTCTCAACCATTCCTTAACTTCAAACCCCCATATATCGCGAACGGATTGACAAACACGAGAAATTCCTGTTGGATCTGAAAGCAGAAAGTCATCCGACTAAAACGGTGTGTGTGTTTTTGCCCTAGGCCATGCTAGTTATAGGTCTCGAGTATCAGACCAGCGAAAATTTTGATGGTTTCTCAAACATTCCGTAACTTCAAACTCCCATATCTCGCGAACGGATTGACGAACTCGAGAAATTCCTGTTGCAGCTGGAAGCAGAAAGTCGCCCGACTACAACCGTATTTGTATTTTTGCCCTAGGCAATAGTAGTTATTGGTTTCGAGTATCAGACTTGCGAAAATTTTGATGGTATCTCAACCATTCCTTAACTTCAAACTCCCATATCTCGCGAACGGATTGACGAACTCGGGAAATTCCTGTTGCATCTGAAAGCAGAAACTCGCCCGATTACAACGGTATGTGTATTTTTGCCCTAGGCAATAGTAGCTATTGGTTTCGGGTATCAGACTTGCGAAAATTTTGATGGTTTCTCAACCGTTCCTTAACTTCAAACTCCCATATCTCGCGAACGGATTGACGAACTCGAGAAATTCCTGTTGCATCTGAAAGCAGAAACTCGCTCGATTACAATGGTGTGTGTACTCTTCCCCTAGGCAATAGTAGTTATTGGTTTCGAGTAACAGACTTGCGAAAATTTTGATGGTTTCTCAACCATTCCTTAACTTCAAACACCCATATCTCGCGAACGGATTGACGAACTCGAGAAATTCCTGTTGCATCTGAAAGTAGAAACTCGCCCGATTACAATGGTGTGTGTACTCTTCCCCTAGGCAATAGTAGTTATTGGTTTCGAGTATCAGACTTGCGAAAATTTTGATGGTTTCTCAACCATTCCTTAACTTCAAACTCCCATATCTCGCGAACGGATTGACGAACTCGAGAAATTCCTGTTGCATCTGAATACAGAAACTCGCCCGATTACAATGGTGTGTGTACTTTTCCCCTAGGCCATTCCAGTTATTGGTTTCGAGTATCAGACTTGCGAAAATTTTGATGGTTTCTCAACCATTCCTTAACTTCAAACCCCCATATCTCGCGAACGGAATGACAATCACGAGAAAATCCTGATGGATCTGAAAGCAGAAAGTCATCCGATTACAACGGTTGGTGTATTTTTGCCCTAGGCAATAGTAGTTATTGGTTTCGAGTATCAGACTTGCGAAAATTTTGATGGTTTCTCAACCATTCCTTAACTTCAAACTCCCATATCTCGCGAACGGATTGACGAACACGAGATATTCCTGTTGCATCTGAGAGAAGAAACTCGGCCGATTACAATGGTGTGTGTATTTTGGCCCTAGGCAATAGTAGTTATTGGTTTCGAGTATCAGACTTGCGAAAGTTTTGATGGTTTGTCAACCATTCCTTAACTTCAAACTCCCATACCTCGCGAACGGATTGGCGAACTCGAGAAATTCCTGTTGCAGCTGGAAGCAGAAAGTCGCCCGACTACAACGGTATTTGTATTTTTGCCCTAGGCAATACTAGTTATTGGTTTCGAGTATCAGACTTGCGAAAATTTTGATGCTTTCTCAACCATTCCTTAACTTCAAACCCCCATATATCGCGAACGGATTGACAAACACGAGAAATTCCTGTTGGATCTGAAAGCAGAAAGTCATCCGACTAAAACGGTATGTGTGTTTTTGCCCTAGGCCATGCTAGTTATAGGTCTCGAGTATCAGACCAGCGAAAATTTTGATGGTTTCTCAAACATTCCGTAACTTCAAACTCCCATATCTCGCGAACGGTTTGACGAACTCGAGAAATTCCTGTTGCATCTGAAAGCAGAAACTCGCCCGATTACAACGGTATGTGTGTTTTTGTCCTAGGCAATAGTTGCTATTGGTTTCGAGTATCAGACTTGCGAAAATTTTGATTGTTTCTAAACCATTCCTTATATTCAAACTCCCATATCTCGCGAACGGATTGACGAACTCGAGAAATTCCTGTTGCAGCTGGAAGCAGAAAGTCGCCCGACTACAACGGTATTTGTATTTTTGCCCTAGGCAATACTAGTTATTGGTTTCGAGTATCAGACTTGCGAAAATTTTGATGGTTTCTCAACCGTTCCTTAACTTCAAACTCCCATATCTCGCGAACGCATTGACGAACTCGAGAAATTCCTGTTGCATCTGAAAGCAGAAAGTCGCCCGACTACAACGGCATGTGTATTTTTGCCCTAGGCAATGGTAGTTATTGGTTTCGAGTATCAGACTTGCGAAAGTTTTGATGGTTTGTCAACCATTCCTTAACTTCAAACTCCCATACCTCGCGAACGGATTGGCGAACTCGAGAAATTCCTGTTGCAGCTGGAAGCAGAAAGTCGCCCGACTACAACGGTATTTGTATTTTTGCCCTAGGCAATACTAGTTATTGGTTTCGAGTATCAGACTTGCGAAAATTTTGATGCTTTCTCAACCATTCCTTAACTTCAAACCCCCATATATCGCGAACGGATTGACAAACACGAGAAATTCCTGTTGGATCTGAAAGCAGAAAGTCATCCGACTAAAACGGTATGTGTGTTTTTGCCCTAGGCCATGCTAGTTATAGGTCTCGAGTATCAGACCAGCGAAAATTTTGATGGTTTCTCAAACATTCCGTAACTTCAAATTCCCATATCTCGCGAACGGATTGACGAACTCGAGAAATTCCTGTTTCATCTGAAAGCAGAAACTCGCCCGATTACAACGGTATGTGTGTTTTTGTCCTAGGCAATAGTTGCTATTGGTTTCGAGTATCAGACTTGCGAAAATTTTGATGGTTTCTAAACCATTCCTTATATTCAAACTCCCATATCTCGCGAACGGATTGACGAACTCGAGAAATTCCTGTTGCAGCTGGAAGCAGAAAGTCGCCCGACTACAACGGTATTTGTATTTTTGCCCTAGGCAATACTAGTTATTGGTTTCGAGTATCAGACTTGCGAAAATTTTGATGGTTTCTCAACCGTTCCTTAACTTCAAACTCCCGTATCTCGCGAACGCATTGACGAACTCGAGAAATTCCTGTTGCATCTGAAAGCAGAAAGTCGCCCGATAACAACGGTATGTGTATTTTTGCCCTAGGCAATGGTAGTTATTGGTTTCGAGTATCAGACTTGCGAAAATTATGGTGGTTTCTCAACCATTCCTTAACTTCAAATTCCCATATCTCGCGAACGGATTGACGAACTCGAGAAATTCCTGCTGCAGCTGGAAGCAGAAACTCGCTCGATTACAATGGTAGGTGTATTTTTGCCCTAGGCAATAGTAGTTATTGGTTTCGAGTATCAGACGTGAGAAAATTTTGATGCGTTCTCAACCATTCCTTAACTTCAAACTCCCATATCTCGCGAACAGATTGACGAACTCGAGAATTTCCTATTGCATCTGAAAGCAGAAACTCGCCCGATTACAAGGTTATGTGTATTTTTGCCCTAGGCCATTCCAGTTATTGGTTTCGAGTATCAGACTTGCGAAAATTGTAATGGTTTCTCAAACATTCCTTAAATTCAAAATCCCATATCTCGCGAACAGAATGACGAACTCGATTAATTCCTGTTGCATCTGAAAGTAGAAACTCGCCCGATTACAATGGTATGTGTACTTTTCCCCTAGGCCATTCCAGTTAGTGGTTTCGAGTATCAGACTTGAGAAAATTTTGATGCGTTCTCAACCGTTCCTTAACTTCAAACTCCCATATCTCGCGAACGGATTGACGACCTCGAGAAATTCCTGTTGCATCTGAAAGTAGAAACTCGCCCGATTACAATGGTGTGGGTACTTTTCCCCTAGGCCATTCCAGTTATTGGTTTCGAGTATCAGACTTGAGAAAATTTTGATGCGTTCTCAACCATTCCTTAACTTCAAACTCCCATATCTCGCGAACGGATTGACGAACTCGAGAATTTCCTATTGCATCTGAAAGCAGAAACTCGCCCGATTACAAGGTTATGTGTATTTTTGCCCTAGGCCATTCCAGTTATTGGTTTCGAGTATCAGACTTGCGAAAATTGTGATGGTTTCTCAACCATTCCTTAAATTCAAACTCCCATATCTCTCGAACAGAATGACGAACTCGATTAATTCCTGTTGCATCTGAAAGTAGAAACTCGCCCGATTACAATGGTGTGTGTACTTTTCCCCTAGGCTATTGTAGTTATTGGTTTCGAGTATCAGACTTGCGAAAATTTTGATGGTTTCTCAACCATTCCTTAACTTCAAACCCCCATATCTCGCGAACGGAATGACAATCACGAGAAAATCCTGATGGATCTGAAAGCAGAAAGTCATCCGATTACAACGGTTGGTGTATTTTTGCCCTAGGCAATAGTAGTTATTGGTTTCGAGTATCAGACTTGCGAAAGTTTTGATGGTTTGTCAACCATTCCTTAACTTCAAACACCCATACCTCGCGAACGGATTGGCGAACTCGAGAAATTCCTGTTGCAGCTGGAAGCAGAAAGTCGCCCGACTACAACGGTATTTGTATTTTTGCCCTAGGCAATACTAGTTATTGGTTTCGAGTATCAGACTTGCGAAAATTTTGATGCTTTCTCAACCATTCCTTAACTTCAAACCCCCATATATCGCGAACGGATTGACAAACACGAGTAATTCCTGTTGGATCTGAAAGCAGAAAGTCATCCGACTAAAACGGTATGTGTGTTTTTGCCCTAGGCCATGCTAGTTATAGGTCTCGAGTATCAGACCAGCGAAAATTTTGATGGTTTCTCAAACATTCCGTAACTTCAAACTCCCATATCTCGCGAACGGTTTGACGAACTCGAGAAATTCCTGTTGCATCTGAAAGCAGAAACTCGCCCGATTACAACGGTATGTGTGTTTTTGTCCTAGGCAATAGTTGCTATTGGTTTCGAGTATCAGACTTGCGAAAATTTTGATTGTTTCTAAACCATTCCTTATATTCAAACTCCCATATCTCGCGAACGGATTGACGAACTCGAGAAATTCCTGTTGCAGCTGGAAGCAGAAAGTCGCCCGACTACAACGGTATTTGTATTTTTGCCCTAGGCAATACTAGTTATTGGTTTCGAGTATCAGACTTGCGAAAATTTTGATGGTTTCTCAACCGTTCCTTAACTTCAAACTCCCATATCTCGCGAACGCATTGACGAACTCGAGAAATTCCTGTTGCATCTGAAAGCAGAAAGTCGCCCGATTACAACGGTATGTGTATTTTTGCCCTAGGCAATGGTAGTTATTGGTTTCGAGTATCAGACTTGCGAAAGTTTTGATGGTTTGTCAAGCATTCCTTAACTTCAAACTCCCATACCTCGCGAACGGATTGGCGAACTCGAGAAATTCCTGTTGCAGCTGGAAGCAGAAAGTCGCCCGACTACAACGGTATTTGTATTTTTGCCCTAGGCAATACTAGTTATTGGTTTCGAGTATCAGACTTGCGAAAATTTTGATGGTTTCTCAACCATTCCTTAACTTCAAACCCTCATATATCGCGAACGGATTGACAAACACGAGAAATTCCTGTTGGATCTGAAAGCAGAAAGTCATCCGACTAAAACGGTATGTGTGTTTTTGCCCTAGGCCATGCTAGTTATAGGTCTCGAGTATCAGACCAGCGAAAATTTTGATGGTTTCTCAAACATTCCGTAACTTCAAATTCCCATATCTCGCGAACGGATTGACGAACTCGAGAAATTCCTGTTTCATCTGAAAGCAGAAACTCGCCCGATTACAACGGTATGTGTGTTTTTGTCCTAGGCAATAGTTGCTATTGGTTTCGAGTATCAGACTTGCGAAAATTTTGATGGTTTCTAAACCATTCCTTATATTCAAACTCCCATATCTCGCGAACGGATTGACGAACTCGAGAAATTCCTGTTGCAGCTGGAAGCAGAAAGTCGCCCGACTACAACGGTATTTGTATTTTTGCCCTAGGCAATACTAGTTATTGGTTTCGAGTATCAGACTTGCGAAAATTTTGATGGTTTCTCAACCGTTCCTTAACTTCAAACTCCCGTATCTCGCGAACGCATTGACGAACTCGAGAAATTCCTGTTGCATCTGAAAGCAGAAAGTCGCCCGATAACAACGGTATGTGTATTTTTGCCCTAGGCAATGGTAGTTATTGGTTTCGAGTATCAGACTTGCGAAAATTATGGTGGTTTCTCAACCATTCCTTAACTTCAAACTCCCATATCTCGCGAACGGATTGACGAACTCGAGAAATTCCTGCTGCAGCTGGAAGCAGAAACTCGCTCGATTACAATGGTAGGTGTATTTTTGCCCTAGGCAATAGTAGTTATTGGTTTCGAGTATCAGACTTGAGAAAATTTTGATGCGTTCTCAACCATTCCTTAACTTCAAACTCCCATATCTCGCGAACAGATTGACGAACTCGAGAATTTCCTATTGCATCTGAAAGCAGAAACTCGCCCGATTACAAGGTTATGTGTATTTTTGCCCTAGGCCATTCCAGTTATTGGTTTCGAGTATCAGACTTGCGAAAATTGTGATGGTTTCTCAACCATTCCTTAAATTCAAAATCCCATATCTCGCGAACAGAATGACGAACTCGATTAATTCCTGTTGCATCTGAAAGTAGAAACTCGCCCGATTACAATGGTATGTGTACTTTTCCCCTAGGCCATTCCAGTTAGTGGTTTCGAGTATCAGACTTGAGAAAATTTTGATGCGTTCTCAACCGTTCCTTAACTTCAAACTCCCATATCTCGCGAACGGATTGACGACCTCGAGAAATTCCTGTTGCATCTGAAAGTAGAAACTCGCCCGATTACAATGGTGTGGGTACTTTTCCCCTAGGCCATTCCAGTTATTGGTTTCGAGTATCAGACTTGCGAAAATTTTGATGGTTTCTCAACCATTCCTTAACTTCAAACTCCCATATCTCGCGAACGGATTGACGAACACGAGATACTCCTGTTGCATCTGAGAGAAGAAACTCGGCCGATTACAATGGTGTGTGTATTTTGGCCCTAGGCAATAGTAGTTATTGGTTTCGAGTATCAGACTTGCGAAAGTTTTGATGGTTTGTCAACCATTCCTTAACTTCAAACTCCCATACCTCGCGAACGGATTGGCGAACTCGAGATATTCCTGTTGCATCTGAAAGCAGAAACACGCCCGATTACAACGGTACGTGTATTTTTCCCCTGGGCCATTCCAGTTATTGGTTTCGAGTATCAGACTTGCGAAAATTTTGATGGTTTCTCAACCATTCCTTAACTTCAAGCCCCCATATATCGCGAACGGATTGACAAACACGAGAAATTCCTGTTGGACCTGACAGCAGAAAGTCATCCGACTAAAACGGTATGTGTGTTTTTGCCCTAGGCCATGCTAGTTATAGGTCTCGAGTATCAGACCAGCGAAAATTTTGATGGCTTCTCAAACATTCCGTAACTTCAAACTCCCATATCTCGCGAACGGATTGACGAACTCGAGAAATTCCTGTTGCAGCTGTAAGCAGAAAGTCGCCCGACTACAACGGTATTTGTATTTTTGCCCTAGGCAATAGTAGTTATTGGTTTCGAGTATCAGACTTGCGAAAATTTTGATGGTTTCTCAACCATTCCTTAACTTCAAACTCCCATATCTCGCGAACGGATTGACGAACACGAGATATTCCTGTTGCATCTGAGAGTAGAAACTCGGCCGATTACAATGGTGTGTGTATTTTGGCCCTAGGCAATAGTAGTTATTGGTTTCGAGTATCAGACTTGCGAAAGTTTTGATGGTTTGTCAACCATTCCTTAACTTCAAACTCCCATACCTCGCGAACGGATTGGCGAACTCGAGATATTCCTGTTGCATCTGAAAGCAGAAACTCGCCCGATTACAACGGTACGTGTATTTTTCCCCTAGGCAAT